>NC_090447.1:934116075-934419106 GCF_031143425.1 Pleurodeles waltl
GGCCCACATGCCCCAAGAGTACACCGGCACCCACTGGTGCGCAGTCCCAGGGTTTAGCTAGTGCAGCACTTGGGGAGGAGCTGGTTCCAGGTGTGTTGGAGCCAGCTGAGATGACCCTTGTCTCGCTAGGGGACAGTGAGATGGCCCAGAGAACCCTCATGCCTAAAAACCCTAGAAAGTACAGGCAGTGGGTGACATTAATGGACAGAGGGTGGAGGTTCTGAGAGACACAGGAGCCAGTGTGACTACAGTGAGGAGTCACCTGGTGTCTGAAGATCAGATAGATCCCTGTGTACTTCACCATGTAGTTGCAGTGGAAAACTCAAATGTGGATTGTTTGCTTGGCAATGACCTGAATGATTCCCTTTGGAAGGAGGTGGAACATAGGTCACACTTAGAAATGTTGGGTCTACCTGGGTGGGTATGCGTAGCCACCAGGTCAATGGCAGCCCGTCAGGGTGGTCAGGAGCCCCTGGAGCCTGAAACAGTGGTCAGGGGACTGCCAAAAAGAGCAAGGGCAAGGGGCACGGTAAACTGTCCAGAGAAGTTTCCACGGTCTCGGAGGAGGCGGAGTCTGAGGGTGATGCCCCAGAGCCTACAGGGGAACAGGTGGCTGAGCTGGGGGAGGTCCCTGAGCTGTCACAGTGGCAGCAGGAAGGGGTCCACCAGGGAGGATTCTATGAGGCACAGAGGACATGCCCTACTCTAGTGGGTTTGCGGCAGCAGGCTGCAGACCAGCTGGCTGGAAAGGAGCCAGGATCTAACCTGGTTTATTGGGAGGATGGCCTCCTGTATAGTGAGCCTAAGGTTGCTGGGTCAGCCCATGTGCTGGTGGTACCCCAGTGCTTTAGAGGCTTCCTACTGAGTCTAGCTCATGATGTGCCTTTAGTTGGACATTTGGGGCAGGACAAGATCTTTGAACGACTTGTCACCCACTTTTACTGGCCCCTAATGCGCAGGCACTCAGATGCTCTTTTCAGGTCTTGCCAGACTTGTCAGTCAAGTGTCCACAGTGGGGGGAAATGTAACATTTTCCAGTTGTTAGTACCCCCTTTGAGAGGGTCAGTATTGACATTGTGGGGCCTCTAGATCCCAAGACAGCCATGGGCAACAGGTTCATCCTGGTCTTGGTGGACCACGCCATCCGGTACCCAGAAGCCATTCACCTGTGGTGGGACGTGCATTGATGGGGGGTTTTACCTGCATGGGGCTCCCCAAGGAAGTGGTATCCGATAGGGGTACCAACCCAGGATGTACTCAGTTATCTGACTAGAGTGAGGGTCCTTACTTGGACATGAGGTAACCTGACTGCCAACCAAAGATCCCATTTCTAATAACAACACAACCTAAATTATCCTGTGCTCACCTTCCAGTAGCTTGGCATAGAGAAGGCAGGTTTAACATAGAAGGCAATGTGTAAAATATTTGTGCAATACCTCATACTTTGACCCCACAAAAGTACTCCACACCAGTTTGGAAAAAATATATGATTAATCTAAACACAACAACTCCAAAACAATAAAAATCCAATATGAACAAGTTAAGATATGACTTTTTAGAGGCTTAAGTAAATCTGAATCCATAGGAATAAATGGATGTATCTCTTAAGCACAAAGTACCCATGATGCATCAATAATAACGACACAGGGGGCAGAAGAGAAGGTGAGGGATCAGAAAATTAAGCAATGTGTCAATTTTTCCAATGCGGCGGAGGTGATGCATCAATTCTTCCCTCAAAGGCAAGGTGATGTGTCGATTTCTGGGCATGCAGCCTTGGTTCCTTACTTCTGTGCGGGGACAATTTGACACCCAGGGACAATGCATGCATGGAAAATCCAAGTGCGCTGTTGAGATGAAACAGGAACTGTGTCGATTCTGTAGGCACTGCAGCTATTTTTCAGACAGGTGCTATGTCGACTCTACAGGTGTTGCATCGCTTTTTCCTGCACTGTGGATTTTCTCTCTTAGGTGAAGTCTTTGATAGCCCTAAGAGTTCTTTGGAAGAGGCAAGCTGACCAGCCCTTGGAGAGGAGATCACTTATAGGGGAAAGTCACAGCAGAGTCAGGGAGCAGCAGGAGAGCATTCCTTCCAGAAAAGCAGTCCTGGAGAGTCCTTTGGGCAGCACATAAGTCCTTCTGACAGAGTCCAATTGTAGGTCCTGAAGTGCCTTTTTTAGAGGGTCACATACCTGACTTTAGAGGAGACTTGAAAGAGTGGATTTGGAGTGTACCAGTTTCCCTTTCAACCCAGTTCTGTCTCCTAGGAGATCTGTGGGGGTTATAAGTCCTTTGTGTGAGGTCAGACCTTCAGTCTTTGAAGTGTAAGTGAGAGCCCCTCCACCCTTCTTAGCCAGAAGGACCCATCATTTATCCAGATGAATGCAGAAGCAGCTGAATGTCCTGTGTTTATGGTTGTCTGGGTGGAATGCATAAGGGGAGCTGTAAACCGGCACAGACCAGACGTGAATTTGTGACAGGCTGTAAGGCACAGAGAGCAGTAAGTACAGAGAAATGCCCACCTTCTAAAAGCGGCATTTCTAAAATAGTAATGTTAAATCCAACTTCACCAGTAAGCAGGATTCTCACTACCATTCCAACTATGCCAAACATGACAATGCCAATCCTTTCAGATGAGAAATTACCACTGAAATGTATATAAGAGAATTTCCAATGTTGGCCTATTAGAGGAGCAGGCTTCACAGTAGTGGAAAAGGATTTTGGAGTTTTCCACTACAAGGACATGTAAAAAGTACATGTCCTGCCTTTTACTTACATAGCACCCCGCCCTATGGTCAACCTAGGGCCTCCCTTAGGTGTGACTCATATGTACTAGAAGGGGATTTTACGTCTTTGGCAAGCAGTTTTAAATGCTAAGTCAAAGTGGCAGTAAAACAGCACACACAAGCCTTGCAATGGCAAGCCTGAGACATGGTTAAGGGGATACTTATGTGGGTGGCACAATTAGTGCTGCAGGCCCACTAGTAGCTTTTAATTTACATGCCCTGGGCATATCTAGTGCACTTTACTAGGGACTTATAGGTAAATTAAATATGGCAATTCAATAGAAGCCAATGTTACCATGTTTAGTGAGGAGCACACAAACACTTTAGCACTGGTCAGCAATGGTTAAGTGTGCAGAGTCCTAAAACCAGCATAAACAAGATCGAAAAATGAAGGGAGGCAAGCAAAATGTTGGGGGAAGACCATTCTAATGCTGTCAGGTCTAACAATGACCCCTACAGTGCATGATTGCTTCTCATAATAATGTATACAATTTACATATGACAATAATGTTTACCTCTCATTGAAGCTTGCTGGCTTCTACTGTGTCTGACACATGCATAGAACCAATCTATATATACAATCATAACAGTGTGCACCTCTCTCTCTCTCTCTCCCTATTACCCATCTTCACACCATTTATATTGAGTCATAGTTAGGTTATTGTAACACAAAAATCAGCCATGTTCTTTGTTGAAAATGGGAATATTGTTCAAGTTGGAGTTCTGGTAAAAGGAATTCAATAAGCATCATAGTACACACAAATGAGAGTGAAGAGATGTAAATGGGCATTTCTTAACACAAAAAAGGGATAAAATGCTACATGGTGTAAGAAAAAAATGTTATGCTTAAAACATGTTTTAAGGCAAAAAAAACAAGCTTTAATTGATGCAGTGAAGTTCGGGTATGATACCATCATCATAATGCGAATTGTTTAGATAGTACACCAAAACCAAGTTCTATGAAAAAACATATAAGAGAGAAGAGGGCTTGTGAGCATTTGAAGTTGAGTCTTTTAACATGTGCTCCTCTTTGTCTATGTGCATTGCCACAACACAGTGTTCCGGCTGTCTTAGGGAAATCTCTATGCCCATGTGTAATATGGGAAGACTGCTGGCTACTCTTGGACAGCAGGTGATGGCCATGACTTGTACTCTTGAGGTTGATATCAGCCACAATGTCATTCACACCTGAGTACCCTAGAGTAATATACAATGTGAATATTAATTTCTGAGGTTCAAATGGTTCCTCTAGCTAATCTAAAAATGTCCAGTAAGGTTATAGGTGGATGCAGATGGACGGAAATACTTCGCATCTGAATTTATAACCCTGTACTACCATTTTCCATACATCCAGCGATCTGTTTCTACTTTTCCCCAAAAAAACTATGCATCCCTACAAAACTCATATGAGGTAGCACCTTTCTTGTACCCTGCAATTTCATGTTAGTTACACAAAGCAGCACTCTGCTTCATTTTCAGTAGCCTTATGTATATATTTGCATAAACATAAAAGATCTGATGTTATAATCCATTGCACCTCCCTTTACCACTCTTCATGTATACTGTAAACATATGGTGTAAGGTAAACTAAATAGCTAGTGAGGAAACTTCACCATAAGTGTCACAGAATATTCAGAGGTGAAACACTTGGGGCTAAAATGAAGTCCAGAATTTGACCAAGCTTACATATTTTATAAACCCTATAAATGGAGGCTAAGCCCCTAGGTCCTACAGGTCCTATTAGACATGTGAATCTTCAGGTTCCTGAGTTGTTTGCCCAATCTGTGCTATTAGTAGCCAAAGAGACAGGTACGGAGCCTTCCCAACAGAACTGTAGATGCTCTACCAAGGGACAGAGTAGACTGAGATAGCAAAAAGGCCATTTCACTCTGTATGTCACATACGTTATAATCCTATATTAATTTCAGCTTCATAAAGAGTTCTCGAATGACATGCCATTATTGTTTCTGTCACCACATTTTCCCAGAGGCCAGATCAAGGACATTCGATGCATGAGTCAAAAAGGTTGTAGGAGTATGGGAGTTATAAGGGAGACCAAAAGAGGAGTAGAATCTTAATGGGTCCTTAAACAAAAGCTTTATCTTTATCTGTTCCTCCACCTCTTGCTCCAACCTTTCTTCGACTCCTCTTTAGAATACTTTCTAATGTTTGAAGAGCAACATGCCATCCTACTGGATGCTTGCACTGCTATTGGAATGAGAATGCAACAGGCCCTATGAGATGATGTTCAATCTTTTCTGATTACAGTTGTAATTGTCATCACCACAAAGAATACCTTTCTCAGGTAGAGAGGGTCAGTGGACATAGAGGAGAAGTTAGCACAAGAGGTTGTGAAACTTTCAATAAAATATACATTCAAAATGGACAATTAACATGAGCAAATTAAGCTAGGCTTTACTAAACTGCTTTTCATAATCATACTCTTGCTTTAAACTCTGCATGACCTTAGCTGCCTGACTTGCTAAACTATTAAGGTAAACACACAGTCTGTTCTAACAATGGAAGCTGTAGTTCTGCATACTTTTTGCCTCAATCTATGCAATTTATTCTGTAAACTGCATCTTTTATGAGTGGGCTTGCAGCGTAAAAGCTGTTTAAAAGGAGAGGGTGACATGAACTTATACATGTATTTTATTTTTACAAGACTTGCATGGGAAAGCTGAGCCATGTTGCAGTTTTCTTTTTGAGTACAAGCTGATATTTGCATGAGAAGTTCTGTTCCAGGAGATGATGCTACATTTATGAAACACATTTTTAAAGATTGTACCCATTGAATTATATTATAAAACTGTCTGAGGGAAAGAGCAGAGGAGAAGTGTGTGTAGGGCAGTGGCATAGAGCCCTAACACAGAGGGCATCTTCAGAGTTTAGACAGAGAGTGTGAGTTTAACACTAGCTCAAGATTTCTACAGAGAGATAAGCGGCAGGTCAGACTGTTACAAAGTAGTATGATAGTCAAAAGCTTATTGAATTGATAGTTTATGAGAGCTGACTTAAAAATAGTATAAAGAATTACTTTTGTTATTTGCAAAAGCATTTTCTCAGACTTTCTTTAGTCTGGCTACACAAATTCTTAACCTCTTCATTGCGGGCGTCGGCCACTGGCTGACGCCCGCACTACCTCCCTGGTGCGGGTCACGACCAGTGGCCGACACCAGGGAGGGGGTTAATAAATCCTCGGGTGCATCGCACCCGAGGATTTATTTATTTATTATTTTGCCCCAGGGAGACACGGAAGCTCTTCCGAGTCTCCCCCGGCCCCCCGCACACCCCTTTGTGATGTCAGGGCACCTCAACAAAGTTGATTTCCCCATCGGAGCAGGAAGCAGCGTTGCGGCCGCTTCCTGCTCCGAAGGGGTAAAACGGCCTTCCCCACGTTCAGGAAGGCCTCATAAGAAAGGGGAGAGTCTCCCCTTTCTTACGAGGCCTTCTGAAAGTGTTTCCTGCGATCGGGGGCCAGGAAACACCACTAGACGCCAGGGATTTCACTTGGGGGGGTCGGCCCCCTCGGAAAACGGCCCCCCCCCCAGGGGCCTATTTTTTTTTTTTAAAAGGTAGGTGCCCCCTGGAGGGGGGGGGGGGGGCGATCGCGCACCCCCCAGGGGCAACATTATTTAAAAAAAAAAAAATGGCAGGGGGCAATATTTTTTTGGGTTGTTGTAGGGTTTCCCTGGGGGCCATTTTGGCCCTCAAGGAAACCATACAACAAAAAAAAAAATAGATCTATATATATATATATATAAATATATATATATATATATAGATCTATATATGTAGATATATCTATGTAAATGGATATATCTATAGATAGATCTATAGATATATATATAGATATAGATCTATCTATAGATATATCTATGTAGATATATATATATATATATATATATATATATATATATATATATATATATATATATATATATCACTTTTGTCAATATGTGTGTGGTTTCCCTGGGGGCTGCGATCCGCCCCCAGGAAAACCAGACCCACATATAAAAGTGATATATATATATATATATATATATATATATATATATATATATATATATATATGTTTATATATATATATATTTATATATAGATTTGCCACCAGTTGTCTTGCAGTTGCAGCTTGCGTCTTCAAAGCAGTGCACATACTTCAACTGACGCATTTCACCTGTAGCTTTTAGGCAGCAATAATAAAGTCAAGTAAGTATTGTGATTATGTTTCTGCTACGAAAGGATCAGACTTTTGTCTAGTGGCAGTTTTAGTGCCATAAAGAAGTGCAGAAGGTTTATATGCCTACTGCAAAGAGCAAATCTGTATTGTATGTCAATAGCTGAGTACATTAGTAAAGTTAGCCATTACCTGCGCTATAATACAAATGAAATGTATGTGCGGGGCGGCTATGGAGAGATGAAGGGCACTTTTGCTGGGTGGTAATGAGGGAATCCGAGGAGGAGGGAGTGGGAGCACCAATAATGATTGTTGGACTGGGCGCAGGAGGTACTAAAGACTGTGATGAATGGTATGTGACAAGGTGTTTTTTGAGTGTCTTGAAAGAACGTGCTGATTGAGGGAAGAAGCGCAGGTAAGGTGGCCTCTACTGTTGCACGTATCTCACACACACCATCGATTTTGTGACTGTCTACGTAGGCTAGTGTTTTAGAGCAACAGTTTAGCCAATACCAGAGATGGCATCTTGATAGATGACTGCTGCCGGCACTCGGGTTATAGAGGACAGCTCTGACATAGGATCAGAGACTGAGACATCAGATACTGAGACAGCATCTGAGGGATAGGACAATGGCGCAGACTCTGGGAGTGATTTTTCAGTCGGAGGAGTCCCATTCGATAACTCCTCTTCCAGTACATTATGAGGGAGGTGATGAGGACAGTCCTGCTGTCCCTTCGCAAGCAGTCTGTGCAACTGGGTAATAGCAGGTTAGCCCAACCCAGAGAGCAGGTGAATGCAGCGGCAAGCAGAGAGAGAGAGAGAGAGAGTGCTCTCTTGGGAGCTCCCCAATTAAGTTCAGCCCCAAATTCCACCGCCCAAATCGTATTGTGGAGACATCAAAATTATCTATGGCAAAACAAACTGGTTTTGTAAGGCAGGCACCTGTGTTTTTGGTCCTGGGTTCGGCGGCCATATAGAGAAACACACTAAACCCAAACATTTCTGGAAACTAGACATTCGGGGGAGTCCACAGAGGTGTGACTTGTGTGGATTCCCCAAAGTTTTCTTACCCAGAATACCCTGCAAAGCTGAAATGTTGAATAAAAACTCTATTTTTCTCGCATTTCTGTCACACAAACTACAGGAATATGCTGGGATCCACAAAATTCCTACCACCCAGTGATTCCTCACCTGTCCTGATAAAAACACTACCCCATTTGAGTGCCTACACCTAGTGCCTGCGTCAGGAATGGATCACCCCAGGGTCAACAGCTGCCTCATGTAAGGACCAACATTGACCGTTGTGTGATCTATTCCTGTCGCGGGCACCAGGCCTACCCACGCAAGTGAGGTACCATTTTTATCGGGAGACTTGGGGGAATGCTGGGTGGAAGGAAATTTGTGGCTCCTCTCAGATTCCAGAACTTTCTGTCACCGAAATGAGAGGAAAAAGTGTTTTTTTGGCCAGATTTTGACGTTTGCAAAGGATTCTGGGTAACAGAACCTGGTCAGAGCCCCAAGAGTCTCCCCATCTTGGATTCCCCTGGGTTTCTAGTTTTCAAAAATGCGCTGGTTTGCTAGGTTTCCCTAGGTGCCGGCTGAGCTAGAGGCCCAAATCCACATGTAGGCACTGTTTTCTATGAAAAAATGTGATGTGTCCACGTTGTGTTTTGGGGCATTTCCTGTTGCGGGCGCTAGGCCTACCCACACAAGTGAGGTATCATTTTTATCGGGAGACTTGGGGGAACGCTGGGTGGAAGAAAATTTGTGGTTCCTCTCAGATTCCAGAACTTTCTGTCACCGAAATGAGAGGAAAACATTTTTTTTAGCCACATTTTGAGGTTTGCAAAGGATTCTGGGTAACAGAACCTGGTCAGAGCCTCACAAGTCACCCCATCTTGGATTCCCCTAGGTCTCTAGTTTTCAAAAATGCACAGGTTTGGTAGGTTTCCCTAGGTGCCGGCTGAGCTAGAGGCCAAAATCTACAGGTAGGCACTTTGCAAAAAACAGCTCTGTTTTCTGTCAAAAAATGGGATGTGTCCATGTTGTGTTTTGGGGCATTTCCTGTCGCGGGCTCTAGGCCTACCCACATAAGTGAGGTATCATTTTTATCGGGAGACTTGGGGGAATGCTGGGTGGAATTAAATTTGTGGCTCCTCTCAGATTCCAGAACTTTCTATCACCGAAATGTGAGGAAAACGTGTTTTTTTAGCCACATTTTGAGGTTTGCAAAGGATTCTGGGTAACAGAACCTGGTCAGAGCCCCACAAGTCACCCCATCTTGGATTCCCCTAGGTCTCTAGTTTTCAAAAATGCACAGGTATGGTAGGTTTCCATAGGTGCCGGCTGAGCTAGAGGCCAAAATCTACAGGTAGGCACTTTGCAATAAACAGCTCTGTTTTCTGTCAAAAAATGGGATGTGTCCATGTTGTGTTTTGGGGCATTTCCTGTCGCGGGCGCTATGCCTACCCACACAAGTGAGGTATCATTTTTATCAGGAGACTTGGGGGAACGCTGGGTGGAAGGAAATTTGTGGCTCCTCTCAGATTCCAGAACTTTCTGTCACTGAAATGGGAGGAAAACGTGTTTTTTAGCCACGTTTTGAGGTTTGCAAAGGATTCTGGGTAACAGAACCTGGTCAGAGCCCCACAAGTCACCCCATCTTGGATTCCCCTAGGTCTCTAGTTTTCAAAAATGCACAGGTTTGGTAGGTTTCCCTATGTGCCGGCTGACCTAGAGGCCAAAATCCACAGGTAGGCACTTTGCAAAAAACAGCTCTGTTTTTTGTCAAAAAATGGGATGTATCCATGTTGTGATTTGGAGCATTTCCTCTTGCAGGCGCTAGGCCTACCCACACAAGTGAGGTATCATTTTTATCGGGAGACTTGGGGGAACGCTGGGTAGAAGGAAATTTGTGGCTCCTCTCAGATTCCAGAACTTTCTGTCACCGAAATGAGAGGAAAACGTGTTTTTTTAACCACATTTTGAGGTTTGCAAAGGATTCTGGGTAACAGAACCTGGTCAGAGCCCAACAAATCACCCCATCTTGGATTCCCCTAGGTCTCTAGTTTAAAAAAATGCACAGGGTTGGTAGGTTTCCCTAGGTGCCGGCTGAGCTAGAGGCCAAAATCCACAGCTAGGCACTTTGCAAAAAACAGCTCTGTTTTCTGTAAAAAAAATGGGATGTGTCCACGTTGTGTTTTGGGGCATTTCCTGTCGCGGGCGCTAGGCCTACCCACACAAGTGAGGTATCATTTTTATCGGGAGACTTGGGGGAACATAGAATAGCAAAACAAGTGTTATTGCCCCTTATCTTTCTCTACATTTTTTCCTTCCAAATATAAGAGAGTGTGTAAAAAAGACGTCTATTTGAGAAATGCCCTTCAATTCACATGCTAGTATGGGCACCCCGGAATTCAGAGATGTGCAAATAACCACTGCTCCTCAAAACCTTATCTTGAGCCCATTTTGGAAATGCAAAGGTTTTCTTGATACCTATTTTTCACTCTTCATATTTCAGCAAATAAATTGCTGTATACCAAGTATAGAATGAAAACCAACTGCAGGGTGCAGCTCATTTATTGGCTCTGGGTACCTAGGGTTCTTGATGAACCTTCAAGCCCTTTATATCCCCGCAACCAGAAGAGTTCAGCAGACATAATGATATATTGCTTTCAAAAATCTGACATCGCAGGAAAAAGTTACAGAGTAAAACATAAAGAAAAATGGCTGTTGTTTGCAGCTCAATTTCAATATTTTTTTAATTCAGCTGTTATTTTCTGTAGTAAAACCTTGTAGGATCGACACAAATGACCCCTTGCTGAATTCAAAATTTTGGCTAGTTTTCAGAAATGTTTAGCTTTCCGGGATCCAGCATTGGTTTCACACCCATTCCTGTCACTAACTGGAAGGAGGCTGAAAGCACCAAAAATTGTAAAAATGGGGTTTGTCCCAGTAAAATGCCAAATTTGTGTTGAAAAAAGTGGTTTTCTGATTCAAGTCTGCCCGTTCCTGAAAGGTGGGAAGATGGTGATTTCAGCACCAGAAACCCTTTGTTAATGGCATTTTCAGGGAAAAAACCACAAGCCTTCTTCGGCAGCCCTTTTTTCCCATTGTTTTGGAAAAAAATTAATTTTCAGTGTATTTTGGCTAATTTCTTGGTCTCCTCCAGGGCAAACCACACACTCTGGGTACCATTAGAATCCCTAGGATTTTGGAAAAAAAGGACGCAAATTTGGCGTGGATAGCTTATGTGGACAAAAAGTTATGAAGGCCTAAGCGCGAACCACCGCAAATAACCAAAAAAGGGCTCAGCACTGGGGGGGAAAAGGCCCAGCAGCTAAGAGGTTAAGAAACTACTACTGTATTCTTTATGAGTACTGAGAATCCTTCTAACAAAAATTAGCTGAACAGAGTAGGGACAGATTCAGGGCACTTCATGCAATGTTCTGTAATTTTGCTGATTAATTAAACATTACTATGTGTTTGAATAAACCTTTCAAGCTTTCTTAAACTTAAACTCCCATCATTGACATATAGAAATAAGGAATGAATAGTAAAGTTGATATTGCAGCTTATTTTACCTAAAAATCCACTCCAAAGACTTATTGACTGAATTCTGTATGGTATTCATGTATTTTGTAAGGACACGTTGCCCCAAATAATTTGGTTAAAAAAAGTTGCAATAATTAAATACGTTGGTTGTGGAGTTAGAAATAAAAAGAATTGAGTGCCCAATGACCAAACCTGATAGAAAGGTTTCCGAAGCAGTTGTGGTTTGCAGCTGCAAAGTTAATGAAAAATTTAAAGGGAGTGAATATCAATAGGGTTGATGCATCAATATATGCATGATTTGCAATGTCTTTTCAATAGAATCATGTTAAATTGAATTGTGTTACATTGTGGATTGTGTATTTAAGAGATAGAGACTATCAGACTAAGAAGTAGTCTAACATCCCAGGTTAGACGGATAAATAAATGCAGATAAGCAGAAATTGTCTTCTAGGGGAAGTGTAAGTCATGAGACATCGATAATATTGCATGAAAGAAAAGGACATACGAATACTTTGTGGTGATTGTTCTAATGTTAAAGTAATGCTGAGGAACCTGATGCGCAAAGGTGAGAGCACCCATTAGGCAATTTCTCACAGGTTGAGAACAAATCATTATGAAAAGTGGTTTCTTTATGACTGAGAATGTGAAAAAATTCAAAACTACTTCTGGTTGTTGAAAGTGTTCCTATAATTAATTTTCTTTAAAAGAAGCATGCAAAAATTGAGTTCTTTTTTTTTTATGGTAAACATTTGATTGTTTATCAAAAAGGTGAAGAATTGAAGGTTGTGATGTAACAGAGTGCCGTACTGGTATTGGTTGGGTGGTGTGAGTTCACCCTTCGATAGGGTAAGAATCGAAAGACACACAGAGTTATTGGCTGATTGTATTTCTAAGCTGCATTTTGATTTAACAAAAGGGGGGGTTGAGCCTGTCATATAGGGAATGGATTAAAACCTTGTGATTTTGACAATACATTTAAGATGTTCTAGTTTAGAAAATGAAACTTTTCAGAACAATAAGGAGTTTAATGAGAGTCAATGTAGTGATTCCAATTAGACAAGGTGAGGAGACACCTCTAGTGGGTAGGCCAGTATATCATAAGGTGGTTGAGAAAGGATTACATACATGTCTTTGTCTTCCTCAATGGTGTAAGATCACAGAAAATGAAGGGGAATTGAGCCTTCTTAAATGGGGAACATTCAATTGGGGAATTCTTGTGAAATTGAAGGATGTTTTGCATGAAATAAAGCTTCCTCCTAGACCTACATAATTAGAGGCACTAAGCAAATGTGAAAGGATGGCATTAAAACATGATACGGAAAGATTTGAAAGAAGAACTAAAAGAGCTGTAATAAATTATGCAGATGCAGTTTGGGATAGTAGAATACACATATGGAGGAAGAGTATAGCTGACGGAACCAGACTGTATCCATTACACACAAAAGAAAAAACTATTTGAATCAGGGGATTTGAAAGCCAGCGAGTAAGAAATGTAAGGGTCAGAGTAAAATAAAGGTTGAACTAAAAATCGACTCAGAATCTGATTCTGGAGATGACTTATTAGAAGAAATGTTATCATCAAAAATCCTCCACCATATGTCAAACCTATGACGACTGATGGAAATCCATCAGTAAGTAATGTAACTACTGATACAGCTTCTGTAGGTCCTGACAACCATGCATGTAAAGATACAACCCGTGCTGACTCATTTTACCACAGCCAATGATAGCTCAGCAGATTGCTGCACAGCCCGTTATTGTAACAGAGCAAACAGTTGCTAGTACCTCAGCACAAACCAGTATAGCTCACACGAAATCTCCACCAAACTTTCCAGTTAAAATAGTAGCAACTGCACAGGTGAATGGATTGGTTACTCAGCAGACAGTACCTGCACAGGTTACGTTGACTACAGTGGTTCAACAAACCACTGGTGGGTGCTCCAGTAAACAGATTTATCCAAACTTCACAGAATTCACAGATTGTTGTGTGGACACCAACACATACCATTCAAGCACTAGGGGGAGGAAGGTCATTTTTCTTTACAACACAAACAAGGCCAAGTGGAGGAGATGCATACAGAGGTGTGTTTCCTCCTTGGTTTAAAGAAGCTGTCCGAAAGTGTACAAAAGTTGAGGATTCAGAAAGACCGAGCCCCGGTACAAGCATTAAGACCACCCAAATTTCTCAGGAAGTAAGACCTTCCCACAACTGAAAGTTGAATTAGAAGAAATTTTAAGGGGATGTTTGAATCTTAAAAACATAAAACAAAATCAAGAAAAGGAATTGCTTTACTTGCGCAAGGAGATCACGAGGGAAGTTGTACATGAACAATTAACTGAACTGGCAAATAAATATGATGTAAACATTTCCAAAAGTGTACCTCTGCAGAGAAGCAGAGAAGCTTTAGAGTAGAGCTAGATGAAAAATCAGTACAAATTAATCTCACAGAATGAATATGCCTTCATAAAAGGGGTGAGATGGATAAATATAGAACTCAATGGGCACAATAAAATACAAGAAAACGAAACAAGTTAAGGAGGTTGAAGAGAAAAAAAAAGCAGAAAGAACAATCAGGGAAAAAAGATACAGTTTCAGCATATTTTTTTAAGTGAACCACCAGGTGAAGGGTATGTACATACTCCTTCGAGTAGGGGAGACCTTTAATCATTTACTAACAATTTTCCAAAACTAAGAGAGAGTCCTAAGCATTGGTATACAGAGGTAGAGAGATTTGTGAAATTATCCAAGGTATTGTGGATTAATTTGAACGTTTTTTTGACATTGTGGTTCTGAGAGATTTGTGGGCCGAATGTAACTTTGCTGTTCATTGGCCAGATGGAGAACCTCTAAGAGATCCTGTTATCAATGCACCTTTCCCTGTGGTAATGACCATGTATAATGAGGTGATAACGTTCTTGAAAGGCAGAACTCTACCTAAGGATTTAGATTATTTTAAGCTGAAATAAATACAACAGTAAGTCAAGGAAATTGTGTGAATTGTATGAGAGGTTGATAAAAGCTTTCCAATAGCATAGAGGGCAGGCACATCTTGATCCAGCAAACATGGGATTTTTTTATTACACAGTTTGTGGTTGGTTTGATGCCTAAGATTTGTCAGAATATACAGCAGAATGTGATTTCTTGTCAGGTAAATAATTTAGATGAGGTTTTGAAGCATCACACTATTGTAGTGTTCAGCAGGAGCTGACACAGTAGAAAATTAAAGAGGGTAAGGGGGGATTTCTACCAAATGGGTTTCAATCTGGAATGAAGGGTGTCAAAATCAGATCCTACCCTTGCCACAAGTCCCTATGGTTCAGTTTACTACCAATGGACTAAGATTTTGTCAAAATCAAGTACCCGAAATGAATATTAATGTGATGGAGGCTCTGAATCAAAATGCATTTCAATAATTTCCAATGATTGATAATAGCGAGATTCTAAACTCTGGCTCGTTACAATGACAGTGCCTGAGAGGGGAGGCAGATTGCATGCTTGGTACGGTGTTAAAGGTAGACCAGAGTGGACCATACTTAGAGAGAAAAATTATTGGTCACAAATTATCATTTCTTGGTGACCCTGGAGCTACCTGTTTTACTGTGTGAAAAGTGGAAGTTTCAGACCTACACCTCCCAGGAAAAGAAAGACAAGTTGTAGGAGTTACCAATAAACAAGCCACAAACCTTATTTCTAAGGAAGTACCTGTAAAATTAGGTTCCTTTGAACATAAATATCAATTTATGGTATGTGATTCAAGTCCTGTAAATTTCTTAGGATGAGATTTACTGTGCAAGTTAAATTGTACAATTAGTTACACACCACATGAAATTGAATTCCAAACACATGAGGAGGACAATAGGTTCAAATTTGATCACTGAGAAATAGCAGAATGTTATCCCATGTTGGCTTTACGGCAGCTCTGTCAACGTTGAGAAGAAGTGCCGCTAGTGGTGGGTGGAACCGCTGTGTTTGCGTGCGGGTTGGCATGTGGCATTTGGCATGCCATTGCCTCCCTCTGTTTGCTGCAGGCCATGGGGGCCATCGGTGCCCCCGATCCTCAAGTGGTGAAACATGGTCTTTGAGCTTTTGGATTTGACCACTGGACCTGCTCGCCGAAGACTGCTGGAGGAGTTGCCGAGCTCGGGCTTAGCTGAGCTTGCTGTGCAGCATGCGGCACACCTTTGCTCGCCTCCGTTTGCTGCAGAGGACTGCAGAAGACCGTGGGGGGCCATTGGAGTCTCCAATCCCTTGGTCATTGGACCATGAACCAGGGCCTCCAGGAGATTTAACCATTTGACTTTGTTTGACCTTGATTCCACCCCCCTCCACTCCTCATTTTCCTTGAGCCCCTGGCTTCAACTGGGAGCCCCTTTGAAGTTTGCTTGGACCTAAGACACCAGTTTCTGCTAGCCTGGCCTGCCCTCTCTTTTTCCACCTGCTCCAAGTGTCATAAACAACTTCAACTGCATTGGGAAGCCGAGTGCAGTGGAAAAACATGGGTGCTGATGAAAGCCGTGAGTCAAACTCAAGGCAAGTGGGGTTATGTGGGGACTGTGAGGTGGGCTGAAGCTTAGGCTTGAGGCAGCCAGTGTTGGGCAGAGGCAGCTGGCCTTAGGCCAGTGCGGCTTGCACAAGCTGTGCTCTCCTGCAGTGCCCATGCTCCCATGTCCCTACCTTACATTTTTAAGCCACCGCACCTACTAGACATGCTGTTCGACACAGTGTTGTGACACTGTTGTTCAACAATATATTGAGGAACTTACAATACGTCGATTGCCATTATAGTTTACTGGTCAACTTGAAGGGGTGGCACAAGAATTGAGCCTACCATAGGGTCTGGCTAAGCAAGAAAAGATCTTCTCATCTCTAAAAAATGCAAGCAGTGTTGTTGTGGTGATGCAGTGTGCAGTGTCACAGCCCAGCTGTCACCAGTCCTTGGTGAGGGGTTTCATTCTTCCTCTCTTAGTTCTAACGTGGCATCAAATCTCCTGACTGTTTTACATGATGCTGAACTGTTTAATACCGCAGTTTTGAACTGCACAACCCTGTTGTTAATCTGTCTCAATCAAACTCACTGAAGATCCCCTCTGCCGGCTTATTTCAAGAAGAAAACCCCAGCTGCAGAAAAGGTGAATGGCAGAGCCACTCAGCCCGCAATAGGTTTGGGCTCATCTCTGAAGTCTGGTGCCATGGAGGTGTCACCAAATGCTCCTTGATCTTTGGAAACACATGCACTAGTACATCAGCCTGTATTACCAGTTGTTTTTGTGGGCCACTCTGGATCAGCAAGCCCCCAGAGGCTGTGGAATCTTCCATCAATTGGTTAATCCTTAAAGAAAATTTAAGCTCCCTGGTGTCACAGGTGGTCAATTCGGTTATGGTCTCAGCAAACCATGACCTCCCTCCAAGTGACCACTCTTTTGATTCCATGGACTGGGTTGCTTCTCCAGTAGCGCCCTCATGGCAGAATGTGCAGGACCCAGTTAGCCAAGATCGCCAGCAGGACCATAGTATGGCTCACCTGTCCAGCCCCCCCGGCTGCATAATGGACTTGTAGTCCCACTGGCAGTATTCTTCCTATGCTTCCAAGAGATATCATAGTGGGGCTTGTAATGGCAGCTCTAAAAAAATAGAGTTCAATGAAAGGGAACTTAACGATCCATTGCTCCTGAATCTATCGTGACACCAAACTAAATCTGTGGAAGGCGCTGATATTCAGCTTAATTCCGCCCCTAATTCCTCGGCCACTACTAGTTTCCATGTTTGTTCTTAGTTTCTTCAAACTTTGTAATCTACTGTCTTGGCCTTGAATTCTCACTCTGACAAACTGGATGTGCAAGTTGGTCTGCTGAATACATTAGCCACTCAAGTAGTGAGGATTGACCACAATTTTGAAAATTGAAATCAGCTAATCATCTGAGCGCAAGCAGGTGCCAATTTAGTTCAAGCAGCCTGTTGTTGCTCTCTGATTATAGAAAGCTTGTCATCTGTTTCAACCATTTTTAGCTCAGTTCTAGCCGAAACTAAGACGTTTTCATCCTGCTCAGTGCCTTCGGTCACTCCACTGATTCGGATGCCCTATTCAGATGTGGCACGAAAAAAAATTAAAGTTAAAACACTGGATGATTATTTTCACTCGGCAAAGAGTTAATCAAATAGCAATTCGAGTCGACTTGCTGCTACTGGGGTTCCCGAGCAATGCACCCTGGCTAGTCCAGTTGATCTAAAGAGCTTTCACCTGGAGTTGAATCTATGGATATAGTCCCCACCTTTAATTCTGTGCCACAAGTTGATTCTTTAAAATTATCCCCATCAGGGGTTGACCTCAGAGCCCAGCATCCACTAAGTAAGAGGGGAAAAAAAAGGCTTTGCAAACAACAGAAAAAAAAGGTGGAGCCTACTGTCTCTTGAGACTGAAAATAAAGATCATCAATCTGTCTAACATGACTCATGGCAGCTGCAGGAGGTGGCCAATTCGACCTTGCTGACTAGTTCCTTCATGGACAAACAGGGTGGCCTCTTGTTGCCTAGCAAGCTTATGCATGATCCACCAAAAGAGATGGCATTCCCCCTAAAGAATCATTTGCCCAGGTCAAAAAGGCAAAGCAGGTAGTTCTGCTGTTCCTACTATTATAAGCTCAGGGGAAGATGTCATTTTTGACATCACAGTTATATCATCAAACCCTTTGGTGGCTTGTGATAAAACTAGCTGTAATGTTGTGTGTCTAAGAGCCCCCTCCTCCCTTGGGATGCCCCCTAAGAGTCAAGGAAGCCAGCCTTCTTCATCGTCATCTCGTCTACTTATTTCTTTGTTACGGGGCCTGAGATTCCTATAGGTTTCTCCAGTTCGGTGGACCACCACTATGCTCTTCTAGGGCTTCTTTTAACTGTATAATTACCAAAACTCCTCTTTATACCGTAATATCACTCAAGGGGTGCCCATGACATTCTGAATAGAGGGAACATTTTAAGACTTTTTAAAGCCATCTCAGAGCTCAGTGACATTGGATTTGGTGTTATCATCTCTATTGAATTTCTCCCTCAATTGGGCTCACGGACAGGGGAAGCTACTCTTGTATCACTGGCTTCTGCTACTTTAGGGAAGTCTATTTTTGCTAGAAAAGACATATTCCATTCCTGGTGCATCATGATTACTCCCCATAAGAATCTTGGCTATCCTGTGTTTCTATCTGAACCTTCCAGTCTAAATCCTCTCCCTGTGCTGAAGCCATTTTCAATCTTGAAATGTACCTTTAATGGCACAGGAAGGGTTCGTTCTGGCACCTAATTGGGCACCAACTGGGATTGGTTGCCATCTGCTCTTGGGGGACCTGAATGACCACTGTGAGAGGTGCCCTCTGTGTTAACGTCTGAACATTTGTTCTTGGAATATCAATGGGATTGCTCACAAGTTTGAATCAGCCGATTTAATGTCCTTTTTAAATTGTTATGATATAATTGCTTTGCAGGAAACATGGGCTGAGGTCAGTTGCCCACTGCTGGGGTTTCTTGAAGTCTGAAAATCCGCTCATAGAGAGAGGAAAAGCGGCCATGTGGAGGGAGAGTTATCTATCTATGTTGCTGTCAACTTAAAAGGTCATATTAAGCCACTAGTTTTGGAAGAGAATTGGGTCCAGGGGATTATGATTTGGGTGACTTAGCTGGGGATCATCCTAATGCTGACTATCTGGGAACCGGAGATTTTAATACAAGCCTGTACCAGGATACTTCTGAAGAACTTGAAGATCCTGATCTTTGCAACTACCAGTTAGTTCCTGAACAGCTGAGAACCAGGGACTGTCCTTACAATGCCCTGGGAGAATATGTGGCTTCAAAGTTTTGAATAGACATCTGCAACAAGACGTCCCTTTGCGTTGTACAAGATCTGACGGGAAAACATACTCCTATTTGGATTATACCATTTGTAACATGGAATTCCTTCCCTTTACCAAAACTTTTTCGATTTCTTCCCGATTTCTTCCCGGTGTGAGAGTGATCATTGCCCTAGACTGTAAATATAAAATCTAGTTTTCCTTTCCATGCTGAGGCTTGGCCAATGGAAAGTAGTGTTTGTCTTCAGTCTTTAAACTGTCATCTAGCAGAGCAGCATTGGCTGAGTGCTTAAACTTTTTGGAGTCTGATGTGGCAGGCCCCATGTTTAGCTATGGGACAAATTTATTTTCTTCTTATGGTCAAGGTTTCATCAACCTTATAAGTAATTTTATTTCCCCTTCACATCCTGCTATTTCAAGAGAAACCCAGAAATTAAGGAAAGCTCGCAATATAGCTGCTCGGGTAGTCAGGAAAAATACAGCCTCTAGGGCTCTACTTACCAAGTTTAAGGAATTGCAGAAAGGTTATATGAAGGCTGTTTATGAGTTAAATCAGAGACATTTCAATTTGTTCAGGGTAAAAGCCTCTCTGTCACCCCTCTCAGAAGTTATGAATTTTTCAATGCCCCGACTGTGTCGCATAATTTCCATGACAAAACGGGAAGGAGCACCGGGCCCTAATGGTTGTCCGGAGATGCTGTTTAAACAGGATATCTTTCTTTGGGCAGATCACCTTGTGAATCTTTTTGATTACTGTGCCTTGTGCCTTGTTCTCGAGGATTCCTGAGTCCTGGCGTGGTGACATAAATAACCCATTACATAAAAGTGGCTCAAGGTCTGATCCAGCTAATTTCAGGCTGATAGCTGTGCTTGACAATGAGGCTAAGCGTTATACCTGACATTTGCTAGAAGATCTTTGATCTTGGGCTGAGTTGAAGGGCCTAATTACTATCTCCCACACTTGGTTTTCCGCTGCATCAGGTAGATCCACAAACCTATGAGCCTTCTCTATTTTGATGGATAAGGCAAACCTATCAGGCTCTGTGTTGTATTGTTGATTTGTTGATTTTAATGCAGCTTTTGAAGGGCCTTGTAAATCTGCCCCCCTGTTTTAGATACCTCACTTACAAAATGAGTTGTAGTTACTCCTGTGCATTACAGTATTTGTTTCGCAAGCCTAATCCCAAGTACATCCCAATCATATTTTTGCCAATTACATTAATTTTTGTTTTTCTTATTCCTACCTGATCGCTTAATTTTAGCTTACAGGAGACCTGGTTCAAGCAGAAAATATCTCATGGTGCGCTACTAATGTTCACTGAGTAACTTTAAAGAAACTGTGATCCGGAGTCACAAATATTTTACCTAGATTATTCTTTAAGTACCCCTTCTTTACAGTATGCCAGGTGTACTCCAATGGTAAGTCAAAACTGTTCATACCTAAATCATTTATCCTGTTTGTACAGTAGATAGGACTACCATCTCGTGTGCTTTTGTATGCAGTCGTTCAATACATACAATTTTCACAGAGATGACGAATCACATGTAATACGCGTAAGAGATGCAATTCTCGTGACAGTAACGCTTTTTAAGTGTCGAAAAATAATGCAATTTGTACCACCCGTAATTGGAGTAAGAACTTAAAATGAGGTTGCCTGAGGACACAACTTCAGAAAGAAGTTATTTTGCATTTCCTTTCTTTAACTTCAAATATATGAATGCCACAATATATCTGATCAGAGGGTTAAAAAGTGGCTTTGCTCGAAGAGAATAAGATATTTTAAACTAAAATGAATTAAATCATAAAAGTAGGCCACAGGAAAGAGAGCTTAAAACTTGCTGAAGGTAAATATTTTCTACAGTGAGCTCCGTTCACTTAAATTAGGTTCATACAGATGTTCAATGTCAAGCAAACTTAACTTTGTTTTTGCTATGCTCTTAAAGCTAACTTGCCTGGAAGTTTTGGAGTCACACTTATTGTAATCATTCCCCTTATTTCGTGATTGGTCGATGGGATGTCCACACTATTCTTCTGATAACATAAGTTATGCTTCTAAACACATTTTTGCTGAGGCTTCTCTTTTTCACAGGTGTGTGACTCCCCAAGAGATAACTGCAATTGTCTGAACTATTAAAGGGTTACTACTTAAATAAGCTGTGACTTTGGCCACGTTTCAATACCCAGCATTCAGCTGACTTACATAAAGATGGAGAAAATATTTATATAACAGCATTTTAGTTTGTTGATAGTCAACCTGTCAGAAGTATTTTAATTTACTTGGCAAAATATGTTTTCCTTAACTGCCTATGTCAACAAAAGAAGCATTGCTTAAGACATTAATTCTAGCTTTCAAAACTGGTATTTTGATTATTTTTGTTTTATTTTTCTACTGCATTCATATGCCAAAACATAGAAAGAAAAAATAAAACAACTCCATCTAATGCTGATATTCATTTGCTTCAAACAAAAGTTAAAATAAATACAATCTTCACAGATAATTTTAATTGAAAAGTACATGTGCTTTCAAGGACAAGAGTGCACTTTGAACAGAGATATAGGGCCAGATCTACAGGAAAGCCCCTGCCCCACCTAACGACTCAATGGTTGCACCGTATTTACACTACGGCGCACCATGGCGCTCATTTCCACAATAGTGTCATAATTTATGATGCTATTGTGGCGCTTTGTTGGATTAGCACCATAAATTATAACGCTAGTCCAGCAAAGAACTAGGAGGCCCATAGGCTACTATGGGCCCATGATTTCAATGCCTGGCCTGAGCAGGCGATAATGGAAATTTTTTTACAGTGAAATCTTTTAGGTTTCACTGCTCCATTTTTTGTGGCTTTCTTGCATGGGAACGTCTCCCTAGCGTACATTATACCTGATGCAGGTATAATGTGGCGCAAGGGTTTACAAAGTGGCACAATGCTAGCATTGCACCACTTTGTAAATGTGGCGAAGGAGAATGGCCTCATTAACGCCATATTAATGTAAAAAAAACAAATTACACTAATGTAGCGCTAAGAGGCGCTAGGGCCTTGTAAATCTGGCCCATAATCCCTTTTTAGGGTCGAGCTTGCGCATGCGTTTCGCTTGGAAGACGCTTTAGTAGTTAGAAAAGAGCTCGGAGCCCAGTCCATGTCACGTCAGTGTCTTTCATTGGTTCGCTGGCTTGCCTTTTAAAATCTGCTTGCTTTCATTAGAGGAAGGCATGCATACGTTATGCCTTTTCCAGTGGTTAGCCCTCCTCGAGCGCAGCAACCAAGTACTGAAAAAATGCAAGGATCGCTGTTTTCCATCCAGTTTGTAGACTACTTTTTATCTTTTTTCGCAGCACGATCACGCTTGGCAGAAGTCGAGCGCTTTGCATGAGATCAACCCAGTTACATAGTTAATTGCACTTTTGCCGGTTACGTAGATAATTGCACTTTTGCCAATAGGTTTCACTACGAGTGAACTGTAGCAGCACGATTGCGCTCTTTTTTCCCATTTAATGTGGTAAGAAAAGCCCGGTTGTGAGTTTACAACTGCTAATAGCTATAACTCAGAGAAATGCCAGACCCGTTGCATTGCAAATGCTTGTATTTTAAGGCAAAGGGGTCAGGGACAACAGCACACTGTTACTACAGCAGAGCTCAGAACCAGCCCATCTGGGGTTCAGTGCTGACCCATGGCAGAGTTCGGTTTTGTTTTATGTTTTTGTAACTTTTTATTTATTTTTTGGTTTCGTATCTGATGGGGCGTTGTTCCTAGCTTGGAATACCAAGTTGTATTAAGCAGCGGGTATCCTTGCTTTAATCTTGATGCTGTCCATGCGAGTGATGCCCTTTGGGTCATGTGAATTTCTTTCTTCTATGCTGTTGCAATTCCGAGCCATAGTAGTCAGTCTGTACTGCTGCTGCTCTATCCTTCATGTACCTGTATTACCCACAGTTCATGTAACAGACGATGTTGTTTAGCAGATATATGCATAACAATGCATATTAGAAGTATGTTGCTTAATAAATAAAGCATAACATATATTCAATTGTGGATTTAATGGACTTTCTAAGTGCAGTAACGTAATACTTCATAGTTAACACTTTTGTTTATTTTAATTTAATTTTCGATTTAATTTTGTTTGCCTGACATGATCTTTCTTTAAAAGGGGGTCTTTTCATTTTCACTGTATTTTCACGATTTTCCCTCTAATTTGGTTTCTCAGTTTTGCTTTTCGCATGAAATCACATACATTATTCATCTAAATGATTTCAGTACCTTCCACAATATGAAGGTGTCCTGCAGGATGTAGCCCAACAACCTCTTTAACCTTCAGGGATGTCATAGGCACATTTTTAAAGCATTTTGCTTCTGCAACTCTAAGAATAACTATTCTAATCTCTGGATCTCGACGCTCCAGTAATAATGCTGCCACTGGATACTAGTGGTTTTTAGGTTGAGCATGGCAGTGCGCAAGTGTTGAGATGTATCTGGACTTTTAAACACACCAACCGCACGCCCATCAGTACCACTCGTTCGTGGGCTTGCCCTTCAAAATGCTTTGATGACATTGGTAAATAGTTTACGTTTGTCCCTCGCTAAGGAGGTTTTGTTACTGCCTTGGACACCGACCCTTTACATGGATAATTGCACTTTTGCTGATATGTTTGACTGCGAGCGATGCTGATGCTCATGGCAGCCGTGGTGCTTTGAATCGGCTCGCTTATGTGAAACTGTTTTATTTTTATTTTTCAATTTATGTGCAAGAAAAGTTTGGTTAGGAGTTTGTAACGCTAATAGATCTAATTCGAGCAAATGTGAGACCCATTGCATTGCAAATGCTTGTTAGTAATGCAAAGAAAAGTTATCAAAGCTTCTGAAATACTATAACATGAAGACTTTGTTTAATCACAAAGGAATACAAAGGATAAACAATGTAATGAAAAAAATAAGTTGGTCAACTAAAGTATTGGCCTAGATCCTTGCAATGAAGTTCCCTACTTCACATGTGATCTGGCAAAGGCCCTTATTACGAGTCTGGATGTCTTTTCGTAAGACCGCAGTGGTCGTGGCTGCCAAATTACTACCGTATCATAAACCACATTCTGAAGACTGCTCCAAAACAGCCATAAATCTGAGACCGGCAGGCCAACCGAGGGCGGTAGAGAGGCGGTCCCACCACCAGCAAGTCACACCGACAACATACCTCCCTCCATATCACGTACCACAAATTATCATCACACCGGTCATTACACAGCGATAAACCATTGGCAGTGTGAACCGCTCGGTCAAAAATACACCTCAGCCTAAACACCACACCACATTGGACAGTACGAATACCCTACACCTGAGACACATACACACAATAGACACACACACCACTTTAAAACACCCCTCCACATAACCCACAACCCATTGCAACTACAACCATAGACAGACACAGCGAGGACCTACAAACCGACAAATTATCACCATAAACATATACGCTATTCACACTCAGCACACACCATACAACTGCACAATAAACACTATACACATATCACAACTGCACACAAACACCACAGCACATCAACACACAATACTAAGCATCCCACAAACCACACAAAGCAACACACACACCACTCTTGCTCACAACATCCCCCCAACCACATCACAACCATAATGTCCCATCAAAAGCACCCAAGATTCACAGAATAAGAGTTGAGGGTCATGGTCGATTAAATCGTCAGGGTAGAGCCAGAACTGTTGGGAGCACAGGTCCAGCACACATCAATAGCCAGAAAAATTGAGTTATGGTGGAGGATCATTGTTGGAAATGGCCCTTCTGCAGGGTTATCCCCAGACTTTTTGCCTTCCTCCTTCTCTTTTTCTGACCTCATTTTTGCTGGTTTTTAGACTCTGCGCACTTTACCACTGCTAACCAGTGCTAAAGTGCATCTGCTCTCCCCCTTTAAACATGGTAACATTGGATCATACCCAATTGGACTATTTAATTTATTTATAAGTCCCTATTAATGTGCAATGTATGTGCCTAGGGCCTGTAGATTAAATGCATTCCCATTGCTTGATCCTTCATAGCTGACATTACTCAACTAAAGCCAAGGTCCACTGTAGTATAAGTTATGTACTATATTCATCCATTGTGAACAGTGAGGATAAGTAGCTAAACTGAGAACACTACATTGGTTGGCAGTGCTTTTGCAGTTGATATTGCAATACTTTGAACATACAACATGGCCAATGATTTGCAGATGAGATGCTAGGCAACATCATGGAAACTTAGCTCTGACTATTGAACAGTAACACCTCCCCTGATTGCACACACCAGTAGGATCAATGTCACAAGGCAGATAGGACTACAGTACACATACAATACAGTTCACACATACCTGATATTCATTGGAAGTATTGGTGGATCAACTTTGCTCTAGAGTCAGCTGCATCCTCATCATCTGCTTCCTCATCACTATCTAAGTCAGCATCATCAGCCACTGGTCCAACTGCCACCTCCACAACATCAAGTAAAAATGTTACATCTCAGGGCCTGATTGTGTAGCATGCAGTAGGCAACAATGATCTGGCAGACCTTTAGTGGTCTGTAGAGCAGGGTACCTACCGAGACGTTTAGATACCGGAATCTGGCCTTCAGCAGCCCAAAGGTCCTCTCAGTGACACACCTCATTCTGCCATGGGCCTCATTGAAATTGTTTTCACCATCTGTTGTCGGGTATGTCACTGGTGTCTGCAGCCACAGAAGGTTAGGATAGCAAGAGTCACCTGTGTGCACAAAGGTTGGACTTATCACAATACCAGTAGGGACACAGGGTAGAATGTAATAAGCAGTGACATTACAGTTGCACACACACTGTTGGATACATACCATGACCCAGGACCTCTCTCTCTGTAGTTGTGCCATCATGTGTGGGACATTGCTGTTTCTCAGAATGTAGGAGTAATGCATAGATCTAGGAAACCTGGCCATCACTTGGAAGATATACTGGTCAGTGAGACACACCACCTGGACATTAATGGAGCAAATGTTTTTCCAGTTCCTGTACACTTGTTCCTTGACACTGGGAGGGATCAAAGCAATGTGGGTGCCACCTATGGCCCCTATCACATAAGGACAGGTTCCATATCATAGAAGTCAGTGGGTAAATCCACACGTTGGGGGAACCTGATGTAGCTGTCCAGGTGGTTGAGCAAAGCACACAGTGCATCTTTCAACACAATACTGAACATTGACTGTGACATCCCTGCTGACAAGCCCACTGTAACCTGGAATGAGCCTGAGGCAATGGAGTGTAGCACTGAAAAGATATGTACTGTGGGAGGGATTGCACTGGGATTACGAATGGCAGGCAAGTGATCCGGCTCCAACTGGGTACACAGTTCCATGATAGTCTGACGGTTCAGGCTATAGGTCTGGATGATGTGTCTCTCTTCCAGGGTAACAAGGTCGACTAAGGGTCGGTACACTAGTCCATGTCTTAATCTCACCATTGCATGGTATTTAGTAATAGGATAGAGGAAAAGACCCAGGTTGAAGTCAAAATGTCACATGCCACCGAACACTGTACTTTTAACACATAATACTAATGTGGACAAAAAACGCTAAAGTATACACACACCATTGGAGCTTCTAAACTGAACGTGTGTGCCAACCTAGATTACTGTTGCAGCCCCAGACACACAGCTTGCCACGCAGGAAACATTTGACACTTAAATTTAACAACACCCTTTTCACACAGGTAATTAGCTGTATGTAACTATTTTAACATACAGATATGGGTACTCCATCTATGACACAGCAAGTGACTGCACATGTCCTTTTATTGTCATCGGTCCATCTAACTACACTGTCCATTAATGTCACATGTATGAACTAAGCTTTGATATGTGGAAATAGTCAATCTATGCAATCCTCACTACCTATCTTCCATGACGCACTTATTATGCACCTACAATACACAGACGACATAGAAAATGGCAGCCGCCTGCATGTACAGGAAAGATGGAAGTGATCTCATTCCGCCGGTGTTAGTCTTCATGGTGGTAGGCAGTCGCAACCCTCGTGCAACTCCTCATTGGATAACATTGTTACCTATAAAAGACTGGGGCCAATGAAGATCAACGCTGACAGTGATGGTCATGTACGCGGCAGTCGTGACTGCCATTTTCTGTTGCACAGCTCAATTGACTCCTGACACTCGTGCAAGCAAGACCTCCTCTGCGTGAGCTGCTGTATACTGTCTCTGGGAGCCATAATGTTATGTCCTGCAGGAGATAGGGCCCCTGCCTTTACCCAGGAGGTGTTGGAGAAGCTAGTAGACAGGGTCCTACCCATGTATGGACAGTTGTATGGGGCAACGGAGCAGCAGGTGAGTCCAGTGATACTGTCCTGTCTTATAGTGGTGTGTGTGAGGCTGATAGGCATTGTGATGATGCACATGGAGTTGATACATGCAGATGGCTATGGAGTTAGTGTTTTCTCCTGTTAAAACACATTAGTGTGGGCATGAGATGTGTCTGATGTGAAGTTCACTGTTCTTGCTGTGAGATCACTCTACATGTCTTTCTCCTTCTGTCTGTGTCACCTATGCAGGTCAGCGCCCATCAGAAGAAGGCGATTTAGTGTGACATTGCCAAGCAAGTGCTGACCCTGGGGGTCCATACCCAGCAGAGAACCCACTGCAGAAAGAGGTGGGAGGACCTGAGATGCTGATCTCCTCCCAATGAGGGGGGTGCCTGTAAGGCCCTGACCCCCCCCCCAATGGCCTGCATTTTGGAGTTGGCCACCCTCAGGTGGATGAGCACATGAGGGCAGCACAGTAGCCACAAGGAATTAAGTACACACTCACACCTTACTAATGTCTGGCTTCCATGGGTTTGGGTTGCCCACTAGTGGTCAGATGTAGTGTGGATAATTGGCAGATGCACATGGATTATGGGTTTCAGTCACCCTGATCGGAATTGTATTGAGTATGCGTGCCAATACCAAGCAGACAGTGACTTATGAGGGGACTGATTCCATGTTTGGGTTTGTCTGGACACCCTTAACATATTTGGAGAGACCTGTCCCTTCCATCAGCATCTATTTATCTAAGGTGTTAAGCCATCACCATCAGTAATACTGTGCCGAAATGACAGAGGTAATTTCTATGTTCTCTATTATCTGCCTTTACCTGAATGTGTAGATGGCTGCAGGGGCCAAGTACTTACTGACCACATTGAACATGGATTTGTGGGCATGCTACCTTCCCATGCATAATAATGGTAGTTTACATAGCACAGTATATGTCAAGTTAATCAGTCATGGGAACGTGGCAAGTACTATGCAAGTATGTGTTGTTAGACCTGTATTGAAGTCAATGTGTGCCATTTTTCCCACATTAGTAGTTTTGTTTCTGCATAGCTTTGGTTTCCCCTCTGATTTCTCACAGCTATGCATGTCAATGTAAAGGCATGCCCTGGCATGGCATACCAGCAGAATGATAAGTTGTTGATTTGTGTGAATGATGGGTAAGTACTGGCCCATTCTACACTTTCTTTCTCTCCCACCCTCCCTTCCTCTCCTCCTCTGTCTTTGTGTGCATCAGCATCATCAGTCAAAGAAGAAGGGGCACCAGCGAGTGGAAAAGCTGTAGCCCACGGGACCCAGGAGGCTGATACCAGTGGAGCTGAGGGGACCAGTGGGATGGAGGGCGAGGGAAGTGAGACGGGGAGACTGGATCTATAACATCCTCTTCAGATTCCTCCTCTGATGGACACTCCCTGGCAGTGGCGGACCCATCTGGGACCAACCCAGCACCATCCTTGTCTGCCACCTCCCTTACTAGCACCAACCTCCCTGTAGCTCTCCACCTTGTTGCCCTTGCACACTCACCCAGGAGGGTGGGCGTCTCCTTCACCAAAGCACCTCTGTCCCTTCCCCAGTCAGCCCTGCTGCCCTCAATGAGGAGGCTATTGACCTCCTGAGGTCTCTGTGGGACAGTCAACTATTGTGAATGCCATCCAGGGACTGGCATCACAGATGCAGCAGAGCAGTGCCTGCCTGGAAGGCATTCATGGTGCCCTGACTGCCCTTCAGAGATCCTTTCAGGCTCTGGTCTCCTCGTTCATGGCAGTCAGTGCCCCTTCTACTTCCGTCCCTCCTCCAGCTACCTGTGCCCAATTCCACACCCCTGTCCCCACACCCATCCAGAGCACACAGTCAGAACACCATTCATGCACCTCAACAAACATGGTTCGCAAAGACAAACACAATCACCACAGGACCCACAACCGCCATGCACACAGATGACAAACACATGCAGACACAACAACATCCACTCCCTACACAGACTCCACCACCACCTCCTCCCTCACAGACACTACACCACTCAAACCTATCACCACAACAACACTCCCAGATCCAGCCACAAGCCCCCTCATACCCACCATCACCACAATAGCAGACCCACATGCATCCACCCCATACACCACAAGTGCACTCACCATGACTACCAACACTCCCACATGCAGCACATCCACCTTACTTGCAGGCACCACCCCAACAGACACTCACACATCCACTCTGGCTTCTCCCTGCATCTCCTCCCCCCTTCTCCCAAGACATGTAAATGCCCACACTCACCCACCCAACAAACACCCAGCACACACACAGCTTCCACCCACACACCTGCACCTAAGACATGTACACACCTCACAACCACTCCATCTTCCTCCTCTCCCAAGCATTTTTTCCATGACCTCCCTTGTGTTCCTAAAAAAAAGATTCATTTGAGTTTTCCCTGTTCCCTCCCACTGTCCCAGCCCATGGTTCACCTAAGAGCCCCGTTACCCTCACCAAACCCAGTCCTTTAAATTCCCGGTCTGCTCATGCCCCCCGGGTACTGCCCATGGCCCTCCCACTGCTAAAACTTCAACCCCCACCAGACAGAAGGACAACCCTCTGAAATCCAAGGCCAAGGCCCCTCCCCCCAAGGCTAAGGCAAAATCCAAACACCCCAAACCTAAAGCCAAAACAAAGGATCCTCCTCCCAAACCCAAGCCCCACCTCCACCCCCACCCCTGAGGTGCCTGCCGGTCTCATTGATACCCCTGCCATGTGGAGGCCACTTTGCAGTCAGGAGTCAAGTTGGGGCCAGATACTTTGCCCCTTGTGCCTGGGGCACTCAAGACTGTTGGACTGGCCAGTAGGCCTATGTTGTATATAGTTGGACTTTTGCAATGTTTATTTATTACAATACATCTGCTCGATGGTACAATTGGTGTTGAAGGTTACATACTTCTCCTGCCTTCCCTGCCACATGTATGTGTTGTCTTTGTGTGATTTGGGGTCTGTGTTCTGTGAATGTGATGTGTTTGTGTAGCTGTATGAGTTGAGTAGGTGACTTGTGGTATGGTCTTTTTGTGATGTGTTGTGATGGTGTGGTGTGGCGTTGTGTGGTAGTGTTGTGTGCATCCGTGTGTGTAGTGATGCATCTGTGATGTGCTTTGTATGTTGGGTGGACGTGGCGTGTGCTCTGACACGTTGTTTGGCAGTGTTTTGGTTTGGGTTTGTTATGTGCTGTTGTTACGTGTTGCTGCCAGTATGTTTTGTCTTGTAGAGGTGTGCGGTGTGCCTCTCTGCCAATGTATTTGTGTGATTGCAATGGTGTTGTCGTTGTGTGACTCTGTGGTGTTATGTATGAATGTGTTTGATAGTGGTGGTGGTGTGTGTCTGCGGTGTGGTGTGTGTATGGCACGTGTATGTTGGCTGTGGTGTGTGTTGTTTGTGTCTGTATGTGTGTTGGGACGGGTGTTTGTTTGCATGTGTGTTTGTGGTAGTTGCTAGTCATGCTGGGTTTGTGTGTTGTGTGTGGGTGTGTACTAGTAGCCTTCCCTCCAGTGTGTGCTAGGCGGTGTACTTGCGGTTGTTGTCATTGTCTCTGGTTCTGTAGTTGTATGGCCATCAGGCGCAGGGGGAAGACTTTAAGTTTGGGTCCCATGGCAGCTGAGGACGTGTCTGTGTTCCTGACGGTGAGTGTCTCCTTTTACATTGTTCATTTTTGCCAGGCTTTTGCTGACGGTGAGCTACCTCATAATATGCTGTGCAGAAACATGGTCTCTGCCGGCCTGGATATACCTACCACTGGCCGTGGCAGTCCATCCGCACAGGTGGTGTATTGGCTGTGTTCCGTTAGGATCAGCACCATGGTCAGGATATGGCAGTCAACTCTGCCGGCCTCGCTGAGGCGTGACTGTCACAGCCGGCTTGGTCGTCTGGGGACCTCTGAACTCGTAATGAGGGCCAAGGAAGCCAATTACTGTAGTGAGCTGCCCCATACTTTACAGAAGCAACGTGTGAAAGAGAGCTGAACAGACCAAAGGATACAGAGTGCTCACCCAAAAAACATATCCATGTATGGATATACGTATCTAATTTTTAAACAGTTTGATTGGTTGAGGCTGGCAAAACAGGTACAACATTCTTTAGATGAAGCATAGAAAACATCTTACACGCTGCAACGTGGTTCTATCAAGCAATGTGCAGATTACCGCTGGGGAATGATAATACTATAAAAACAATTCCAATAGTACTGAGCTAAAATTGTTTAGGAGACATGTAAAGATAAGGATAAATATATTTCTCCCATGCTAAGTTCTTCTTTTATCCGACCTTTAAATCAATGATGTTTTGGCCACTAGCTGCGAATGGATGTATGGTGGACCTCACCTCACATTTAGTGCGTTCTCTGATAGTTTCACACGTACTTCAGTGCACTGGGTCTTTTTTTATGGGAGACACGTCTTAGTGAAATATGTTATCAATCAAAAAAGCAAAAATAAATAAAACTGCGCTCCCCCAGAAAGCAGCAATCCATCTTTGATGATTTTTCTGTCGGTCATGAACAAAGAAGTGGATCAATACTCCACTAACTTTGATCATCACAAAAGTTATCAAGGTCACAAAAGACAAGTCTGTTCATAAGGAATTGACTTATTTTTGAGGAAAGCTCCCGATCCATTATGTCTTTTCATGTAGTAAACTTTAAACGGATGAAGTATGAGTTTGAAAGGTAGGTATGTTTCTCATTAGAGCCCTTTTTGTGAAGCCCGGCTACCTTTTATAATCAGCAAAAGCATTTGTACTCACTTTGTCATTTATTCTGCAATATAACTTACTACCTCACAGCCTAATTTAATGATAAAGGATTAATCGTTGGCATAGAAACTGGCATTCATTTAATTATCACAATAAAAGGTGATGCACTTCAAATGTTTCTAGACACAGAAATATTTGGTTCTCCTTAATTAAATAATGTGACCATCTGCAGAGTATTTTAACCAATTTTGTTTGCCGTATGTATGGTCTCTTGCTGAAGCAGAGAGAACATAATGAGCGGAAAAGGAAACCATATGCAATCACAAGCCAATTCTGTGTGCTCAATAAGGATACAAAGTACCCGTCCCACAAATACCACCCAAAAGACGCAGACAAACATGCTCACTGGTGCTGCTTATTTACTATTACTTCTTGTCACTCAAACAACTAAGAATGCAGCCAAATAGCAGCAGTTAAAATGTATCTCTCCTTTTAGCGGCATAAAGTTATAGGTGAAAACCCAGTCACAAAAAGGTATTACATTGGTTAGTGGGGGGAGGAGAAAAGACCCCTTGACCATTAATATCTGTAACTAGGTCTGAACATGCCACCACCATAAGGCATGTGCCACACAAGAAAGAAAGTTTATTTAGTCATCAAATGTACTGATGACCGATCAGAGACCAAGACCTCAAAGTGGGTGCCGATTTGTCACACTTTTAATGAAGTATTTAGCTGCTACTAGATATGAAGCTTAGAATTTTTATACAATTTTACCTCAACACTTGGCTTGTTGGATTGTTTGTAAGAGAAGTATTCAACTTAAATCTATTAATTTCAATTATATGGAGTCCCTTCTAACAAGGGAGCAGCCAGAAAATTAAAAACACCCCACTTTGAGACAAAGCTCTTATGGCACCAAGCAAGCGAAGCGAGTCATCACAATCCTCTCTGGATCAGCTTGCTTGCTTCTTCCATCCAAGCACCTATTCATTCATTCTTCCATCCACCCATTTCACTTTTACACTCTGTCATCCATTCAATCTTTAATTTATCAATCAGTCTGTCACCATTCCATCCGTCTCTGCATCCTTCTATCCATCCATATCAAACTCTAACCACCCATACTGAGACTTATCCATCAAAGCTATCCATCCATCTACCCTCTCACTCAGTCATCCATCCTTTCACTTATCCATCTCCCTTTCATCCATCCATTTATTCATCCAGTCATCGTTTTAATTATCCACCCATTCGTTCACTCTATCCATCAAGCCACTCTTCAGTGCATCCATCATTCTCCCTTTAACTCCTCCATCCATCCACTCTTTCACTCAGCCTTCCATCTTTTCACTCATCCATCCACCCTTGGACCCATCAGTCCTTTTACCTTTTCACTCATTTGTCTTTCATTTCACTTATCCATCCATCCTTTCATTCAGCCATTCATCTACTCCCCCTTCTGTACATCCATTCACCTATCCTTTCAAGGTAATTATGAGCCATTGTCTGATGAGCTGCAGACAGAAGAGGCCTATCAAGAACTCCACCCCCTCTGTAGCTGCCAAAGAAGGGGGTTGACAACACCCCTGCCTTCTGGTAAGTCCAAGTGACAGTGGGCGTGGCTGCAGTAATGTCACAGCCAATGTTCTCAATAGTGCTAGCTAGGGTTTTGGTTGTCCTGCTCAAACACATGTGCAGCTACATCGTTGGATGATTTGGCCAATGTGAAGGCTAGTTTCTATGCAATGAGACATATTCCGTATGTTATTGGGGCCATTGATGGCAAACATATAGCATTTGCCACCCCGTCAAAATGAACAGGTATTCCGGAATCTGAAGAGTTTCCACTCACTCAACGTGCAAATGGTTTGCTTGGCTGACCAGTACATCTCCCACGTCACTGCCAAGTATCCTGTGTTGGTGTATGACACCTTCGTCTTGAGGAATAGGAGCATCCCACATGTGATGGCACAACTACAGAGGCACAGGGTGTGGCTAATAGGTGAGCCTGTGTCCCCACCCGATGCAATGTCAGTGTATGGCTTCAGGAGTCATCCCCCATACCCTTGTGCAAGGCTAATGTTTGTCTCTTACTTCTTGCAGGTGACTCTGGCTACCCAAACCTGTCAAGGCTCTTGACCCCTGTAAGGAATGTCAGGACAGGGGCTGAGAATAGGTATAACGATGCTCATAGGCGAACCAGGAGAATAATTGAGAGGACCTTCGGCCTCCTTGAGACCAGGTTCAGATGCCTCCATATGACAGATGGATCCCTCTGCTACTCCACTGAGAAGGTCTGTCAGGTAATTGTTGTATTCTGCCTGCTGCAAAATCTGGCCATCAGATGACATGTGCCCTATCTACAGGAGCAGGAGGATGGAAATGCTCCTGTGGCACCAGTGGACCCTGAGGACAGTGAGGATGAGGAGGCAGAGGATGCGGATGTGGACAACAGGACATCAGTCATACAGCAGTACTTCCACTGACACACAGGTAAGACAGTGGACCTGACCATTCCTCTGATTTGTTATCATTTCTGTGTGGCTGTAGCATGATGGCAGTCACTTCCTTAGCATCCCAACTGACTGTCACCAGTGCCTTCCCATTTTGCAGGTGTTGGTGTGGTTACAAGTGTGTAGTGATGTGATGGCTACAGACAGCTACAAGCCATTTTTTTGATGGAATCACAAAGTTCAGGACAATTGCACAAGATGCAACAGTTAAAATTATTGCACATTTTGTCACATAAAGAACTAGCACTCAATTTGTGTTCAAGGGTGTTTATTGAAGTGAAACATATTAAAGGAATAGTGCAATGGAATGGGGTGATGGTAGAGGAAAGTCCAGGGTATTGGTCCAGTCTCTGTGTAGCACTGGTCCATTGTCCAAGGGGACATAGGAAGGGGAGCAATGGCAGGTCAAAGTGGATAAGGTGACACAGTGGGACACAAGGGGGATATTCAGTAGGGTCTCATTTCCTGGTGGTGGTCTTGGTCCTGGCAAGTGTCTCTGGAGTCTGTCTGGGTCACAGGGAATGTTTGCGGGGTGGTTCACCTTCTGCAGGGGGGGGGGTGCTGGTGGCCTGTGGGGCCTGTGGCAGGGCCACCTGTCCTCTATCTGCAGCAGGTGTGGAGGGCTATTAAGTTGAATGGCAAGTAGAAGGGGCCTCCTGATGTGATATGTAGTCCCTCATGATGTTGGCCATATCACCCAGCACCCCTGCTATGGACACCATTGTGGTGTTGAGGGCCTGGAATTATTTACTGTTCTCTTGATGGTGTTCCTCCTGCAGACGCTGGTTCTCCTGCATGATGTCTATCACTTGACCCATCTTGTCCTGGGATTGTTGGTAAGCCCCCAGGACATTAGTGAGTGTATCCTGGACAGTTGGTTCCCTGGGCCTGTCCTCCCCCTGGCGCACAGCTGTCCTCCGAGCATGCCTTTGCGCTCTGTGCCTGTGTCCCATGAATGGTGTGCCCACTGCCACTGACCCCAGGACCCTGATTGTCTAGGCTGTCAGGTGTGGACTGCGGTCCCTGTACGTGTGGGCAAACTGCTGATTGACATGTCCTGGGGACAGAGGTGTAGGGATGTTGGGTGGCTGCTGTGATGTTGGATACTGAGGGGGTGGCTCTGTGGTGGACTGGGTGTGGGCTGGGGTCTCTGACTGACCAGTGGTCCCTGATGGGCCAAGTAGCTCATCCAGAGTTGCTGTTGTCACTGGGGGCATCTTCTGGTGGGGGACTGGGTAGCCGTGGCACCTCCTCGTCACTGGGATTGGCTGGGGCACCTGGGGGGATGTAAGTGGTGTATTATGAAACATGTCTGTGACATTTTCTACATCCCTAGATTCCTCCATATCATTGCTGTTGTCCTGCCACCTTTGTTTGTGTATGTTGTTGTATTGTGGTATTGTTGGTTCTCCACGCTGTGCATGCGTTGGTGGGGGGTATACATGCAGGGATGGGAGGGATGGTCATGCAGTGGGTATGGCTTGCAAGGCTTGGCATTCAGGTTAGTATATTGTGGTGGTGCACTTTGGGGTGGATGGAGTAGAGTGGTGGGTGTCAGAGTGAGGGGTGGTGGTGGCATGCAGGTATGTGGGGCAATAGGTAGAAAGTATTGACTCACCAGTGTCCAGTCATCCAGCAACTCTATTGAGTCCTTCAGGATGCAGTATTGCGAAGACATGCTCCTCCCATGCTATCAGCTGTGGGGGAGAAGGTGTGGGTCCACCATCAGTTCTCTGGATGGTGAGCTGGTGCCTTGCTGCTATGGAACATATCTTCCCCCGTAGGTCGTTCCACCTCTTCCTGATGTCGTCCCTTGTTCTTGGATGCTGTCCCAAGGCGTTCACCCGGTCCACGATACTCCACCATAGCTCCATCTTACTTGCAATGGAGATTTGCTGTACCTGTGCTCCAAACAGCTGTGGCTCTACCCTGACTGTTTCCTCCACCATGACCTGCAACTCCTCATTAGTGAAACGGGGGTGCCTTCTCGCGTACATGGATGTTTTGTGGTGTGTGTTGTGCAGTGGGTGTTGAGTAAAGTGGTGGGGTGTGGGGTGCATGACGGATGAATGGGTGTTTGCGCTGTGTTTTAGTTGTGTCTTTGATTTGCTTCACTATTTCTTGGCTGTTTTTCGTGTTCGTAAAGGGTTTTGAGTAATGTGGGTATGTGTTTTATTGTGCTGTGGGTGTGATATGTACATCAGTGTCAGGGTTATGTTTTTCGTTTTGGCCAATGTTATGTTGTCTTATATTTGGGTGGCCATTCTGACCGTGCTGGTGTGTACCGCGACTGATTTACCACCATTAAATGTCTGCTGTGGTGATTCGTGGGTCATAATGAGGAGGGCATTGTTTTGTTGGCATGACGGTATGGGTGTTCGTACCGACAGTTTAACACTGACCTTTTGTCTGGTGGATATGGCAGTAATCTGTTGGTTTAGTGTGTGTGTGTCATAATATGGCAAGCGGATGTTCGCCTTCGCAACGGTATGTTGGCGGCTATCACTGCAGAGGTAATCGTGATTTACCGCCAATGTCATAATGAGGCATCTTGTCCTTTTTTTTGTGTGCTGCAGCACGCTTGGAGAGAGGGAAAAAAGAGGAAAACAAACATATTTTTCTTCGTTACACTTCCTCTGGTGAGGCGTATCTTTTCGGAGCGCCCCCAGGTTTACAAGTTCTTGTAAATTTGGGTATGCGTCAAAATCCATGGATGTTGCATGAGAACACCCATGCAACACCAATGGAAATACCTCCCTGGTACAGAGTAATTTACCACAGCGATTTGAGGTTTGTTACATTACTAGAAATTTATGAAACCACAGAGGGCCACAAAAGGTGGCCTTGCGTGGCTTCATAAATTAAACTTAAGGTTTACGTCGCTCTTGCACCACATTGCGTGATTCAGTAGCCAAGCAAGCCAGGCCATAAATGAGGCCCTAAGTCCACAACTATTCATAGAATGCACTTTTACAGTTACTACTGACAAAATGAACCCAGAACAATACTAATTGCAATCCACATGAGAATTTAAGTTAGTTTACCACCACACAAGGTGACTCACAGGTACTTCTAATCCCTCCCATAGAATATATTGGGTACAAGATCTATATTATAATAATTAAATTATCAAAATATAAAGCATTTCACATGTTTATTTTACCATATTAAAGAACTTTTTTTTAAGTTAGCAGTAAGGGTAACCTTATTTTCTTATTAAAATACAATTAGATTAGTTGAAACAAATTATAAATAATGTTTAATATGAAGTAACAAAGATGTATATATGTTGGATGGCAGTTTTGTAATTTAAATTTCCCAAAAATGTTTTAATTTGAGCTATTCATATTATTTAAATTTAAAATAAGTTACTAGCTCTGTAGCATTTTTCATTTGCTTCACATTGACTGTGAATATATAACGTTATTTTACAATACCATTTAAGATACATATGTTTTTATGATTTTATTGTTACTTTTCCTACTATCGGTGAGGAGAGCTCTGTATGGGAAAGTAAAACACTCTGGAAAAAATTATCAAAATATTTTAATTTTATTTATTAATTTAAACTGCATTTATGCACTTATGTTAAGGGCAGAACAAAAAACACTTTTTTTCTTTTCTGCAGGATTCTGTGTCCATTATTTGCCAATAGAATTTGAGATTTTGCTGGTTCTTCCCAAAACATCAGCAGAATTACTTAATAATAATGTAATGTCCTGGTTTCCCACTGTTAATATTTATGACTCTGAGTCTAAGCATCTTTGTTCCACTCTAAGGCATCATCCTAAAAAGGCCTGACGACATTTTAATAACACTTTGAAATTTGGCTAAATTTAGATATTTTACATTATGCTTGTTACACAAAATTCCCCAAATTACCCCATTGTACCAATTTGTATTATTGCATGCTATTTGTTGGAAAATGTTACAGCAAATGTTCAATTTGTGGTAAAATTTTAATGTAAACACACACACAAATAACAGAAAATGAGCCACTGGCAGTTGTATTGCATTTGTTTAAATGTTTCCTTCTGCCAAAATTTGATGTGTGGATGCATTCCACACTGAAATATAGCATGATATAATAGGTTTCAATTTCACGTAATTAGGAACAAGTTAGCATCATTTTGTTGTTATGTGACATAACTATGAATGCAAATATGCAAATTTCACAGACTCCTCGATCCTCAGAAGAGGAACACTACATGTCAGAGATCACTTACAAAAGCTCCTCAAAAGGCCTAAACCCAATCAGCAGAACACTGGGCCCTAACAGTTGATACAAAAACTTCCAAAATGAACCTACCACATAAGAAATCAAGAATTTTTAACAGAGAAGAGTTCCTTGGGTTTAGTCCTCAGAAGGTGCACAAAGAAGTGAACTGACCAAAATGTTTGAAGTAGGATTTAACAATAAAAGGATGGGAACAATGTTATAGCAACAAAGTGATTTCACAGAAGCAACCCAAGAATTGGGTATCAAGCAGCTTAATATCTATACTTCGAGGGGAAGATACCAAAGAGTGACAATCAGGAGAGGAGGGAGGCACAATGGGGATGAACTCACCAGAAACGTACAGGGAACACCCAAATCATGCTACAGCAGAAATAGATACCAAGACCTATGTGACCACATTTGTGTTAACAATGCCAACCCTACAGAACAATGACAAACCTTCATGAGGTTGTCAGTCAGAAGTGATATTGGCAGTAATGTTCAAATAGCCAAGGAAGAAGTAAGCCATGGAACACATCCCAGAGATATCATTCAATTGTGGGCTTTAACCACATGGCACAAATGTGAAGAAATAATTCCTACTTGAAACACAAATTATCTTATGACATTGGTGACTCAATTGAACCTCAAGCAGCCCCCCTTCGAAGAACACAGACTGTTCATAGAAAGAAATGAAATGAGTCTCTGACCAGTGTAATATGTCCTGGCCAAATTTGAAACGTGTAAAGAAACTCTGATTTCTCAATATAGCAGTTAGCGCCTCATGAGGAGTTCAGAGGTCCTGTTCTCATCCATAGTGGCTTTCAAGCCTTTGTGACTGGAATCTGTGTTTAGAAGTTTATATACAGGAGGAACCCAAGAGATGTTTAAAGAAGATTCGGCCTCTGAAGCAAATAGGCTAGTGAATTTCATAGATGCACAGAAATGTCCAGAGTTAGCCTTTCATTTTCTAATTTTGGGGACCAACTGAACAATGTATATTTCACTGGGGATTTTAGATAATGATAATGATAATGATGAGCACAAGGAATCACAAACCTTGTGCCACCATACACCCTTACAGGCTCAACCATATACAGATTGGAGCTCAGCCCTTTTGTAACTAAAAACACAGATTCTCCTAATGTTTTATCATCCTTTTGTCTGACAGAAAGGCCATCCCCAGGTCTGTTTTGAAAGAAGATCCTATAAAGGCCAGATCTTGAGAAGGTTGGCGCATGCTTTCAGGTTCTAATTAATGAACTCACTGAACATTTTTTTCACCAATGAATCACTGCACTTACATATCTCTGCAAGGAAATGCATGCAAAAGCAACCTGGGAAAACAGAGACAAGGGTAATAGGAAAACACTTGACTGGAATCTCCCTTCAATGAGTTCCTCTTCTGGTGCTGGTAAGTAGAATGTATAGATAATTAACATCCAGGAGCACTGTGCTAGCTACAAAAAGAAGTATACATACACTGAACACCATGTACCCATGTACCTGTCAGACTGAGAACAGTATTGGGAGACGTGTATTTAGGCCTACCGGACTTATTAGTGGAAGTTGCATTCAGACGCTTCTGACAAAACTAGATCCCAATATGAGACCCAAGAATGCAAAGAAGTGTCAGAAGGGGAAAGCCCTAAACAAAAGGGAGCCAAAATGGGCAAACTCCACATTCATTGAAAACAAAATAATCAGGTGAGAACTGATTGAAATGGCGAGCCACAACAACAAAATACATTGCCTGGTGTCTGATCCATAAAAAATACGTGTTTCACCTAACCTAACCCATAAGTGTATTTGTAACACGGAAGGCCATTTATAACAGGAAAAAACTCTATTGTGCAGTCTTGATCCTTCACTTTCCACAGACTGCTCTCCAGAGTTTCAAAGCTCTTCCAGACCTATGTGTAATCCATTGGCTCTGGTTTGTGTAAGTCATTACAGTACCTATTCTGTAAAAGACCAGGGGTATAAGCAAAGTTATCATGTCCCCACTATGTTTCTGTGAAATCATACACTTTCTACGCTACCAAGTATTATAAGCAGAAACTATTTTTTAGGGGAGCACCAAATTATGTGGGGGGGTTGATTGAATTATGCAGCAAGAAAAGCAAAATTATGCATTTTTTATACTACTATTTCATTATTTTTGTCATTTTTACACATGGTAAGACTTTCTCAGCAATTATTTCACCTCATTAGAACCAGTTTAACAATCAAATTCACAATTAAGCAACTGAAAGATGACTAGTTAAGCTTTGTGAAGGGTCTTTAACTGTGCTTAAACATGTTGCCACAGTTTTACTAGCTTTCGATCCGTTTGACCAATAAACACATTTTTTTATTAAAATCTACAGATTATGCAGCAGATGATAGATTGTGTAACAAATGCAACAAATCCATAATTATGTGAAAAAAGCAGCAATGCAAAATCACATAATTCCAGTGGTCCTGATTATAACTTACACTTTAGCACCTGGGAATCAACAATGACTACAACGTCAAGCTCAGGAGAGTCCACTACTGTCACTGGGGGAGTAGGTTTGAAGTACTAGAAATGGGCTTCTTCACTTAAGACATGTGAATGCCAGGTTAAAGCCACCAATGATTAAAGAATGCAAGATGAAGGTCCAATGTGCCCACCATTTCTATAATACTAAAGGTACCTAAAAAGTAGAGTACAAACTTGGGATGGGCAAAATAATATCTAGTAGACAACAAAACATGTAGTGCTTCAGCTATCAAGGTGCTAGTCTCCTGTGGCAAACAGCAAAAGATGTATATTGTATTTTAGCTTGCAGATGATGGTAATCCTTCTTTTGGATGCTATACATTTTTTATAGGAGGTCTGTGATAGTGAGAACATTGTTCATTAGAGTTCATCTGAACAAGTGAAGGGTGTCATCTGAACCCGTTTGAGGGCCACAGTACATGCTAGGGATACTGGGCCTCAACTGTGGTGATTTTTACCACTAATGATCTCAGGCCTTTAAGATGTGTGTCAAGTACACTCTTTCCACACTTGACTCTCATGGGTAGCAAAGACAATTAGCCACGGTCTTCCTAGGGAGGCAGTTTGGTGGGGTGTAGACTTAGAACTCAACATTTAAGAAACAAAGAAAATAAATGCTCTCCACCTCCATGCTTTTCTTTACAAAGAATGAGAAATACTAGATTATAATCCATAACAATATACTATACAAAATAAGGTCAAACAGCCACAGAGGTCTAATATTTGGGCTAGGGGATGGCACAGCGGCAAGCAGACTATGTATGAGCAGATTTCCTGATTTGGTAATGCATAGGTCATCTCAATCCTGTGCCACTACTAGAAAGTTCTCTTAGGGTTGCAATGCATAAATAATACAAATACACATTCACTTTAACTGTAGAGCACAGTCAGTATTCAAGTTCACTTGATTGGTTGGCCTAAAGTATCTGACACTCTGCAATCATCAGTGTGAGGCCCAAAGACAACAGCAGAGCAAGTACCTCCTTGTGGTTCACGGAAACAGTGTTGATGGGCAGTCCTGGCTCCTTTTGCCAGTGTTGTTCCAAGAAAGTGGTAGGTCTAGCAAAGTAGCATCATAGGGCCCAGTGGTCCAGCTGCCTTATCAATGAGCCCCCCACTATGGGTAGTCACAGGTCTTCTAACTACTGTGTCTGCTTCAGTTAGAGCCAGTACAAGTAAGCATGAGTCAGTCTCCCTCTATTGGCAGTTTGCTACATAGCAGTCATGTAGGTGCACACCATTTCACTCTGTCAACTGACCAGACATTCAAAACGTTGTCTAGAAACTCACAGGACCCTCCCTATACTGGGAGACTGGAGACCTAGGGCCAGGTGTAGGAAAAATAAAAATTGCGAGTCGCATTTTGCGAGTCAATGCGACTTGCAAAATGCAACTCGCAATTTGGTATGCCAGGAAATAAACCTGTCCGATTTAGCGACTCGCATCCGGACTCGCAACGCTGTGTGCGAGTCTGCATATTGCGAGGTCGCTGTTTGCGAGTGTGCAAAAAACGAACTCGCAATTAGCGAGTGGTTGTCGCAAATTGCGAGTTCCCTCAAAATTGCTTGCAGGTGCAGCAGAACACTCCAGAAAGCACACCAAAACACTCTGGAAACACTTCCTGGCACATGATGATGACATCACAGCCAGGAAGTTAACAAATACACCTGGGAGGAGGCTGGACCACACCCTTTTACAACTGCCAGTCTCCACACTGCGCAAGCTGCAGCAGCCATGGAGGGAACCCCCCGAAAAAGGAAAATTAAATTCTCTGAGAGGGAGCTTGAGGTGCTGACCGAAGAATGTTGTCAGCACCATGATGAGCTCTTTGGGAGAGCAGCCCTCACTGTTCCTGAGGCCACCAAAAAGAAAATCTGGCTGGAAATGCAAGAGAAAATCAATGCCCTGTGGGTGAGCCACAGGACACTTGAGGACATAAGGAACAGGTGGTATGACCTCCGCTCCCGGACCAAGGAGAGGGTGGCAGAAAGGCTCCGGGAGATGAGAGGCACTGGAGGGGGACCATCATCTGTGCCACCACCCACACCCCTTGAAGACAGGATTGAGGAAACCTTTGAGCCGGAGGCAGTGTGTGGATTTGGGGACCTGGACACCTCAGAGCCCAGCACATCAACCGGTGAGTACCATGTGATAAGCCTGTACCCCTATCAATGTCATACCCCACCCACCATGTACACAGGTGCATGCACAACCAAAATAGCTCCATTTCAGGGTAGAAAAAGCCAGAATGATGCATTATGGGAAATGTAGTCAAGTAGGCAGTGCATAGGCAAATGTTTATTAGGAATTGTGCAAAAGATACTAGACACTGACAGTGTGTTCCCCATGTCCCACAGGTCACCAGCAAGACACCCCCTACACCCCAAGCACCCAGGCCCAGGAGGACACCCCAGGACCCTCCAGCACCCCCACATGCACAGTCAGCAGCATTCCTGCAGTTGTAACGCCTGCTGCACCAACAACGCCAGGAGCTGCCCCAGCAACAGCCAGGGAGGATACAGGTGTGAGGACAGGGCAGCCACCACTGCGCAGGCGTCGCAGGGCAAGAGCGTCTGGATCCCGGATTCATCCTCCAACCAGCAGTGAGGCACATCTGCTGCGGGGTCAGCGCCTGCAGAACACAATATTGGGCAGGATCAGTGGGGTGCTGCACCGCATTGAAAGACACAACCATGCAAGCATGCGGCACCTCAACAGGCGGATGGACCTGATGTGCCAGAACACTGGGGACATTGCCACTGCCATCAGGGAACTGGCGGCCGGACTGCTGGGCCAGGCAGAGGCTGGGCGGCGCAGGGATCGCCAGATTATGTTAAGACTGGACAGGATGGCCACATCAATCGGCAGGCTAGCCATCAACACAACAGGCCTGTCGAGGAGGACAGTTGGCCTGCAAATTGAGATGGGCCATTTTGCTGGGGATGTTGCCAGTGGCCTGGGACGTCTCACACATATCATAGAACTAATGGAGACACGTGAGATGTCGAGGGCCACCGGGGAAACACCCCAAGATAGTGAAGAGGGCTCCACAGTGAGCAGTGTATCTGCCACTGACAGTAGGGTGCTAAGGAGTGGGAGGCAGGGCACCATAGATGCGGCAGGGACCAGCCAGGCTGGCAGGAGGGGCAGGAGAAGTTAGTCAACAGCCCGGACAAACAAATGTGGCACATGGCGTTAATGTGCCACATGAGTGGTTGGCATTTCCCTGCCCATGGACAATTTCATCTTGTATATAGTTCATTCATTACATTATTAAAACGGTTATTTTTCTTCAACTTAACAAAATGAGTGTTTGGTTAATGGGTGAGTATGGTGGGAGTTTACACGTACCGTCCGAAATATTGCGTTGCAATGTGTTCCCGTCTCAGTCTGCCTTGATTAGCTAGACTCCTATCCCCATGATGGTGGTGTGGTTGTTCTTGCTCTTCCTCATCAGGATCTGGGTCTGCAGGGGTGAGAGGTAGCCCACGTCGGGTGGCTATGTTGTGGAGGATGGCGCATGCGACCACAATTTTGAAGGCGGTAATGGGGGTGTATTGGAGGGCGCCTCCGCTGCGGTGGAGGCATCGGAATCTTGCCTTCAGGAGTCCGAAGGTGCGCTCTATCAGGTTCCTGGTCCTCTTATGCGCACTGTTGTATTGCCTCTCTGAATCATTGCTGGGTGTTAAAAATGGAGTCATGATCCATGGCCTTAGAGCATATGCACTGTCACCTGTTGGGCACAAAAAGTACACTGTTAGTAAGTCCAGATAGTCGTGCACAGTGACCTGTGTGTATGTCTACAAGGTGTATGCAGCTCTACCTAGGAGGTATCCGTCTCCAAACTCCCCACGTTCCAGGCGTTGATGTATCCCACTATGCCTAAAAATGTATGAGTCATGGGTACTGCCTGGAAACTTAGCTACGATGTCCGTGATGACGTAATGGGCATCACAAACAACCTGTATGTTGAGTGAGTGGGTACACTTTCTATTGCGGAAAATATGTTCCAGATTAGCGGGGGGCATATTTCAATGTGTGTCCCATCTACACATCCAATGACATGGGGGAAGTGGGCAATGCAGTAAAAGTCCAGCTTTGTGCTGTTAATTTCTGTCTCATTCCTTGGTAAGTATATGAACTGAGACCTGTGCGCTACTAAGGCATCTAGGAAGGCCCTGAGGAACCTTGACACTGCACTTTGGGATACCCCACCTGCCACGGCAATGACCCCCTGATAGCTCCCTGAGGCCAAGAGGTGTAGTGCGCATAGTACTTGCACATGCGTAGGGATGGCGCAGCCACGCGGAGTTTTGTGTTCTAGCTGTGGTTTAAGTAATTCTATTAATTCTAGGATGGCAGCGCTGCTAAGGCGGTATTTATCATAGATCTCCTCTTCAGTTTGCTGGAAAAGGGTCTGCCTTGTTCTATATATCTTCTCCTGTCTGTGGCCCCTCCTCCTCCTCTGCTGGGCTGCGTAGACTCTCCTTCTCACTGCTATCAGGTATATCTCCGCCATCTTGAGTAACCCAGATGCCTTCTGGGTCTCCTTTTATACTTTGGTTAGGTTACCACCTTCTCTGAGTTAGTGGTAAATGCGACTTGCAAACTGGGTTTTTTGCGACTAGTCGCAATTTGCGAGTTGCAAATGCATATGGGTTGCGACTCGCAATTTGCGACTCGGACATTGCGGGTCGCAAAAGGGGGTCGCAACGGATGCGACTCGCAAACGGGTCCCATCGCTTTTTGCGAGTCGGAAATGGGCTTTTTGCATCCCATTTCTGATTTTGCACTGTCGCAAATTGCGAATCGGCACGTTTGCGAGTCGCAAACGTTTGCTACATCTGGCCCCTATTTCTAGAACTGGGTCATCACCAGTTGCATGTTCCCGATTTGGCCTGCTTTTCTGTGCAAACCTGTGCATAATTCTCAAATATGTTCAAATTGAAAAGGAATACAAGCACGTTTACTGTACTTTCCTAGTATCACACATCCTTCTGTGCAATCAACTGAAGAGCCCAAAGATCTGTTGCAGAAACCTCCATCAGTATGTGGAGACATGTAAACCTTTACTTTAATGTAAATCTGCAATTGTAAATGGTGAGTGGCACAATGTATTTGATTTATACCTAGGTGTTATATTAGGTATATAAGTGAGTCCATTTATACTTGTAAATTTACCTTTGAGAACCAGACTCACATTATTTCAATCGTCTAGGTTGTTTTATCATTGTCTCATATTGAGGACTGAAAACAAAATATCTCAGAAAGGGAACAGTAGGAGCAAATTAAGCTACACTGTCTTCAACTTTCCAGACAATATGCTATGCTCCAGAAATGGCCACAACTGATTGATGGAGCAGAAAAAGTCCCCTTCATATTAACAAATGTTATCCCTGCCCTGGGTGCACCAGCTGCATAGATATCTGGAACCCTGGTAATAATATGTGGTTATAGGCAGACACAGATCATGAGTGTGTGTCATGACCGAGGTCTGTCTCATAGTAATAAGGTCTTATTAGATCTGGATGTGTGCACATATTGCTATCCTTAGGATGATAAAGGGCCACTGCCCTAACACAGAGAAAAGTGACATTGACATGGTGAAGTCAGTAAAACAGGTTTGTGGTTTTCCTTTAGCTGCCTGAGACAATATTGAGGAAAATGATATTGAAATACTCCAAAATCATGAAAATAACATTGCCATGCTCTACTTAAAATACAAAACACAAAGATTTCTACAAATATTTTTACCATAAAAATATTTAACATAACCAATATTGAAAACTAAAATATTCACTACAAATTGTCTAACCATTAGAAATATAGAAAATGAAACAGATATTAAAATCAACAATATGAACAACAATAATATTGGCCACAATTATGCAATATATTACTAATAATAACAATATATTTTTAATTACAAATACCAAGGTGTAACATCCCAAAATACACGTACTACATTAAACCACATTACTATCACATTATAAACTAACAGAAACAATATAAAATTGTATATCAACCCCTATTGAATCACAAATCCGCTATTTCCTAAAATATGAACAAAAAAAATTTAACATATTAAAGAAGTATAAAATATCACTTACTCATTAAAAACATACTGTTAAGATAAAAGATCAAATATTCAAAAATCGCAGTAATCAGAGTAAACTGAAAAACAATCTACACACAAGGTAACCAAGTCCATAGATGAGTGGTGCAACTCTGGCCATGGATCTCGGGGTCCCATGAAGTCCTCTGTGGAGGGTTCCAAGGGCTGCCAATGCAAACCTTTAGCTTGTGTAACACAGAAGACACAGTGCAATCCTTTGATGGGTGCTAGTGTCCTTCTTGGTTGACAAATCTGTTCACAATCAACACCCACAGGTCCGCCAGAGACAGGTGTGTCTTTTGGGTATCTTCAAATTGTCACTGGGGGTGTCTGGCATCTGGTAGTGGTAGCAAAACATATGAAGTGGCTACCAGAGAGGAATGTTGTGCTCTTTCAGCTTTAATGTCCCCAGTGCCATTCTTGAAGGTCAGCCAACAGACCCTTGGTATCTTGTCCTCCTTCGAAGTTCAGCAAGTACTGATGGTCAACATGCTATTGGTGCCATATTTTTCACAGGAGAAAGCCCTGAAGGGACCACAGGCTACTGGGTCCCCACCTACCAATGATGGCACCTAGTGATGGCACAACCTTTCCTCAGGCGTGAGGAGCAAGGTAGCCCACCATTGGAGGCATGTTTACCTGAGGGCAACACAGCCACCGTAAAACGGGTTTGGGGCAGGCTTCCCCTCTATGGCCCTGTCTCAAGGTGTCCACAGGAACAAAAGACATCCTGCTCAGGCATATTGGGCCAGGTGGCCCATCAAAGGCTGCTTCCCCTTTGAAGCATGCCTCCAGTCTAACCACTTGAGTGGCCATCCTGGCAGAGGAGATGACATCTCTCTGCTGCAGCACTGCCTTTTTTCCTGAGCCTGGGAGTCATTCACACATCTCCCCAGGAGGTCAGACAACTCAGAGTGTGTGTATGCCTTTATGAGGCTGCTGAACGAGCAGAATACAGAGTGGCAACTTTCTAGAAGTTGCCTACCTTTAATAATGATATTCATTTTGACCTGGCCATCAGGTCACGTTTAACCACAGAATTAATTTGATATCTTACATGACTCAACCGACTCATACAACTTTTGCGGTCAGACCGTTATGTTGCCGGACCTGAAAAGACCACCATGCTGGCGGTCATTCAGACCATCCTACTATGAGTTATAGAGACAGGACTACTACCCGCCAAGCAAAAAGGGCTGACTGCCAGTGGCGAGGTGGCCTGGAGCACTGCGACCAACCACTGAGCATATTACAAGCACATAGTCACTGTGGCGGACCCTTCATTGCAGTCAAACAAAGGCGGACCGATCCATGGCAGTTCACAGTCAACAAAGTAATAGATAAATGCATGTTGCATGAATTTGAAAACAACACATCTGACACACATTACCACAGTGGACACACCTACAGAGGACACTATAAAACACACCCTTTCACAGATTACAATCCTTTGCATTTCCAACCCAAAACACAGAATTCAGAGCACCTTGTTTCCAAACACTTCATAGATTCGGCACCCTTTTTTCACCATCCCATAGAACACCCTGCATACAATTTTATCCATTCACACCCTTTTGAACTTCGCCTGTTAAGTAAAGTCACTGTCACCCAATTGTTTTTTGTTCCACCATGTCAGGGTCGAAAAATCCACGGTTTTCAGAAGATGAATTAAGAGTCATGGTGGATGAAATCATAAGAGTAGAGCCACAATTGTGTGGGGCACAAGTCCAGGACACTCCTCTCAGTAGGAAAATGGAAATGTGAGACAGGATAGTCAACAGAGTGAAAGTTGTGGGCACCACTGTGTGCGCAAAGGAGGACATCAGGAAGAGGTAGAATGACCTCAGAGGCAAGGTCTATTCCCTGGTTTCCAGGTACCGGCTGCTGACCAAGAAGACTGGCAGTGGCCCTCCTAGCGCCCCATTACATCTCTTCCCCTTGTCCATCCTGTATCCTGAGGGCTTGTCAGGAATACCTGGGGGATTGGAGTCTGGTAAGTCACAGCATAAAAAATGTCACCAAAATACAATGCCATGCATGCTCATGACTCACCTTTTGCCACTGTCTTGTTCGTGTCCCCCACCAACATTCAAGACCCAGTATATCTGCGTAGGAAAACTGTCAGTCTGTATTGTTGGGCCCAACAGAACAGCTTCCAATAATAATAATAACATCACCCAGGGTATATCTCAATAGGTAAATGTAGGCCCAAACCCAAATGTACTGTGCATACAGACATATAGGCCCTCATTACAACATTGGCGGTGAAAGCTGCTTACCGCCGTGCAGAAGACCGCCAACACACCGCTGCGGCCGCGGAATTCCACCACAGCTATTATGACCCACATCTCGGAATCCGCCAAAATTCAGACACCCACACAAGTCCGCCACACCAAAGGTTAGTGATAAACTGGCGAAAACAAAACCTCCACCGTCATGCCAACAGAAATACGCCCACACTATCACGGCACACGAATCCACGCTGCGATCTTTCAACCGCGGTATTCCATTGGCGGTACACACCGCCGCGCTCAAAATACACACACTCTTACAAAACATCCACACATTGGACAATTCAAATTACACACACCTGACACACATACACACACCACTCCCACACACCCATTAGAATATAAAACACACACCCGCATCACCCACAAACCCCCACGACAAAAAATACAGAAAGAAGGCCAGAGAGAGACACCACCAGCAAGTACAACAGCATCCACAGGCACATAACACCATCACCCACACAACTTCCACGCACCTCACACAACACACCACTACATATCACCACACTTATCACCACACACTCCACCCCACACATCACCTACACCACCCCATGGCACGGCAAAGACACCCCAGGTTCTCGGAGGAGGAGCTCAGGGTCATGGTGGAGGAAATCATCCGGGTAGAGCCACAGCTATTCGGAGCACAGGTGCAGCACACCTCCATTGCAAGGAAGATGGAGCTATGGCGAAGAATAGTGGACAGGGTCAACGCAGTGGGACAACACCCAAGAAATCGGGAGGACATCAGGAAAAGGTGGAACGACGTACGGGGGAAGGTGCGTTCCGTGGTCTCAAGACACCACCTGGCGGTTCAGCGGACTGGCGGTGGACCCCCACCTCCTCCCCCACAACTAACAACATGGGAGGAGCAGGTCTTGGCGATTCTGCATCCTGAGGGCCTCGCAGGAGTAGCTGGAGGAATGGACTCTGGTAAGTCAAAGCTTTACTATTACATCCCCCACCCTACCTGCATGCTATCACATACCCCCACCCTTGCCCTCACCCCCATCACACCAACTCCTCACAAATGTAACAATATCACAAACCACCCAGCCCTGCCTGCAGCACCAAAGCATGGACACCCATCACCAAAGCATGCACACTGCACATAGCCATACACCCCCCTAAACCATCATCACACAAGCACCCACACAGGAATGCCAGCACTGGGGTACACGGTCACCCACCCATTGCACAACATGCCACACACAGATGCAATAATCATGCCTTTCCACCCCTGCAGGACCCCTACCCAACGTCACCAGACAGGAGGGTCCAGACATGTCCACTCCACCCACAGAAGAGGCCCACAGTGATGACAGCAGCTCTGTCCAACTGGATCTAGATGACCAGCCCGGACCATCGGGGACCTCTGGACAGTCGGTTCCCCTCACACAGGCACAGGACACCACAGACCTTCCCCCATCTGGAAACACCAGCACAGCACCCACCCAGCAGGCCCATACCTCCGTCCCCAGGACACGTCAATCAGCTGTGTGTCCACCACTACAGGGAACCCAGGATAACCCACCACCCCAACAACAACAGGGACCTGGGGGCAGTGGCAGTGGGCAGTGGTAAAATCACTACTTAAAAATGGCCGCCGCGGTTGCTCGGATATACCAATGGCCGCCGCGGTCGTATGCGACATGTATTTAAAAAAAATTGTTTTTGGTTTACTACCGTTTACGAACGCGAGCGCGTCATTTAAAAGTGTTCGCATGAGGATCGCATTTATTATTCTCAATTCCGGCTACACACAGGTGGGGCCCAATGCCTGGGTGTGATGTTCGTGTAAACTAGTTTGTACACTATTATTGGGAATTGCGGCTTGCGCGGTGGTTGGAGGTGCTCCCATATAATAGTTACCCATTTAAATTGGCCGCCGCGGTTATACGCAATAGGCAAAGAAGTCCGTTCTTTTTGTTGATTACCTCTTACAAACGTAAACGCGGCATTTAAAAATGCTCGCGTGAGGCTCGCATTTGCTACCAGTAAGTCTGGAGATATACAGGTGGGGCTGAATTTTTGGACATGAGGTCCTGGTAAACCAGTTGGTGCGACGTTGGCGAAATAGAAAAATTTGGAGACGGACTAGGAGGTAAGGCAATACTGGAGGCCTGACCTAGCTTTAACAATATCGGCATGCTGATTGTGTTAGGAAGCATGTTTAGTTTAAGGTAATGGACACACGTAGCCTTGTTGTATTAATTGTCCTGCGCCTAGGAATCATGTGGATATTAAAAATATTGTTTTATGGGACGAACTGTAGCTTTATACTAAAGATACGTATTGGGGTTTTGATGATAGGTTATAAGGAACATTCCAATTGTTTGTTGTTTCTTAGCTTGTTCCAGGATATATGGAAGGAAGTTACTACGTGCAGCATTGAGATTTAATCTGAAGAGTTTAAGAGATGGTTAATTTTGGTTACAAGCAGGTGAGTATGGGTGAAATTATAATTTATATCCCCATACCCCAAAAAATTCTTTAAATGAAAGGAGGATAATGGAGTCTTGCTTTTTCCCTTTTGTGGTTTATGATAGCTCCTAAGTGGGATATGAGCGTAACGGTCGTTTAAATGATCAAAGGTACAGACTTACCAGAAACTATTCTTTCACTATGGTGGGGTGTGGGGTTACTTTGGACCCAAAGCAGCCTATTGTCTGCGAATTCCTTATGCACTTGGGTTCGCATGCTGTATTAAAAAACATCTTTGTGGTCCCGGAATCCTGATATTTGGCGATATGTGGATTGTTGCATGTAACTCTCTCAGACAATAGATAATACTTTGTCACAAAGGATACATGGTGGTGGTTTCTTTTTTTTTTTTTTTTCCTATTATTTCTTGAATTGTTACACCATAAGCACTGTGTTGGTGTGGTGATTTTATTGATAAAAAAATGTGTCTATCTATTTTAAAAAAGGGACAATGTAATGAATTGTTTTGTACAAAGCTATGTATATATATGTTATAATGGTGAGTTGTTTGGTGTGATTTTCTCAGCCTTGAAGAAGTCCGGTGTGGACGAAACATGTGTCGGCTGATGGTTTTTGTATTTTGTATTTATATGTGTTTTCCTTTTTATGTTTATAAGTATGTGAATAAAAAATATTTTCTTCTTTGTATTAAAATCGTCTGACCTTTAGACAATATTGTTTTTTTATTTTTTTGTATAATTGTTTTCTGTTTGATTATGTCCATCAACACCATTTTAAGAAATGGTAATATAGTGTAATTTACTGTTATTTGATGTGATGCATTAGACACTACTTGTCTTCAAAGTGTAGATATATATCTTGGTGTGCTCCACTATTCTGCTTTTTGTTTCTAGAACGGGTTTGCTTTTTAGCAACCCTGTCTTACACATCATGGCAACAATGTGTTTCAGTGTATGAGCACCCGTAACTTCTTTTCGAATACTCAATTAGAATCTGCATTTATTTCAATGAATGAGTTGCCAGTTGTTGTTCGCAGTGGGCACACGGTCCAGGGGACAGAGGCCCAGGAACACAGGGGAACTGGGAGGGCTGCCGTGCGACAGGGGGCAGACAGGCCAAGGGAACCCACTCTCCATGAGGCCCTCTCCTCCATCATGGGAGCATACCACCACTCCCAGGAGACGATGGCACCAGTACTGGCCAAGTTTCAGGAGACCCACCGCATGCAGGAGGAACAGTATTTGGGCTTCAGGGAGGAACTCAGAACCATCAGCTCCACCCTGGGCACCATCATGGGGGTGCTGAAGGAAGTACTCAATACCAGGAGGGACACTGTTGTCACTACAAGGGGCCCCTGACACTAGCATGGACGATGAACTGCCCACCACCTCCGCCGGCGCTAGTGGACAGGATGCCCCGCCACAGGACCACCACACCAGCACCCCACCCCCTGCAGACGGAGAACCACCCCGCAAACGGTCCCTGAGATCCAGGAACAAGACAGAGAACGATGCCAAGACCCCCACCAAGAAATGAGACCACCCTGATTGTCATCCTACTGTCCTACTTTGTCACCCTGTCCATAATTAAACTGCCCCAGCTCCACTTCCTATGCCCATATGGGCAATGCACCTGTGAGACTAATAGACTGGACTCTGCCATGGACACTCGTCCGCCATCACCCCTCACCATTTAACTTCCCCCTCCAATATTTTGCATTTAAATAAACACACCTAAAGCACAAAATGATCTGGAGTCTGTCTGTGATTTTGAAATAGTGTATTTGCAATTACAGAGACAAAATGTTTTTGAAATAGTAATGTCAACATACCTATGTCACACAGCTCTAGTCCATGAGGAATTTAAGCAGATGACACACAGTGGGACCCACATCTGTGAAACCGTAAGGGAAAGTGACAACTCAGTGACCATACACTGGGTGAAAACGACAGACAGGATAGAGGTAGTAGTGTAAAAGTACAGGTAGTAGGCAGGATTGTATTCTCACCTGTGTTTCACTGAAAATATTGCTGGATCACTGAGTCCCTGTTCTGCATGTGCTCTTCCTCTGCTTCATCCTCATCACTGTCCACAGGCTCCACAGCTGCCACAACACCGCCATCTGGACCATCCTCCTGTAGAAAAGGCACCTGTCGTCGCAAAGCCAAGTTGTGAAGCATACAGCAGGCCACGATGATCTGGCACACCTTCTTTGGTGAGTAGAATAGGGATCCACCTGTCATGTGGAGGCACCTGAACTTGGCCTTCAGGAGGCCGAAGGTCCGCTCGATCACCCTCCTAGTTCGCCCATGGGCCTCATTGTAGCGTTCCTCTGCCCTTGTCCTGGGATTCCTCACCGGGGTCAGTAGCCATGACAGATTGGGGTAACCAGAGTCACCTGCAAATGGCGAGGGACAACTGTTAGACACACACTAACCTGTAGGGATAACCCCAGACAACCATTCCCACTGTCTTGCTTCCAGGGGCTCACCTAATAGCCACACACAGTGCCTCTGGAGTTGACCCATCACATAAGGGATGCTGCTATTACGCAGGATGTAGGCGCCATGCACTGAGCCAGGGAACATGGCATTCACATGGGAGATGTACTGGTCGGCCAACATACAATCTGTACATTCATAAAATGATAACTCTTCCGGGTTCTGTACACCTGTTCACTCCTGTGGGGGGGGGACCAAAGCCACATGGGTCCCATCAATGGCACCTATGATGTTGGGGATATGTCCCAGGGCATAGAAATCACCTTTCACTGTAGGCAAATCCTCCACCTGAGGGAAAACGATGTAGCTCTGCATGTGTTTCAGAAGGGCAGACAACACTCTGGACAATACATTGGAAAACATAGGCTGGGACATCCCTGATGCCATGGCCACAGTTGTTTGAAAAGACCCACTTGCAAGGAAATGGAGCACTGACAGCACCTGCACTTGAGGGGGGATTCCTGTGGGATGGCGGATTGCTGACATCAGGTCTGGCTCCAACTGGGTACACAGTTCCTGGATTGTGGCACGGTCAAACCTGTAGGTGATTATCAAATGTCGCTCCTCCATTGTCGACAGGTCCACCAGCGGTCGGTACACCGGAGGATGCCGCCATCTCCTCACATGTCCCAGCGGACGGTGTCTATGAAGGACAACAGCGACCACAGAGTCAAACAACTCAGAGGTACCTACCCACAGTTTACACAGAACACCAATCATGCACAAAAGGTGGCCTGTATGTGTGTTGAGACTAGGTCTAGGTATGTGTGACGCAGTTGAAAATGAGGCCATGTGGGCCCCTGAAATGGCGGCTGTCTGACCTGTAAAGTGGGACAATGGGATGTGAGGTAACTCCGCTGGCGTTGTACACCGTCGCGGTAGGCGGTCAGAGACCGCAGCGCAATGCTGCATTGGTTAACATTGGACCCTATGGGTCCCAGGAGCCAATGACGATGTGCGCCGGCGGTGATGGTACGCACCGCCGCGGACGTGACCGCCACGGATGTGACCGCCATTTTCTATCACTTCAATCACTCAATACCTGATCTTCGACAGGAGAGGACCTACACTGCAAGTGCTGCTGTGACCTCAGTCTGGAAGAGACAATGGCTTGTGCGTCTGGGGAAAGGGCCCCTGCCTTCACATCGGAGGAGTTGGAGAAGCACGTTGATCGGGTCCTCCCCCAGTACACGCTACTCTACGGTCCTCCAGACAAACAGGTAAGTACACAGGGAGCATGTTGTATGGGATATGCCTGTGTGGAGAGGGCTGGATGTAAGAAGGAAGGGGGCAGAGTGCTGCGTGCATGTAAGACGGTGAGTGCATGTGCCACATGGCAAGGGTAGGGATGGGGGCCACTCACTTTGAAGGTGCAGTTGGTAATGACTTCTCTTCTTCCCTTGTACATTTCATGTAGGTCAGCGCCCACCAGAAGAAAAATATTTGGTGTGCCATTGCCAAGGTTGTCCGGACCCTGGGGGTCTACCACAGACGGAGCACCCAGTGCCGGAAAAGATGGGAGGACATTCGCCGCTGGAGCAAGAAGACGGCGGAGGCTCAGATGGGGATGGCCTCCCAACGTGGGAGGGGTGCCCATCGAACCATGACCCCCCTGATGTTCAGGATCCTGGCGGTGGCCTACCCGGAGTTGGATGGGCGCTTGAGGGCATCACAGCAGACACAACGGGGTGAGTACACTCTCATTCTGCTGAATTTGCGCACAGTGGAGTTGTCTGGGTGGGGGAGGAGGGCTGTGGGTTTCCCTAGGCCCGGGAGAGTTCCGTAGGCTAGGCCCCTCTGTAAGGCATGGCCCTGTGGCCCCCACCCCACCTCTGTAGAGTGCCAAGTACAGCTATTCATGCCCCTGTGTCCTCTATGTGTGCAGATGTCGTCCATAGCCTTGTAGGCCATTTCCCAGGAATTGCACTGTGGAGCCCAAGAGCCTTTGTGTCTGTCTTGTCCGCCAACGGTAGTGGTAATCCATGCACTGAACATGTCTTTCTTCTGTCTCCCCCCCTTTTTGTGGTCTTCCTGTTCTTGTGTGCATTAGCATCATCAGGCGGAGGAGCAGTGGCACCGGAGCGCGAGGGAGCTGCATCCCACATGGCCCTGGAGGGCGAGACTACGGACTCGGAATTCACCCGTGGGACGGAGGGCGAGGGGAGCTCCACAGCGGGGACAGGAGCTGACACCAGCGACACGGACTCGTCCTCTGATGGGAGCTCCCTTGTGGTGGCGGCAACATCTGTTCCCCCTGCATCTACAGGTACAGCCGCCACCCCCCCTACCAGCACCGCCCTCCTAGCAGCCCCTCAGCCTTTGCCCCGTGCCCACTCACCCAGGAGGGTGGGCATCACCTTTGCCCCAGGCCCCTCAGGCCCTGCCCCAGTCACCCCTGCTGCCCTCAGTGAGGAGGCCATTGACCTCCTCAGGTCCCTCACTGTTGGGCAGTCTACCATTTTGAATGTCATCCAGGGTGTAGAATGGCAGTTGCAACAAACTAATACATTCCTGGAGGGCATTCATTGTGGTCAGGCGGACCTTCACCGAGCTTTTCAAACTCTGGCCTCAGCACTGATGGCAGCCATTGTCCCCGTCTCTAGCCTCCCCCCTCCAACTTCCTACACCCAGACCCAATTCCCTGTACCTCTGCCTATCCCAAGAACATCATCAGACCAGCCTGCACACACCTCACCACACAAGGGAAGCTGAGGCAAACATAAGCACCACACATCCCACAGGCACTCACGCAAGCACCACACACATGCAGACACACCAACATCCACTGCCTCCACTGAGTCCCCCTCCTCCTCATCTCCCTCCTCCCTCCCCGTCTCGTCTACACTCACACCTGCATGCACTACCTCTACAGCCACTACGTCCCTCACTAGCACACCCACCAGCACACCCTGCTCACGTGCAGTCACCACCCCCACTACCATTCACACGTCCCCTGTGTCCTCTCCCAGTGTGTCTGTGACGCCCCCTCCAAAGATACACAAACGCAGGCACACACCCACCCAACAGCCAACCACCTCACGACAGCCTCCAGCGCTTGCACCTGCACCCAAAGTCACCAAATGTACACCTCCTACTACCACCACCTCTTCCTCACTCCCAAACCCCCTCCAGCTACCCATCCCGGTGTGTCCAAAAGAATTTTCCTGTCCAGCCTTGACCTTTTTCCCACACCTCCCCCACCCCATCCATCTCATAGGTCCCGAAGTAGCACCTCAGCCACAACATCTACGGGACCAGTGGTGCCTGTTGTCACAGGTATGTTTAGTGCACCGGCCACCAGGACAGCCAGTGTGGCACGGAACCACAGCACAGCCAGTCCCCCCCCCCCGGGGAAGCATCAGAAGTTGGCCAGTGCCCGGCAGGAGAGGGGGAAGACTCCAGCCACCAAAGCCGCTCCCAGGGGTCCCGGTGGGAGTGTGGAGTCAGCTGTTACACCTCCCAAGGTGGGGAAGGGCCACAAGAAACCCGGCAAGTCTGGGAAGAGCTGCAGGGCGGAGAAGACCGCCATCATCCCAGCTGCCCAGGAGGCCACCGGCAGCCCCAGTCCAGCTGCCCAGGAGGCCACCGCCAGCCCCAGCTCAGCTGCCCAAGAGGGCCCCGCCAGCCCCAGCCCAGCTGCCCAGGAGGCCACCGCCAGCCCCAGCCCAGCTGCCAAGGAGGGCCCCGCCAGCCCCATTCCAGCTGCCCAGGAGGGCCCTGCCAGCCCCATCCCAGCTGCCCAGGAGGGCCCCGCCAGCCCCATCCCAGCTGCCCAGGAGGGCCCCGCCAGCCACAGCCCAGCTGCCCAGGAGGCCACCGCCAGCACAAGCCCCGCTGGGCCATGAAGGACTGCCAGCACAAGCCCCGCTGGGCCATGAAGGACCACCAGCACAAGCCCTGAGGGGCCATGAAGGACCGCCAGCACAAGCCCCGCTGGGCCATGAAGGACCGCCAGCACAAGCACCGCTGGGACATGAAGGACCGCCAGCACAGGCACCGCTGGGCCATGAAGGACCACCAGCACAGGCACCACTGGGCCGGGCACTGCCAAATCAAGCACCGTTGAACAGGGCACCACCAAATCAAGCACCGCTGAATAGGGCACCACCAACTCAAGCACCGCTGGGCCGGGCACCGCCAACTCAAGCACCGCTGAACACGGCACTGACAACTCAAGCACTGCTGGGCCAGGCACCTCCAACTCAAGCATCGCTGAACAGGGCACCGCTGAACAGGGCACCGGCAACTCAAGCAGCGCTGAACAGGGCACCACCAACTCAGGCACCGCTGACCAGGGCACCACCATCTCAAGCACCGCTGGGCCGGGCACCGCCAACTCAAGCACCGCTGAACAGGGCACCGCCAACTCAAGCACCGCTGAACAGGGCACCACCATCACAAGCACCGCTGAACAGGGCACCGCCATCTGAAGCACCGCTAGCCCATGAGCGGCATGGGCACTGACGCAACTGGGTCCGTCATGGGGTGAGTGATGCACTCTGGGCACCAGTCCCCCTCCAGAACCAGTGTAGACTGTCATCCACTACCTCTGTCCTTCACAGGATGAAGCACTCTGGGCACCAGTCCCCCTCCAGAACCAGTGGAGAGATCCATCCACTACCTCTGTCTTTCACAGGATGAAGCACTCTGGGCACCAGTCCCCCTCCAGAACCAGTGGAGACTGTTATCCACTTGAGAGACTGTGGCTTTGCACTCCCCAGGATATGGCAGTGGGCAAACCACCCACTGTAGAGACTTGAGAGACTGTGGCTTTGCACTCCCCAGGATGGAACAGTGGGCAAATCACCCACTGTAGAGACTTGTGAGACGGTGGCTTTGCACTCCCCAGGATGGAACAGTGGGCAAATCACCCACTGTAGAGACTTGAGAGACTGTGGCTTTGCACTCCCCAGGATGGAACAGTGGGCAAATCACCCACTATAGAGACTTGTGAGACTGTGGATTTGCACTCCCCAGGATGGAACAGTGGGCAAATCACCCACTGTAGAGACTTGAGAGACTGTGGCTTTTCACTCCCCAGGATAAAGCAGTGGGCAACCCACCCACTGGAGAGACTTGAGAGACTGTGGCTTTGCACTCCCCAGGATATGGCAGTGGGCATTGAGCCCCCTCGTGGATCTGGCGTCGTGCACTCATCCAGCTGAGGTGCCCCCCCTTCCCCCTGAGGTGCTTGTTGTATTTCTATCTGATGCCCCTGCAGTGTTCTCTCTGTTTTGATCGGGTACTGAGTGTGGGCCTCGCCCATGCATTTTGGGCCCAGTGGTCCACGGACTATAAATGGTGCAATACCTGGACTTGTATTATTGGTGTATATATTTGTTTATAGTGTATATATATTTTGGAGTACTGGATTTTAATTAATGGATTACAATCGTTACAATCATTTCCTTTTGTCTTTGCATTCTTCCGGGTCGGCTTGGGGGGTGTAACTGTAATGTATCAACATGTATTAGTGTGTGTGTTGTAGTGGGTGAGGGTGGGGGTGTTGCGTGTGTGTGTCCCTCTTTTTTGCCTCCCCCCTCCCCTGTGTCGTAGGTGCAGTACTCACTGTGGTCTTCGCCGCCGGTGTTCGTGCTCCTGGTAGAGGAGCAGGAAGACTATCGCAGGTAGAAGTTGGAGTTCCGGTTCCATGGTGTCCTCGTTCCTCGTGGGGTGTGTAGAGGTGAGCGTTTTCCCTTCGGAACTCCTGTTTCCGCCGTGTTTTTATCCGCGGTGAATCCGCCCCAGAAAAGGTGGCGGATTGGCCTGTCATAATAGTGTGGGCGGTACATTGTCTCCCGCCTGTCTGTTGGCGGTGACCGCCAAGCTGTTTGTTTGTACCGCCGTGGCGGTCGGAGTGTTAAAGTGGCTCTCTTTGTTGGCGGTTTCCGGCACGTTCGTAATTTCAATTTTTTTACCGCCGGCCTGTTGCCAGTCTTACCGCCGCTTTAACACCGTCCGCCAGGGTTGTAATGACCTCCCATAATTCCTAACATTTGTAAAGTGTGTGTAGTACAGAGAGCTACCTGACTGCAACTCCCAGGAGGTACTGTTTCTATTACTCCACACACCAGCCAAGTGGTCACTTATCCAAATACACCTGTTTTGCAAATCACAAAAGAACTTCACTCACCTGGGAGGATAACATTTGTATAGTGTGTATACTAGAGACAGCGACCTTACTGCAACTCCCATGAGTCCCTGTGTCTCTAACTCCAAACACCAGACCTGTGTTTATTTGTCGAAAGACCCCTGTTTGGAACCTTCCAATTGGAGTTTACTCACCTGGGAGGATACTATTTGTCAAGTGTGTGAAGCAGAGGGAATAACCTAACTGAAAATCCCAGCAGGCACTGTGTTTCTGACTCCAAACACCAGACCAGTGTACACTTTTCTAAAGACTCCAGATTGGTAAATCTCAATTGAACTGTACTCACCTGGGAGGATAACACTTGCATAGTGTGTGTATTAAAGAGAGTAACCAGACTGCAACTGACTGGAGGCCTTGTGTCTCTAACTTCAAACATTAGACTAGTGTTCACTTGTCCAAAGACCCCTGTCTGGCAACTCCCATTTGAATTTCACTCACCTAGGAGGATACTATCTATGGCCCATATTTATACTTTTTTAGCACCGCATTGGGGTTGTTTTTTTACGCAAAATCGGCACAAACTTACAAAATACAATTGGATTTTGTAAGTTTGCGCAGCTTTTGTGTCAAAAAGTGACGCAAATGCAGCGCTAAAAAAGTAGAAATATGGACCAATTTGTCAAGTGTATGAAGAAGAGGGAATAACCTGACTGCAAATCCCAAGAGGTACTGTTTCTCTCACACCAAACACCAGTGTACATTTGTCTAAAGACTCCCATTTGGCAACTCTCAATTGAAGTGTGCTCACCTTGGAGGATAACATTTGCTAAGTGTTTGGAAGATGAGAGAGTGACATGACTGCAAAACCCAATAGGACCTGTAACTCAAACTCCAACCATCAGCACAGTGGCCACTTGTCCAAATACCCTTGCTTGTCAACCTTCAAATCAAATATGCTCATCTGGGACTGATCAAGCACAGATCATGCCAAAATCCCAGATCAATCTGTCAACATAGCTCCATCTTGCCCTGCTAACCCAAGATGACACATTCGAGGACAGGAATGACACCTTACCCAGTGTGTATAACAAGTATTCATAAGGCCTCAAGACGCATCACCAGATTGGTATAGGCAGGGACAAATTCACTACACCTAGCACATCATGACTCCTATCACATATATTACAAAGTCATGGGTCTGCATGCATCAGTCTCAACTAGGCCTCTTAATGAACAAAGCTATAACTTGCCTAGCACCTGTTTTGCCTGCACTGGTTGAAAGATTGCATTTTCAGGTCATCCTGCCAAGTGGTAATGATTTGCACATTTCAGCAGCAGCTTGAGTAAAAATTGGCATTCTTCACACGTCTTGCCAACAGACACAATACCCTGGTTACTTCTCACAAATGGAAAAACTGCAACTTAAATTTGTACAAGGTTTCTGCTCACTGTAACAACAACAAATGGGATCACAACCACGGCGGAAACCGCCAACACAGACAGCCACTTTAACACTCCGACCGCCACGGGGGTAGCAACAAACACCGTGGTGGTCACCGCCAACAGACAGGCGGAAGACAATGTACCACCCACCCCATCACAACCCGCCAATCTACCAGCTTTTGCGGGGCGGTACCAACGCCATCAAAAGCATGGCAGAAACAGTGTTTGGAAGGGAAACCACTCACCACTCGACACTCAATGAAGAACCAGGATGCCACGGAGCCCGAGTTACAGGTCCTGCCCATGATGGGCTACCTCCTCATCTACCAAGAATACGAAAGACAGTGGCGACGACCACTGTGAGTACTGCACCTAGTACACAGGAGAAGGGGGGAGGAAAACGAGAGTGATACACACACATGCAATACGCAACACCCCATCCTCACCCACAACACTATACACACAAACACATGCAGCAACAGTACATTCACACCCCATTACCCCCTGGAAGAAATCAAGGACAAAAGGAATAGAGTTAAATCAGTGTAATTTTAGAAATAGGCAGATCTACGTAACGATAATTAAAACAGTATCTACAAAAATATACAATATGTACATAAGGCCGTACATTGTCCCTTCCAAATGTCCGTGGGCCAGGGGCCATAAATCATGGGCCAAGCCCACACTTGACCCCTGTCTCAATACGGAGAGAACACTGCAGGGGCATCAGGTCGAAAACACACAGGCACCTCAGGGGGAGAGGGAAGGGGGGGCACCTCAGCCGGAAGATGGAATAACGTCACTGTTCCTCGAGGGGGCCCCATGCCCACTGCTTGGTCCTGGGGGGTGCAAAGCCACAGTCTCTCAAGTGGGTGGTTTGCCCACTGCTTGGTCCTGGGGAGTGCAAAGCCACAGTCTCTCAAGTGGGTGGTTTGCCCACTGCTTGCTCCTGGTGAGTGCAAAGCCACAGACTCTCAAGTGGGTGGTTTGCCCACTGCTTGATCCTGGGGAGTGCAAGGCCACAGTCTCTCAAGTGGGTGGTTTGCCCACTGCTTGGTCCTGGGGAGTACAAAGCCACAGTCTCTCAAGTGGATGCCTTTCTTCACTGGTTCTGGAAGGGGAATTCTGTCCAGTGTGCTTCATCCTGCCAAGAAGGGGGTGAGTGGATGCCTTTCTCCACTGGTTCTGGAGGGGACCTTGTGCCGAGTGATGCAGCACTTGGGTTGTGGCAGTTCACATTCCCTCACCTTGGTGTCTGAGGCACGGGATTTCCAGGGACCAGGTTGCATGATAGTCCTTGGAGGCAGGGCTAGACTCCATGCTGCGGCGCCTAAGGGTGCAAACTGGTGGTGTTGCCAGTGGTGGTGGGAGGCTCCAGTCTATCTCCTGCAGCCTCGGACTGCTGCCCACTGGGGATGCTGCTGCTGGTAGTGGTCCTACTGTCAGCGGTGCAGGTGGCGGTGCTTGCAGCGGTGCTTGCAGCAGGGCTGCTGGTGGTGCTGGCCGTGGTGCAGGTGCTGGTGCTGCCAGTGGTGGATGTAGGCCCCAGCCCTTCTCCTGCAGCCTCGGATGGCTTCCCACTGGGGATGCTGCTGCTGACAGTAGTGGTGGCATCGGCGGTGCTGTCTGCGGTACAGGTGGCGGGGCTGGCTATTCTGCTGGTGGCCACCAGGCCTTCACCTGCAGCCTCCGATGGCTGAAGTGCCTTGCCGTGGGTTTTCTGCCCCTTCCTCACCTTGGCAGATGCTATTGTGACCTTGGCTCTGGCAGCTGGAGTTTTGGAGGAGGCCTTGCTGGGTTGGTCATGCTCCTTGCCCTAGCTGCAAGTCGTTCCCTTCTTCACCTTGACAGGTGGTGAATGGTTTGGTCCTTTGCAGGGGTTGGTGCACACTGGCTGGCCTGATGGGTGTCCCCTTTGAGCCTCTGGGAGTTGGAGGTACCACGCTGACTTGGTGGCTGTGGTGCTGGCCTGCGTTCGGGACACCCTGGCCCAAAGGGAAGGACGGGGAGGGTAGGGTAGGGAACAGGTCAATGTTTGCCAGAAAAAGCTTTTTAGACACACTGGGGCGGGAAGAGGGAGAGGCTTTGGGAGTGGAGGAAGAGGGAGTGGTGGTAGGAGGTGTCTGTCTGCTGAGTTTGGGTGAAGGTGCATGTGCTGGATGCTGTTGTGAGGTGGATGGCTGTTGGGTGGGTGGGTTCTTGCGATTGTGTACTTTCGGAGAAGGGGTCAAAGACACACTGGGAGAGGACACAGGTGACGTGTGAATGGATGTGGGGGTGGTGACTGCCAGTGAGGAGTGAGTAGTGATAGGCATGCTGGTGATGGAGGTAGTGGTTGAGGATGTAGTGCATGCAGGTGTGAGTGGAGACGCTACTGGGAGGGAGGTGGACGAGGAGGAAGAGGGGGACACAGTGGAGGCTGTAGATGTTGGTGAGTCTTCATGGGTATGGTGCTTGTGTGAGTGCCTGTGGGATGATGTGTGGTGCTTGTGTTTGCCTGTACCACTTCTGTGTGTTGATTTTGGTGAAATCTGGTCTGAAGGTGTGCTTGGGATAGGCTTGGTTTGAGGAGAATGGGACTGGGTAGTGGAAGTTGGAGGGGGAGGCCAGACACAGGGACAACAGCTGCCATCAGTGCAGAGGCCAGAGCCTGAAATGCCCTCGGTTGGGCCGCCATGCCAGAGTGAATGCCCTCCAGGTATGCATTTATTGTTGCAAATGCCCTGCTAAACGCTGGATGGCATTCAGTATGGTTGATTGCCCAGCAGAGAATAGCCTCCTAACTGAGGGCAGCAGGGCTGACTGGGGCAGGGCCTGATGTGCCTGGGGCGAAGAAGATGCCCACCCTCATGGGTGAGCGGGCACACGAAACAGGCTGAGGGGCTGCTGAGAGGGTGGTGCTGGTTGGGGTGGTGGCGGCTGTACCTGTTGTTGGGGTGGGCACAGAGGTGTCTGCCACCACTAGGGAGTTTCCATCGGAGGAGCAGTCACTGTCTGTGGTTTCCCCTCCTGTCACCTCACAGGTCAGGCATCCACCATTTCAGGGGGGCATGGGGCATGGCACCTAACTGCATCACAGCAGAAATTGCCACGGAAACTGACAGTCAGGTTCAAATTTTGGTTCTGTAAAGTAAACAAATCATCATTAGTGCAATAGATGTGGGAACATGACCCTCTGCTCACCGTTCTCTTCCATAGGCTTCAACCGCTGAGGCTGAATACGAGATGGTGGCATCCCTCGGTATACAGGCCCCTGGTGGACCTTGCAACAATGGAGGACAGACACATTATCATTACATACAGACTTGATTGTGCCACAATCCAAGAACTGTGCGCCCAATTGGAGCCAGACCTGATGTCAGCTATCCGCCAGCCCACAGGTATCCCCCCTCTAGTGGAGGTCCTGTCAGTGCTCCATTTCCTGGCAAGTGGTTCCTTCCAAACAACAGTGGCCATGGCATCAGAGATGTCTCAGCCAATGTTCTCCAGCGTGTCGACCAGAGTGTTGTCTGCCCTGCTGAAACACATGCGCAGCTACATCGTATTCCCCCAGGTGGAGGATTTGGCCACAGTGAAAGCTGACTTTCATGCCCTGGGTCATATCCCCAACATCATTGGTACCATTGATGGTACACATGTGGCATTTTTTCCCCCCTGAGAAATGAACAAGTTTTCAGGAATAGAAAAAGCTATCACTCTATGAATGTGCAGATGGTGTGTTTGGCGGACCAGTACATCTCCCATGTGAATGCCAAATATCCTGGTTCTGTGCATGAGGCCTTTATCCTGAGGAATAGCAGCATCCCATATGTGATGGGCCAACTCCAGAGGCACCAGGTGTGGCTATTAGGTGAGCCAAAGGTCCCCACACACTATGAGTAGGTGTATGGGTATGGGGTTGTCCCTAAGGGTTAGTGTATGTTTAACAGTTGTCCCTCGATATTTGCAAGTGACTCTGGTTACCCCAGCCTCTCATGGCTAGTGACCCCAGTGAGGAATGCCAGGACAAGGGCAGAGGAATATTACAATGAGGCACATGGGCGTACAAGGAGGATTATTGAAAGGACCTTCGGCCTCCTGAAGGCCAGGTTCCAGTGCCTCCATCTGACAGGTGGCTCCCTGTACTACTCACCCAAGAAGGTGTGCCATATCATTGTTGCATGTTGCATGTTGCTCAACCTGGCCTTGAGACGCCAGGTGCCTTTTCTGCAGGAGGATGTGCATGGAGGTGGTCTTGTGGCAGCGGTGGAGCCTGTGGACAGTGAGGAGGCAGGAGGAAGAAGATGTTGACAACAGAATCAATATTATTCAGCAGTACTTCCAGTGACACACAGATAAGACACTGTAGGTTCACTTTACATTTCAGTTTTCTGTTAGATATTGTACATGGCAGCCTGATTTCCCTATGTGTATGGCCACTGACTGTACCCTTTGGCATCTATTTTCAGATCCTGTGCCCCACTCTGGCTACTGCTATGGGTACTGCTGCCCACCAAAGGTCATTCCAAAGTATATTTGAGTTGCAATGCTTTGATAATGTTGTACTAACACTGTGAGAAAACAGGGCTGATTGCAGAGGCCCCCTAACTTTTTTCCCCCATTTTCCACTTTTTGCTGGTGTTTTCCTGACTCTGATGATGCCCTGGGTACTGCTAACCAGTCCCAGGGCCTGTGCTCTGTGTAAAATGGATATGCAAATTAGGCTAATTATAATTGGCTAAGTTAACCTACCTATATGTCCCTAGTATATGGTAGGGCATGTAGGTTTTGGGACCACAGCATAGGTAGTGCACCCATAGGTTAAATTAAAGATAAATGCAAATTCGACTTTGGAATTAAAAGTAGTTCCAAAGTCTTAAACTACCTTATTTTTACATATAAGTCACCCCTAAGGTGTGCCCTATGTGCCCCTAGGGCTGGGTGCCATGTAACTATAAGCAGGGACTTTATAAAAATAGTTTTATAAGCCCTGGTGAGGTAAAAACAGCCAAATTCGTTTTTCCCTCATTGTAGTAAATGGCCTTCATAGGCTAGAATGGGGAGACTTTGTTTTAAATTTTAAAGTCTCCTTAAAAGATGCATACTTTGGATATTTGGTATCAAATTAATTGTTGTAATAAATCCCACAACTTCCAGTTGTGGGATTTAATATAACTTGTGCAGGTAAAGAGTTTTAGACTTTACCTAAAAAGTTGCCAATTTCAGCCCTGCATTGTTTTTGCTGCTGTGCTCTGATTGGCCAGTCTGTAGCAGCTTAGCCAAGCTGCCTTGATGAGGTGTGAAGTGGCCTGGCTTCACACAAAGGAATGTGCCTGTGGGAGAGAATCTCCCCTCAGCAGATGGTGAGGCAGGAAGGGGGAGGGCTGCCAAACTGGTCTTCAAAGGCAGAGAAGGACATTTGGAGCACCCAGCAACACCCCCACATCCTGCAACCCCAGACAACTAGGTGCCCCCTTGATTAGATTAGGAGAGGGCAGGAGAGGGGTGTGTTTATGATTTTTAGCCACACCAGTGGGTGGGCTCAGCCAGATGTAACCTCCAAAAATCAGATTCAGCCATGATGGATTTTTAGAGAATGTTGCCTTCTGGGATGGATTTTTGCCACACTTCCCAGGAAGTGGTCATCACAGGGGAACGACCCTGTACCTGATTGGAGAACCAGGACCCCCCTGCTTTTCACCCAGGAGCAAGGATAAAACTGGCAGACCTGCACCCACACCTCAGATCCCCACAAGATTTCAACAAGAAAGAACTAAAGGAGAAGAAGGACTGCCCTGCTGGACCCCTGGCCTGCACCTGGAACCTGCACTCAGAAGGACTGCAACAGCTGCACACTTGGGCTTCACCACAAGAAGGACTTTGCCTGGCTTCAACTGGTTCAAGGAGGGACTCCCTGTTTGCTACAGGTGAAAAATTGCTTTCCAGAGTCCCCTACACCAACTCCTGAAGAAAGTGACCAGCTGACCACTGTCCAGTGGCCAAAAAGGAGTTTACTCCAGGAGCATTCTGGGAGTTTTAGTCCGCACCCCCCCAAGGACCATCAGAGAACTTCTGGACCCTCGGGGTGAGCTGTGGACCCCCAAAAAAACCTTAAAAGGACATCTGGGTGAAGCCCCAGAAGTTTTGAGAAGATTTGAGAATTTTTGTAAAAAAGCTCCATAGAGGGACCGACCCGCCGCGGCAATTCTAGCCGGCTTGCCTCAACCGCGACCCGGCCTGATTTGGTGGTTCGTCCCGGTAAAGAAAAATCTCTGAAAAAGAGACTAAGTCCGAAGGTAAAAAGTTGACCGGGACCTTCCAGCCATCGTATCCGAGAAGGGCTCCATGGACGTCGGATCAAGATCCAGGTTTACCCCGGTCGAAGGATTTTCACCTCGAAAAAACGACTAAGTCCGAAGGTAAAAATCTCCACCGAGGAATCCAGCATCGCGTAACCGGAGAAGGGCTCCAGGAGGTCGGATTGGACTGGCAGGTTCGTCCCAGTGAAGAAAATCTTCAAAATAAAGACTAAGTCAGAAGGTAACTTTTTAACCGAGGCCTCCCGTGACCTGTAGCCGAGCAGGGCTCCATCGCGGTCGGCCTGAAACTTTGACTTTGCCCCGGTCGAGGTGCAACCAGATGACCCGATTGGCGCTTTTTGTTTCTAAGCGCTAGAAAAATAATAATTCTTAAAAAATTCATATCTCCGGTTCCCCTTATCCGATTTTATTCGTTTTTGTGTCATTTTAAAGATAAAAATATAAACTATTTTTATAAATTGGTTTTGGATTTTTAAACTGTTTCCTGTGTTTTATTTAATTACTGTTTTGTGATATTTGAATGCTTTACACGCTGTCTCCTAAGTTAAGCCTTGACGCTCGTTGCCAAGCTACCAAGGGTTGAGCTGGGGTTAATTTACTGAGACCTAACTGGACCTAAGTGGAGGTTAGTGGCTTGTTGCTAGGTGTAGGTACCTACCTGCCCTTACCAATAACCCATTTTCCAACAAACACATATGTGAATCATTTGACAGACTCCAGATTTGTATTTGTTCCAAGTGTGTTTATATAAGTGCTCATAAGGAGAGGCGGATGTGCAATGGGCTGGGGTGATGGTGGAGGAAAGTCCATGGTAGAGTCCAGTCTCTTGGTATCACAGGTGCATTGTCCAATGGGGCATAGGAAGGGGAGTAATGGCAGTTCTAGGTGGACAGGTGGACAGGGTGACAGATTGGGACAGAAAGGTGACAATCAGGAGAGTCTTATTTCCTGGCGGGGGTATTGGCAATGTTCTCTGGCTTCTGCCTGGATCGCAGGGATGATTTGCGGGGTGGTTCTCCTTCTGAAGGGTGTGGGGTGCTAGTGGCCTGTTGATCCTGTGGCAGGGCTTCCTGTCCACTAGAGCTGGCAGAGGTGGAAGGCTGTTCATCAGTTTGGCTAGTGTCAGGCGCCCGTTGTTGTGCCACTGCCTCCCCCATGGTCTTGGCCATGTCAGCCAGCAGCCCTGCAATGGTGACCAGGATGATGTAGATGTTAGTTAGGTCATCCCTGATCCCCACGTACTGTCCCTCCTGTAGCCGCAGGGTCTCCTGCAACTTGGCCAGTATCTGGCCCATCGTCTCCTGGGAATCGTGGTATGCTCCCAGGATGTTGGAGAGTGCCTCATGGAGAGTGGGTTCCCTGGGCCTGTCCTCACCCTGTTGCACAACAGTCCTCCCAGCTTCCCTGTTGTCCTTTGCCTCTGTCCCCTGAACCGTGTGCCCACTGACCCCAGGTCCCTGATCGTTCTGGGTTTGTGGGGTTGCCTGGGGTCCCTGTAGTGGTGGACACACTGCTAATTGATGTGTCCTGGGGACTGTGGCACGGGCCCGCTGGGTGGGTGCTGTGCTGGTGTTTCCTGAGGGGGGAGACTCTGTGGTGGGTTGGGACTGTTGCTGGGTATCTGACTGTCAAGAAGTCCCTGATGGGCCAGGTTGGTCATCCTGATCCAGGCGTGCAGAGCTGCTGACGTCACTGTGGGTCTCTTCAGGGGGGGACTGGATGTAGCTGGCACCTCCTGTCCGGTGACATTGAGTAGGGGTCATGTGGGTATGAAAATGCAGTGTTATTGTGTCTGCATGTGCCATCTTGTTCATGGGTGTGTTTCGCTGTATGGTTGTGATTTCCCTGTCAGCTTTGCCTTGTGTGAGTGGTGATTTTGTGGGCTGGGTGAGTCTTTCTATTGGGCACGCTGTGGCAATGGGTGTCCATGCAGGTCTTTGTTGGGGGTCCATGCTTTAGTGTTGCATGCAGGGCTTGGTATTGGGATGGGTGGGTTGTGATAGTGTGGTATATGTGAGGTGGTGGAGTGATGGGGGTGAGGGTAGGGGTAGGAGTTTGTGATAGCATGCAGGTAGGGGGGGGTAAAGTAGTAAAGATTTAACTTACCAGAGTCCAGTCCCCTTGCTACTCCTGTGAGGCCCTCAGGATGCATTATTGCCAAGACTTGCTCCTCCCATGTTGTTAGTTGTGGGAGAGGAGGTGGAGATCCACCACCAGTCCTCTGTACAGCTACCTGGTGTCTTGCAACCACAGAACGCACCTTCCCCCGTATGTCGTTTCACCTCTTCCTAAAGTCATCCCTTATTCTGGGGTGCTGTCCCATGGTGTTGACCCTGTCCATGATTATCCGCCATAGCTCCATCTTCCTAGCAATGGACATCTGCTGCACCTGTGATCTGAATAGCTGTGGCTCTAGCTAGATGATTTCTTCCACCATGACCCTGAGCTCCTCCTCAGAAAACCTGGGGTGCCATTGATGTGGTGCGTGTGATATATGTGAGGATGTGTGGGGTGATGTGTGGGTGATGTGTTGGGGTGTATACTGTAAGGTACATGGATGGTGTATGGGTGATGGTGTTCTGTGGCTCTGGTTGAGTGGGTGCTCCTGGCTTGTGTCTCTCTGTGTTGGAAATCTTTTTTTTTCATTGAAAGGGTTGTGGGTAATGTAGATGTGTGTTTTATAGCGGTGTGAGTGTGTGGGTGTGGTGTGTGGATGTGTGTATTTTGAATTGTCCAATGTGGTGGTGTTTTGTAAATGTGTGTTTTTTCAGAGCGGCGGAATGTACCGCCAATGTTTTACTGCGATTGAAAGACCACTGTGGTGATTTGTGATACTGTGGGTGTATTCCTGTTGGCGTAATGGTGTGGGTTTGGCCATCACCAGTTTATCACTGACCTTTGGTCTGGCGGACTTGTGTGGGTGTCAGTATTGTGGAAGATTTCTCTGTGTGGGTCATAATACCCGTAGCGGAATACCGTCGCTGTCACGGTATGTTGGTGGCCGTCAGCACGGCAGTAGGCAGCATTTACCGCCATGGTTGTAATGAGGGCCTAAATCTTTTGAGGTAGATGTCACAGTACAACCAGTAACATTGTACGTTTTACATCAGCAGGTCAAATTGCCACTGGGCACACAGATTCCACTGAACAGACTTTCACTACCCTTGTGGATGAAGCCCCCATTGAAAGAGACACTCCTGGACATCTAGTTGTGGAGGATGGTTCTGGCTAATCTGGGCATCAAGGTCATACAACAGCAGTGAGTCTCACTGTGCCTACAGCATCACCTCCCAGAGCTCTTGCCTCAACATCACAAACAATGATTCACTCCCCAACCTGTCTCCCTAGCACAGTGTCTACAATTTTATACCCCCAGTCCTGGATCCTGAGTTGCAGTACAATAAGTTGGTAGAGGGTACCCTGTGGCTAGGGACCATGGGGGCAGGGTGCGTGGGAGGGATGCTGTGGGCCAGCGGGGTGAGTCCACTGGACTGCTCTTGGCCAGGACGCCATAAGCCACATCTTGGGGTCTATCATGAGTCCCAAGGCATGATGTGCCAGGTGTTGATTGAACTCAAGGAAATCAAGCAGCTACAGACGGACCTGCACATAGACAAACGGGAACAGATGGAGGTCCCCAATACCAACATGTCCTCCCTACCATGTGTGCTAAGGCACATTCACACCATCCTCAGCAGGGCTTTCCAAAAACAGTTTACCCCTTCCTTTGGCTCATCAACACCAGACACATCAACATTGGCATAAGCCTCTGGAAGGGAGGCCCTGCCAGAGGAAGAACCAGTCCCAGACATCCCTGAAGCAGCAGACCCCCCCTACACACATAAGCTGGGACATCTAGCAAAGAAACAAGAAGGTGAGAATGACAAGACACCCACCACTGCCATCAAGTGAAGTCTTCCTAAATGACCTGCTTTGTGTGCCACACATTCACTCTGTTGACTGATCCTTATCCACCTACCAGTTCCAGTGGGGGGAGTACTCTGGACTTTGGACTACCAATGATGTGGCATCTACTCCAATGATTTCATTCAGCATGACTGCCCCATTCACTTTACGTCTTTTGTTTCTTTCTGTCCAAAATGTATTTTCTGCTTTAGCATTGTAATAAATTCACCCATAACAAACTCATTGTCTGCTTATTAAATTTTCAAAGTTCGCAATGTAGAAATGTAATACCATGTGAACCGTATGATGAAGACACTAGCTACTTGTGCAAGCAGGGATATGTTACAGGTGCAGTGTCCAGTTCAGGATTACAACCATTACACAACAACACATTAATACGAGTTTCTGGTCAAACCAAACATTTATTCCAATGTACAGCGCATAGGTTGTCAATATGTCTGGGCTTTAAGAAACAAGAATGTGTGACTCATACTAAGTCAAAGTACGTATTTCAAGGTACCAACCCCCAGAACATGGAAGGGATGTATTTGTCAGATATTGTCCTGTAAAATAAGCAAACACTAAAGTGGTTGATGTCAGCAGCTTAAGCCTTATCACATATCACACCAAAGTAATCCAACAGCACTTAATCCAAGATGCAGATAGATGGCAGAACAACATTACCTGATCACCAGAGCATCATAATTCAATGCCCATGCATCTGGTAGTATGACACAAACAATTATCTGTGTTGTGGCACAGGCATTGTGGCCTGCAGTGATGAAACCCATCTACTGCTACATACAGGTCATACAAAAGCGTGATTAGTCAATGTGAAGTAAAAATGATGGTCAAAAGCTAGGACTACATATCTTCAGACCACATGATGCCACACATGATGCATCAGGCCCACCACATCACACAAAACCAGTGCAATGTGCACTTCTGTGCCTCCGCCCAAACAATGTGCAAACTGTCTTGGTACAGGTCTCATGCATCCAAACTCGGCAACCTACATTACCGTGAACAGCCCATGCCCACTTTGTATGTCAGAACAGCATCAGACAGCTGCCAATGTCACATCTCTGAAATGCCCACATGAAGATGGCATGGTGAAGTCACCTGTACAAAGAACAAAACATGAAGTATAGGCTTGAAACCATACCCATGGCACAAGTCACATAGCAAGCAGCTGGAAAACAAAGTGCATTGCTTAGAAACTGGCATAGACAAAGCAACATCATCAATGTGGGAATGTGTCAAAAGCTATCTTATCAAGCAGCCTTTGGACGAATTCTGCAGACTATCAGCGTCATAGCTGTTTCTAAAACACTCAACTCCACACAATCTCACAACTACAGTTCATCATACAGTCACAGTTATGACATCATGACATATTTACACTCATGAAAGGTAGCTGTTGATGGGATCTTCCAGCAGGTCAGCTCCTTCCTCTTCACCACTGTCATCCTCACTTGGTATTTCAGAGGTCTCACCTGCTGGCACTGCACGCTCCCCCTCCTCCAGGATGTATGGGATGTCATCCTCAGGGCGATGTTCTGAAGCATGCCACAGTGATCTGACACACTTGCCCGAGTGAGTAGAGGTGGGCTCCACCAGTCCAGTCAAGAGAGTGAAATCTGGCCTTCAGGAGACAAAAAGTCCCCGCCGCTGTGTCCCTCCATGGGCCTCATTGAAGTAAACTTCCCCTGGCAGAGCTGGATTCCTCGGCAGCAACAACAACCAAGGGCGGTTTGGATTTGCAGAGTCTCCTGTCAAGGAATGGGACATACGTGCAACAATGAGTTACTTACTTGATGATTGTAGCACCTAATATTGCACACACACAATCAGGACAGAGACTACTTACCAAGGCTCTCTATGGGTGCTGTTGCGACATCAGCTGTGGTATGGTGCTGTTACGCATTATGAAGAAATCATGGGATGAACCTGGATTATGGGCACAAACATGTGAGATGTAGAGATCCACCAAACAGACAACTTGCACATTGATAGAATGGATGTTCTTTCTGTTGTGCCAGACTTGTTAAGTGGCCTCCGGTGGCACCAAGCCAAAATGTGTGCCATCAATGGCCCCCCCACATGTGGGAGGTAGGCAAGACCATAGAAGTCAGCCTTCACATTGGCTAAATTCTCATGTTGGGGAACCTGATCTAGCTGTCAATGTGTTTCAACATTGCTGTGAGGAAATCTATCAACACCAGACTGAACATAGGTTGGGATATATCAGCAGATAGGGCCATTGTATGTTGGAAGGACCCTGTGGCTAGGAATTGCAATACTGGCATGACTTGCACAATCGTTGGTATGCTAGTTGGATAACTAATAGCTGGCATCAGATCTGGCTCCAACTGATGACAGATATCCACTATTGTTAGCCTAACCAGGAGGTATTGCATAACAATATACTGTTGTTCCATGGTCTGATGGTCTGGCAGCGGATGGACGATATGAGGTTGTCACATTCTCCCTTTCCCAGGGAACCTATGTGTAACAAGACATGGTTTGTAACATTAGTCAGTGTGTTCAAACCAATGTCATGTGACAAAGCATTTCTGACTGGATACATGACACTAGGTACACATAACAGCTGGCAACTGCACAAGGGTCACATATGACCCCCATGGTTTTCAGCACATGTTTCCACAACATGGATTTGGATGGAACTCAAAGATGTGTTACACCATTTCCTCTTGAATTGTGACTGTATATTCGGACTAGCAAAATGACTGACTGTAGTGTTGGCCAGTGTACCACTGTTAACTGTCATCTGTGTCCTGCAAGGCACTAAAATGGTGGTTAAGTAGAAAGACCTACATGACAATATGTATGTTTGTGATGCAACAAAACATACATTGTAGTTGTAATGCAGTTTATAAGCCTAATATGGCATTTCAGGCTGCCAAAATTGCGGATCCCTGACCTACTCCACTGGAAATTAGGAACTGCCCGTGACCACCGGCGGGAGTCATCAGAACGGTAGGCAGTTGTAACCGTGGCGGACTCAGCCATAGGTTAACATTGTTTCTTGTGGCGGTTGCTGCCCAATGTCTGTGTCCACCGACTGTGACAACCATGTAAGTGGCATATGTGTCCACCATCACTCAGTTTACTCCAAACACTGCTGCCAGCAAACACCTCCACAAACTGAGCTGTTGTGTGGGGCAATCATGCCACATCTAGCAGGTGATAGGGCCTTTCTGGAGAGATTAGTTGATGATGACCTTCCTCTGTACTGACAGCTCTATGGCTCACCAGAGGTGCAAGTAAGAATTTCATAGGCACAATTGATACTGTTCAACACCATCCTTTCCCTCCTCACACCCTACAATGTGATCCTCTGTGCCAGTTAGAGTTGTGTGCCTGTTGGTGCAGTCTGTTTGGCATCAATGAGATGTAAATGGTGCAGGTATTGGTGGTCAGTACTATATGTAATGACTTGCAGTTATGTTGAAATCACATGATGTTCGGTACACCCCTTCATCCACAGATATCTGAGTTTGTAGGACAAAAATAGAGACAGTGATGCAGTTTCTAATTGTGCAACATGTTCAGGGCCTTCTACAGGTACTTGCAAATTGTTGTGTCTCCTCAAACATACAAAGGACTAATGGCTTATACTGATTCGATCAGAGTATGTAATTGTTGGGGTGCTAGACATTAGTGACAGTTTTTCTGGGGCTCGCTGATTCATTGTGTTGTGGATTTTAAGGACCTATCTCCTTGACAATTTGCACATGATGTCTACAGTGTACTTTTCAATGCCAAATGTGTGGCTTATCTAAGCAAAATTGCATTGGTGCTAACTCCATGACTTCATTTGGACAAATTACACATGGTGAAGTGCGCATTGTGGATATGTGTTCAGTGTGACATCAGTATTTCCATATCACCTTCTCAAGGTTACTGTACTGTTGTCAGCAACATGGCATGTTCTGGGAGCATCATTTCCTATTGTTGGGTTATTGTGTATGTGACTAATAAATGCTTTCATGACCTGGCATGAGTTCTGTGAAAATGCAGTAGGAGTTGGCCTAGTATTGTATGACAACAGGTAACTGAGGTATGCTCCATTAGGCAAACCATTGAAGGTGATGAGATCTTCTACTTGTTCAATGGTTACTGTGATTGCAAAACTTCATTCATGCAATTACAGTTGTCTGAGATCCTGATTTTCCTGTGGACAAATGTTGACAGTTCAGATGGAATGCATGCATAAGGTATGGTACATTTAGGGGCCTCTTTGGTGGACTTAGTTTCTAGGGCTACTTGACATCATGGTAATGTTTACAAATCACAGCTGTTGTTCAAGTTTGATCAGGCCATGTGGTGAACCTATTTCTCTTTGTATTTGCAGCTTCACCCTAGGCAAGTGAAGGAGACATGGCACAACTGAGTGGGGGAGAATCGGGCCACGGGACCTCTGGTCAAGACTCCACCGACACAGAAGGACCCAGTGGCCCGGAGGGTGAGGGGAGTGGCACAAAGGAGGGAGGATCTACATCACCATCATCTGATTTTTCCTGCAGTGACCACTCCCTAGTGGTGGTGGACCCAACAGGACATACTCCAAAATCATCTTTCTCTGCCACCCCAAGTTCTATGGCCACCCTCCCAGTTGCTCCCCACCCAGCTAGCTGTGCCTACTCACCCGAGAGGGTGGGTATCTCCTTTGCCACAGGCACTACCGCCCCAGCCCCTGTTGCCCCTGGTGCCCTGATGAAGAGGCTATTGACCTCCTGAGGTATATATCTGTGGGGCACACTGCCTTTGTAAATGCCATCCATGTTTTGGCCAGCCAGCTTCAGCAGACTAATGCGTACCTGGAAGGCGTTCATAGTGACATGTTTGGCCTACAGAGATCTTTTCAGGCTCAGGGCCTCCTCAAGCCATACACCCCTCCCTCTTCTCAATCCAAATGTCCTATTCCCCTACTTGTCCCAAGCACACAGAGACATCAACACAAGCCCACCACAACACACATAAGCAGCACACATAGATACAAGCACCACAAGACACACTGGCATGCAAGCACTCAACATACACCCACATACACATCAGACACTCCCACCACATCAAGCATACCCACAGGCACCATGACAACAAGCAGTGACACACCCACCATCCCCACAGATACCACCCCATAGACACACAGACATCCACCACACCCACCATACCTGCAGACACTATCCCAACAGACACACAGATACCCACCACGCCCAGCATACCTGCAGACACCACCCCAACACCACCCACACAAGGCCACCATTTCCACATCTCCCAGCACCTACGCCTTGCAGCCCCTCCAGACACTCAAACACTCAAACTCACACATGCAACAGACACCACCAAAGCATAAGCATACCTCACACATGGACACACCCAAGACATCAACACCGACACACCAGACAACCATTCGTTCAATCCCAAAATCCCAAACCCCTTCTGAAGACCATCCCCATGTTCCCAAGGAAAGTTTATTTTTTGGTCTTGCTCTTTCCCCTGTTCCTTCCACCCCCACCCCAAACACAAGAGGCCCCAACCCACATCCCAATCCATCCCTTCCATATCCAAGTCCTCCCCGTCACACTTCCCCCATGTAAGCACCCATACCACTGCCCCAAAGAAGAAGTCCACCCCTCCTAAGAAACAGTCCACCCATACCAAACCCAAACACATCCATCCCAAATTCGACCCCACCAACAAATCCCTGAGGTGTCTTCCTGTCCACTTGATAGTCCTTCCTGTGGAGGTGCAGGCACAGTACTGTGCACTAGCAAATTTACAGACTGGCCAATGGCCTTTGATCTTTTGCATTTTGTTTCAAATAAACCCAAACAGTTCTTTTTTGGGTACACATTTTTCCTGCAATTCCTTTTCTACCTTTATGTTGTTCCTGAGTAATTTGTGCTGTATGCCTACAGTTGTGTGTGTTTTCATCTTGCTTGTTGATCCATGTGCTGTTGTTTGCAATATCTGACTGTGTGGGCAGTGCTGGTGTCACTCAAGACAAAGGTAGCTATTTAAAGTATGGATATGCGGTGTCACTGCATTGTGTTATTTTTGCTATGGTAAGTGTTTCATCTTGTGTTGCCCAATGTCAGCATGTATGGTGTTAGACTTGTCCCCATCATATGGATTGTATATTAATCTCATATGTGGGAGCTCAAGTTTTGTTTGTGTGTTTAATTGTGCTATCTTCCTTTGCATTTGACTGAGCATGTGCCCATTTTGCTGTGTGTACCTTGAAGCTACTTCATCTAGATGTATGGCCCATGCTGTTGTTGTATGTGCCTTCTTGACTTGCACTTCCATATTCTGCAGATAGGCATGTCACTTCGCTCTCTTATTGTTGTCCCTGAGATACCTAAAGGGCCAGCTCCTCTGCAAATGTTGTTTTAGGGTTTGTGTGAAGTGATATGTGTCTCAGTTCAGCATCCTTCCATGAGTGCTACTGATGCCCCCATGCCTATTGTGCAGGCATTGCTTGCATAGTAAGCTTTGTATATTTGTCTCTCTGACTATTGTGCATCCCACTGACCTTCCATTGTGTTGCAATGTGGGTGATGTGTGGGTCCATTGCAGGGCTGTTTAATGGGACTGGTGTTTGTGTTCCATAACACTTCCTTACATATGTGTGTTAAATCTGACCACAGTCCATGGCATGTGTGCAATGTGAGAGTGACATGCCTATTGGTAGAGGTGATGTTGCTCTGTTGTTGGTGTTGTGTGACACAATGTTGTGTACGCTTCACTGTCCCTGTGCTTAAGATGTGCAGATGTGTGTTTTTGTGTAGTATTGCGGTGCAGTGACCTGTCCAAAGGGGGCATTCAATGGCTGTGAATGTGTCCTTCTTCATGAGTGACTCAGACTGTGTACACCATGATATGTGAACTTGTTGTCCGTAGCATGACCCTCATATCATGTGGATAATGGCACACGATCTGTTGGTGAGCGTAATGACACAGGTCGGTTGTCTTCATGGCGGTGTGCATTTTGTGCCTCTTCGATGACCTTTGTGATGGGGTCCATGGCGGCAAAGGACATGTAAACTGCCTGCAGGTCAGTTGCTCCCTTTACACTCTCCATTTACACCTGGTGGGACGTGGTGGTTGGATCGCCACGGTAACATTGGTGGTGTGCAAACTCAGGATGTGTCATGTGGAAACATTGGCTCTGCTGACCTGTTTGTGCTGCCTTGTGACGGAAGTGGTCTGAACTGCCTAGTGGTGTTGGCGGGACCCCGGTGGTCTTTGCTCCATCAACTGCATGACTCATAATACATTGGTCGACCACCAAGCAAAAGACACCTGAACTTGTTGGCCACAGCATGACCCTCATATCATGTGTGATCTGAGCGTAACAACACAGGTAGGTGTGTGTACTTATGGTCGGTTGCGTCTACAGTGGCATGTATTTTATGCTCCTTCAATGAGTACAAGCAGCGGAAGGGCCTGTGTGATGGGGTCAATGGCAGCACAGGATATGTAAAACTGCCTGCAGGTGAGTTGCTCCCTTTAAATTCTCAGTTTCTGCCTGCTGGACGTGGTGGTTGGCCGGTCACAGTCACATTGGCGGTGTCTGGCAAAAACACACTTTGCCAGTCTGATTGTGCTGCCTTGTGACTGCAGCAGTCTGCACTGCCTGTGTTGCTGGCTGGAACGCGGCAGTCTTTGCTCCATAGGTCGCATGACTTGTAATACAGTGGTCCGACCACCAAGCAAATGACGGTCAGACCACCAACTTTGCCATTACAGTGCATGGATGCCAATTTTGTAATGAGGCCCTCAGTTTGATAGTCACAGTCAAAAGTTAGGCAGGTTGGGATGCCATCCAGTAACTACCCACAGCAAAATTACAATTTGGAAGCACTGATGTTCAAACTTATTGAAAAAACGCTGTCTTAACACAATACCGCTCCCTGACATAGGACTCCATAGGCCTTCCTTAGGGTATATATATATATATATATATATATATATATATATATATATATATATATATATATATATATATATATTTATATATAATGTTAAGGGATAGGGTGGCTTTGCCAGTTGCTTGAATGGAAAAGTTGAACTGGTAGTGAGAACTCTGTTCTTCCAGCCTGCAGTAGGCAGCTGGGAGCAATTTTGTACCTTGTCACATGAAGGCTGCACATATGGCACAGACAGTGCTGCAGCCCTGACTGGACACTCTGGGGGTCATTCTGACCCTGGCGGTCGGTGATAAAGCGGCGGCCAACCCGCCAACAGGCCGGCGGTCAAAAAAATGCAATTCTGACCCTGGCGGGAACCGCCAACACAGCCCGCCGCATTAACACTCCGACCGCCACGGCGGAACAAACAAACAGCGCGGCGGTCACCGCCAACAGCCAGGCGGCAGACAATGTACCGCCCACCCTATCACGACCCACCAATCCGCCACCTTTTCCGGGGCGGGAGCCCCGCCGATAAAAACACGGCGGAAACAGACATTTTCAATGGAAAACGCTCACCTCGAGACACTCCTCGCGGAATCCGGACAGCATGGAACCCGAATTGAACATCATACCTGCTCTCGTCTACCTGCTCATCATCCACGAGTACGAACTCCGGCGCAGACGTCAACGGTGAGTACTGCACCTACGACACACGGGAGGGGTCAGGAAGAAAGGTTATGGGCATACACATGCGACTCCCCCACCCCCCCAATATGTACACACCAATGCAGAGCAGGAAGTCACAGTGACACCACACAAAGCCCCTTTAAAAATACAATGACACAACCAAATTTTGAATAAATTTTCATGTTAAAAAAATAGCACCTGGAAATAATTGAGCAACCGTGAAAAATATTTACAAAAACCAAAAAGATATACACATCAGTGTATCACTGAAGTAACAAGTCCTGCACATCCTACGAATCTAACATGTCCGTGGGCCAAGGTTCTGCGAAACAAGGGCAAAGCCCACACACGAGACCTGAGTCCTTTGGAGAGAACACTGCAGGGGCATCCGATGTCAAAACTACAGGCACCTCAGGGGGAAGGGAAGGGGGGGCCACCACAGCCACATGAGTCCACGACGCCAGATCCACGAGGAGCCACCATGCCCACTGTACCATCCTGGGGAGTGCAAAGCCACAGTCTCTCAAGTCTCTGCAGTGGGTGGGTTGCCCACTGGACCATCCTGGGGAGTGCAAAGCCACAGTCTCTCAAGTCTCTGCACTGGGTGGGTTGCCCACTGGACCATCCTGGGGAGTGCAAAGCCACAGTCTCTCAATGTCTCTACAGTGGGTGGGTTGCCCACTGGACCATCCTGGGGAGTGCAAAGCCACAGTCTCTCAATGTCTCTACAGTGGGTGGGTTGCCCACTGTGCCATCCTGGGGAGTGCAAAGCCACAGTCTCTCAGGTGGATTACAGAGTCCACTGGTCAAGGAGGAGGCATGGTGGGCACAGTGAACCATAAACAGTGCCTGAGACGGCGGGACCCAGCGCAGCGGTGCATGACATGGCGATGTCCAGCGGAGCGGTGCTTGAGACGGCGGGGCCCAGCGGAGCGGTGCTTGAGACGGCGGGGCCCAGCGGAGCGGTGCTTGACAGGAAGGGCCCAGCGGAGCGGTGCTTGAGACGGCGGGGCCCAGCGGAGCGGTGCTTGACAGGAAGGGACCAGCGGAGCGGTGCTTGAGACGGCGGGGCCCAGCGGAGCGGTGCTTGAGACGGCGGGGCCCAGCGGAGCGGTGCTCGACAGGAAGGGCCCAGCGGAGCGGTGCTTGACAGGAAGGGCCCAGCGGAGCGGTGCTTGAGACGGCGGGGCCCAGCGGAGCGGTGCTTGACAGGAAGGGCCCAGCGGAGCGGTGCTTGACAGGAAGGGCCCAGCGGAGCGGTGCTTCAGACGGCGGGGCCCAGAGGAGCGATGCTTGACAGGAAGGGCCCAGCGGAGCGGTGCTTGAGACGGCGGGGCCCAGCGGAGCGGTGCTTGAGACGGCGGGGCCCAGCGGAGCGGTGCTCGACAGGAAGGGCCCAGCGGAGCGGTGCTTGAGACGGCGGGGCCCTGTTCAGCGGTACCTGTCTTCACGGTGGGGCCCTGTTCAGCGGTGCTCTTCTGCACGGCGGGGCCCTGTTCAGCGGTGCTCTTCTGCACGGCGGGGCCCTGTTCAGCGGTACCTGTCTTCACGGCGGGGCCCTGTTCAGCGGTGCTCTTCTGCACGGCGGGGCCCTGTTCAGCGGTGCTCTTCTGCACGGCGGGGCCCTCTTCAGCGGTGCTCTTCTGCACGGCGGGGCCCTGTTCAGCGGTGCTCTTCTGCACGGCGGGGCCCTGTTCAGCGGTACCTGTCTTCACGGCGGGGCCCTGTTCAGCGGTACCTGTCTTCACGGCGGGGCCCTGTTCAGCGGTGCTCTTCTGCACGGCGGGGCCCTGTTCAGCGGTACCTGTCTTCACGGCGGGGCCCTGTTCAGCGGTGCTCTTGCAGTATGTCAAGGGAGTCATACCTGGCCTGGACACCCTGCTCAGTCGCCCTCCGACCGTGCTGTGTCAGGCCCCTTCGGGGAGTGAGTCCTGGGCCCTTTGGTATCGTCCCTTGCAGCCGGGATGGGGCTTGTGGGGCCCTCCTGCTCCGCGCTCCTGGTGGTTGTCCTCTCCGCCCTGCTGTCCTTCCGCTCCTTAGATGGGGCTCTCGGGCCCTTGCCTCCCCTGGCTGCTGTGGCCGGTGAAGTGGCCGGAGTCACCTCCTTGGGGGCAGCCGTCTCTGTCCGCTCACGGCGGCCCTTCAATTTCCGGGTCCTCTTGCCTGGGGGGGGGGCTGGCTGTCCCCTTGCTGCTCACAGAAGTGTTACTGCCGCCAAAGGGTGGACTCCATATGCCATGCACCACTTGCACTGTAGTAGTTGGGCTGGTGGTGGCTGAGGAGCCCTTGGGACTTTTCCCAGTTGGAGGGGGTGGGTCGGGGGAGGGAAAGAGGTCAAAACTGGAGAGGTAATTTTTCTTGGGACCAAGGTAAGGGGTAGGAGTAGTGGTGAGAGAAGTGGAGGAAGAGGATGTGGTTGTATGAGAGCCAGGTGTGCTGTCCTTGGGTGCAGGTGACTGGGACGTAGGCTGTGGTGAGGTGGTTGGCTGTTGTTTGGGTGTCTGCCTGCGTTTATGTGTCTTGGAAGAGGGGGTGACAGACACAGTGGGAGAGGACACAGGGGACGTGTAAATGCCAGTGGGGGTGGTGACTGCAGGTGTGCGGACTGTAGTGGAGGGTTTGCTGGTGGTGGAAGAACTGTCTGATGTTGGGGTGCATGCAGGTGTGAGTGTAGACGTCACAGGGAGGGAGGAGGGAGACGAGGAGGACGGGGACACAGAGGTGGTAGTGACTGTTGATATGTCTGCATCTGTGTGTTACTTGGGTGAATGCTTGTGTTTTCTGTGGTGCTTATGTTTGGATGAGCTGGCCTTGGGTGTTGAGGTGTGTGCAGGCTGGTCTGATGGTCTGGATGGGATAGGTTGAGGTACAGGAGACAGAGAAAGGGTGGAGGCAGATAGAAGAGAGAGACTGGAGACAGGGACAATGGCTGCTGTCAGTGCTGAGGCCAGAGCAGTGAACGCTCGTTGATGGGCAGCCTGACCCGAATGAATGCCCTCCAGGTAGGCATTGCTCCGATGCACCTCCCTTTCCACCCCCTGGATGGCATTCAAGGGTAGTCTGCCCAACAATGACCGTCCTCACCAGGTCAATGAGCTCCGCACTGAGGGCAGCAGGGGTAACAGAGGCAGGGGCTGAGGTGCCTGGGGCGAAGGAGACGTGCGCCTTCCTGGCCGAGCGGGCACGGAGCGAAGACTGAGGGGCTGCTGGGAGGGCGGTGCTGGTGCGCTGGGTGGCGGCTGTACCTTTTGTTGCGGGGGGCACAGATGGTGCCGCCCCCGCTAGGGAGCTCCCAAACGAGGACGTGTCCGTGTCGCTGGTGTCTCCACCGGCCCCCGTTGTGGTGCTCCCCTCGCCCTCCGGATCACTGGTGCCCTCGGTGTCTGTGTCAGTGCCCACCGGGGCCTGGTGACCTGCAGCTCCCTCCTGCTCCGACGCCAAATCTCCTCCGCCTGATGATGCTAAAACACAAGAAGACAAAGATTTAGTGTGGGGGGAGAAATGAAACAAAGTTGAGTGCATGCCTTAGCAATACCCTTTGCGGAGAGGACAGACACAGGTGCCTCGTGCACTAAGTCGCGAACTTGGGGTACACTACTCAGTACTTCTGACTAGGCAAACAGGTCTAGGGACAACACACGCGCACATGTGTGATGCTGGAGCATGGGTAGCTGCACTTGGCATCCTACAGAGGTGGGGGGCGGGGGCACAGGGCCATGCCTAAGGGAGCGGACTACACTACAGAGAGCGCCCGGGCCTAATGTCACCCACAGCCCTCCTCCCCCACCCAGACGCCTCCAATGCGCATACAGATAGGAGAATGTGCGGATACTCACCCCCTTGTGTCTGCTGTGCTGTCCTCAAGCGCCCATCCAAATTAGGGTAGGCCACCGCCAGGATCCGGGACATCAGGGGGGTCATGGTGCGACTGGCACCCCTCCTAGGTCGGGAGGCCATCCCCAGCAGTGTTTCTGCGGTCTTCCTCGTTCCGCGGCGGATGTCCTCCCACCTCTTGCGGCAGTGGGTGCCCCGTCTGTTGTGGACCCCCAAGTTCCGGACTTCCTCGGCGATGGCACGCCAAATATCGATTTTCTGGTGGGCGCTCACCTGTTTGACATGTACAGGGTGGGAAAGAGAAACCGTCACATATCTGCATGTTTGGAGTACATGCCCCCCCCTCCCCAACCTTGTCATGGTTCCCATTCTCTCATCTGTCGTGCGTTGCACTCCCCATTCCCTCCACACCCCACCAACTTACATCCCCCCCCCTCCACACAGGCATAACCCATTCAATGTGCACTGAGTGTACTCACCTGTTGGTCTGGAGGACCGTAGAGTTGCGCATACTGGGGGAGGACCCCGTCCACGAGCTTCTCCAACTCTTCTGAACTGAAGGCGGGGGCCCTTTCACCAGTAGCAGCAGCCATTGTCACTTCCAGACCGAGTTCACAGCAGCACTTGCAGTATAGGTCCTCTCCTGTGGATGATCAGGTCTCGAATGATTGAGCAGATAGAAAATGGCGGTCACGCCCGCGGCGGTGCGTACCGCGGCGGTGCGTCCCGCGACCGCCGGCGCACATCGTCATTGGCTCCTGAAACCCATAGGCTTCAATGTTAACCAATGCGTCTTCGCACAGTGGTCTTCGACCGCCTACCGCCACGGTGTGCCCCGCCAGCGCGGTTACCTCACATCCCATTGTCCCACTTCACAGGTCAGGCATCGGCCATTTCAAGGGCCCACATGGCTTAATTTCTAATGCGTCACACAGGCCTAGGCCTTGCAATGGCACACATACAAACATATCAAACCATACATTTACCTGTACTGTGCAAGCTATGTTGTACGTACCTGTGAGAAGGAGGAATCCTCGCGTGTACCGGCCGCTGGTGGACCTGTCCACAATGTAAGAACGCAACATAATACTACGATACCGACTTGACCGAGCCTCCATCCATGAACTGTGTGCCCAGCTGGAGCCAGCCCTGATGTCCCCCATCCGCCAACCCACAGGAATTCCCCCTCTAGTGCAGGTTCTGTCTGTCCTCCATATCTTTGCAACTGGCTCATTCCAGACAACAGTGGCCATGTCATCTGGGATGTCTCAGCCTATGTTTTCCAAGATCTTATCCAGAGTGTTGTCTGCCCTGATGAAACTCATGCGGAGCTACATCATTTTCCCAGAGGAGGGTGATTTGCCTACAGTGAAAGCTGATTTCTATGCCCTTGGACACATCCCCAACATCATTGGTGCAATTGATGGGACCCATGTGGCTTTAGTCCCCCCAAATGACGATGAACAGGTGTACAGGAACAGGAAGAATTACCATTCAATGAATATCCAGGTGGTCTGTTTGGCTGACCAGTACATCTCCCATGTAAATGGCAAGTTCCCAGGGTCAGTGCATGACGCGTATGTTATGCGAAATAGCAGCATTCCCTATGTGATGGACCAGCTACAGAGACAGCGTGTGTGGCTAATAGGTGACTCTGGTTACCCCAACCTGCCGTGGCTATTGACCCCAGTGAGGAATCCCAGGACCAGGGCAGAGGAACGGTACAATGAGGCCCATGGGCGTACTAGGAGGGTGATTGAGCGAACCTTTGGGCTCCTTAAGGCCAGGTTTAGGTGCCTGCATATGACAGGTGGATCCCTAATGTACTCACCAAAGAAGGTGTGCCATATCATCGTGGCGTGCTGTATGCTCCACAACCTGGCTTTGCGACGCCAGGTGCCTTTCCTGCAGGAGTATGGTCCAGATGGTGGTGTTGTAGAAGCCGTGGAGCCTGTGGAGAGTGAAGAGGAGGAAGACTCTGAGGACGACACAGACAATAGGGACAGAGTGATACAACAGTATTTCCAGTAACACACAGGTAAGAATCACCCACGCCATTTCACAATTGCTTATAGCCTCCTGCATCTGTACTTTCTGTAGTTCCCCACAGATGTTTTTCATTAATTTTTGCCTTTCCCTTCCCTTCTCAGTGCTGTCTGACTCAGTACCTGACTTCTGCTTGGTTCGCCCATGAAATACAGCGTATTGACATTGGTATGTTGTCATGACTAATTGACAGAACAGAAATCGAACAGTAATATGTAATACATTTGTTAATAATACAGCATGACTCAAAACAGATTTGTGTGCAAAATGTGATTTATTTACAGTGCTAGATATCGGTACATGTGATTCTAAGGGTGATGGGTGGGGGTGGAGGAATATCCATGGCAGAGTCCAGTTCTCAGTCTCACAGGTGCATTGTCCTTTTGCCTGTGGAAGGATGGAGCATAGGCAGTTCATGGTTGGACAGGGTGGCAATGTGGGACAGTGGGAAGACTTGAGGGGGTATGTCCTGCTGGCGGGGGTCTTGACATCCTACTCTGTCTTTTTTTTTGGTCTCAGGCTCCTCTTACGGGGTGGTTGTTCTTCAGCAGGAGGTGGGGTTCTGGGGGGCTGTCGAGGTGTTGGGACCTCCTGTCCACTAGCGCCGGCGGAGGTGGTAGGCTGTTCCTGGTCCGGGCTAGTGACAGGGGCCCTGTGTGGTGCACCATGGTCCCGCAACGCGTCCTCTATCCTGTGGAGGGCCAGGACGATGGTCCCCATTGCGGTCCCGATGATTCTCAGCTCCTCCCTGAACCCCATGTAGCGTTCCTCCTGCTGTGCCTGGATCTCAGTGAACCTGGCCAGTACCGTCACCATCGTTTCTTGGGAGTGGTGGTATGCCCCCATGATGGTGGTGAGGGCCTCTTGGAGAGTGGGTTCCCTGGGCCTCTCCTCCCCCCCCTGTCGCACAGCAGCCCTCCGAGCTGCCCGTTTCCCCCGGCCTCTGTCCCCTGGACGGTGTGCCCGCTACCACTGCCCCCAGGTCCCTGTTGTTGTTGGGGTGTTGGGTTAGCCTGGGTGCCCTGTAGTGGCAGACACACCGCTGATTGAGCTGTCCTAGAGACAGAGGCATGGGCCCGCTGGGTGGGAGCTGTGCTGGTGTTGGCAGAGGGGGTCGGGTCTGGTGTGGCCTGTGGCTGCCTGAGGGGAACCGACTGCCCAGAGGTCCCCGATGGTCCGGGCTGGTCATCAGGTTCACTGTCGACAGAGCTGCTATCCTCAGTGTGGGCCTGTTCCGGTGGTGGGATGGACACTTCTGGACCCTCCTGGCTGGTGTGTTGTCGTTCGGGTCCTGCATGGGGTAAGAGAGTTTGGTTATTGTTTCTGTGTGTACAATAGCGTGCGTGTTATGGGTGCCCTTGTCCCCCAGTGCAGGCATTCCCTTGAGGGAGGTGTTGTGAGGGTAGTTAGTGGGGGGGGGTTAGTGCAGTGGTCATGCTTAGGTGATGGGTGCCCATGATTTGTGTTGGCATGCAGGAGTTGGTGTTGGGATGGGTGGGTTGTGCTGGTGAGACATTGTCAGGGAGGATGTGTGCTGGGGGTTGGGGGTGAGGGTGGGGGTGTGGGTTGGCATGCTGGTGGGGTGGGGGGGATATAGTAGTTGAGATTGGACTTACCAGAGTCCATTCCTCCGGCTACTCCTGCGAGGCCCTGAGGATGCAGGATGTTCAAGACGTCTTGCTCCCACGATGTGAATTCGGGAGGGGTGGGTGGGGGTCCGCCGCCAGTCTTCTGGACCGCGATGTTGTGCCTGGAGACCATCGATCGGACCTTCCCCCGTAGGTCGTTCCATCTTTTGCGTATGTCCTCCCTATTCCTGGGATGCTGTCCCACCGCGTTGACCCTGTCCACGATCCGCTGCCACCTTCCTAGCTATACTGGTGTGCTGCACCTGCGAGCCGAAGAGCTGGGGTTCCACTCTTAGGATTTCCTCCACCATGACCCGGAGATCTTGGTCCGAAAAGCGTGGGTGCCTTTGGGGTGCCATGGGGTGGTGTGGGTGAGGTGTGGGGTGGTGTATGTGATGAGGAGTATGTTGGTGAGTGGTGCTTTGTGCTACTATGTGGTGTGTGTGATGGTGTAGTGTGCCTCAGTGTGTCTTGCTTTGGATTGTCTGCTGTGTCTCTCTCTCCTTCTCTCAGTAATTATGGTCGCAGGGGTTTGTGGGTGATGTGGGTGTGTGTTTTATAGTTGGTTGATTGTGTGGGAGTGGTGTGTGTATGTGTATCAGGTGTGTGTATTTCAAATTGTCCAATGTGGCTGTGTTTTGGTGATGTGTGTGTATTCTGACCGCTGCGGTGTGTACCGCCAATGGAATACCGCGTTTGAATGACCGCCGTGTGGATTCGTGGGTCGTAATGGCATGGGCGTATATCTGTTGGCGTGACGGTGGAGGTTTGGTCATCTCCAGTTTATCGCTGCCCGCTGATGTGGCGGGCTGCAGTGGAGGACGGAATTTTGGAGGTTTGGCCTTTGTGGGTCAGAATGACCGTGGCGGTTAACCGCGGCCGCGGCGGTGTTATGGCGGTCTTCTGACCGGCGGTAAGGGCCTTTTACCGCCGAGGTCAGAATGACCCCCTCTGTCTTACATGCCCTGTGTACCATATACCAAAGACATATGAGTAAGTTAGGCCTTGCCAATTGGGCATATCCACTTCAACATGTAATGTATATGGGGTTAAAACACTGGCACTGATGTCTGGTTAACAGGCAGCATGTGCACACTCAGACGTAAGCCAGCAGCTAGTACTTTGCTATGGGCAAAAAGTGCAGGGAGTTTTTCCAAAAAGCCTGTTTCCTTACACCTAGAAACTGCTAAAATGCATTATCAAAAATGAATCCACAAACAATGTCTGCAGCCAAGGAAATTATACAATTTTCCCCCAAAAGATTAAAAACTGCTTCAGGAAAACTGAAAAATGAAAGAAAATTAAACATAAACATGTTTAAAATGGAACTAAAACAATGCAATTTAAAATTTAAAAAAAAGAAAATAAATTGTCTGAAAATTGGGAAAAATCTCTACTCAAATTGCAAAACCTCTAAGAAAATATACCTAACTTCACATAACATACACAAAGTACAAAGCAAACATTAATGTAAAGCTTTACAAACATTGCATACCTAACCACATTTACTATTATGATAAAGTACACTAAACAAAAATAGCAAGGGCTGCTGCGCTACACTAAACAACACCAAATCACAGTATAGCACTAAACTAAACATGCCCAGCAAAACGAACAACCTAAGCTTTGACGACAGAAACCAAATCTGCCTAATAGTGATGTAAATATATTACAATTCAGGTAATTGTAAACAAAATTGTGGCTAAATCGAAATAGACCATGTTCCAATAGACATAAGGAATTTTAAAAATATTTATTGAAAACAGAAATGTATATCTTAAAAAAAATGTGTAAATTAATAAATAATATTTCAAAGTGTAAAAAAATAAGTTGTGAGTTATAAGTAAAATGTAAATTGAGAAACACTATGGGAATGTATAAGATAAATGAATAGTACTAATTGTTATATATTTAAAATATGTAAAATGTTGTAAAACTGTTCACACATGCAATATAATTTGTGAACAAATATAGTGAAAACATAATTGTGTATCAAAAGAAAACCCTGTATGCGACATAAATTTTTTATTAATAATACAATATAACAATACATTTGTGATTAAAGATATTAAAGAAACAAATGTATAATTCTATGTATTTACCTAAACTCTTACAAAATGTAATATCATTGTGATGTTAAAAACATCAGTGTATTACAAATAAATTATATATTTGTACATTAACCACAATGAAAAGCAAACATAAATAAAACAGATGTACAAGCATGAAATATTATCCTTTATTTTTTTTAAAAACATACATTACACACCACCCCTAAACTGTAAACAACACAAAAACATAATACTTCAGTTTACTAATTCATAGAGCTTATTGTTAAAATGATAGATAATAAATTAACTAAAATAATAACATACACTATACGAAGCACAATATAATATATATTGTAAACATTACTAAGCACAGGAAAGAATACATTTACTATTCCAGCTCTATATAAAACATTTAGGGGTAGGTACTGGAGGCTAAATAGCTCACATCTACCATTCCTATTCCAATCTAAGCCATTCTGCGTATGGTGTTAGACACTGGGTTACTCAAACGTACTATTACCGCTCTAGTTTAAGCAAATTTGAGGAAGGTGTTGGACAGTAAAGGGAGCACATTTACAATTTCCATTCCAATGAAAGGTATTTTTGGGTAAGTGTTGGACACCAAGACGCTGATTATCAATATTTCATGCACCATGTTAGAAATTGGGTCTCTAGCTGGCAGAGGTATGTACCCTGTCCAAGTAGGGGCCACACTCATAATCAGGGTTAGTCAGAAACATAACTAAAATTAACCTGTGCTGACCCTCTGATAGCTTGGCACGGCGCAGTCAGGATTAAATTAAGAGGTAAAGTGAAAAGTCTATGTGCAATACCTATTTACAGTAACACAGTGAAAGACACCACAAAATGACTCCACACCAGTTTAGAGAAATAGAGAATATTTATCTGAGTAAAACAAGACCAACAAAACAAAAATCCAATCAGTGGAAGTTGACGTATAAATATTTAAAGATTACATTCAAAATAGTGCTTAGAAGTCACTAGTTGTCGAAAGGTTATTTGAGGTTGTGAAGGACTGGTGCTGATCCAAAGTTCAGGCTGACAGCGATGAAGGGTAGGCCGGCTACAGAATCCACACAGGTCCTGCTGAAACCGTAGCTTGGATGGTACAAGCGTTGACATTGAGGACCAAATGAGAAGGCAATGCGCTGATATTTTCTACACCGTCAGGTCACTGCATTGTCATTGAGCCTTGCAGTTGGCCCCACATCAGCTTCGTACTCCATAGGGATTAATACAATGCGTCTTCGTCGAGCTGTGGAGAGCGTCATCATTAAGCTATGCAGGCTGTGGATCTGCTGTTGTTGAGCAGCCTCTGCAACAGCATTGAAGTGGTGATTCTTCGGTTCTGACCACCTAGGTAGCTAGCTAAGTCATGTCTGTTTTTGCAAAAAACTGTTGCAGAACTCACTTCTGAGACCCAGAATTGGAGGGCGCATCTTAGGCAGGTGTATGACTCCCAGATGGAAGGGTCCAACAGCACCAAGAGAGTTGCAGGCAGTATTTGTCATCCCTGAGACTGCAGAAGAACTGGGTGGAAGCCGACAAGCCTTAGAGAATCTTGGGTTCAAGGATATAGAGAACAGGACCAGTCTTTGTCACTCCAGGCAAGAAGTAGAAGGCAGTAGGCCAACTCAGCAATGCAGTCCCTCCTGGCAGCACAGCAGTCCGTCTTCCTGTCAGAATCTGCTTGGTTCCAGAAGAGTTCTGGTTTGGTGGGGTTTGGGGTCGAGTACTTATACTCAAATGTGACTTTGAATTGGGAGAGACATCAACGAGGCGTTTGAAGACCACATTACTACTGCCCTTCCTTCACTGCCTTCAGCCACTCTACTGGGGGATATGCAGCTCTTTGTGTGAGGAGAGACACAACCCTATTCAGGTGGAAGTATCAGCTTCTCCCAGCCTTCTAGACAAGGAAGAACCATCAGCCTGTTGATGGGCCATCATGATGCAAATGTCATACCCGCCCTCCCTTTGTGTGTGACTGTCTAGAGGGAATGCACAAAGCCCAGTTTTCAACCACCCCAGATCTGTATTCAGAGACAGGCAGAGGCACAGAATGTTTAAAATAAGAAAAGGCCAACTTTTCAAAAGTGGCATTTTCAGTCTTATAATTTAAAATCTGAACTTGACCATCAGATGTGATTTAAAAGGGTGAGTCCAGAGACACCAAACTCCAAATTTCTATCTTTTTCCAATTAGAAGTTACACTTAAACATTTCTTGAAAGGTAATCCCTATGTTAACCTATGGGAGTCATAGTCCTTGTAGTAGTAAAAACTAATTTAGCTGTTTTGCACTACCTGGACATGTTAAACTTAAAAGTACATGTCCAGCATTTTAAATACATTGCACCCTGCCCTTGAGCCTAACAAGGGCCTACATTAGTTTTGACATGTAACTAATACAAAGGAAGGTTTGGGCCTGGCAAGTGCATACACTTGGCAGGTCAAAATGGCAGTTTAAAACTGCACACACAGACTCTGATGTGGCAGGCCTGAGACATGTTTACAGTGCTACTGTAGTGGGTGGCACAATCAGATACACTAGTATCATTTATTTACAGGCCATGGGCACCTATAGTACACTTCAGTAGGGACTTACAAATAAATTAAATATGCCAATTGGGGATAAGCCAATATTTCCATGCTTAGAGTACATTACACCTGCTCTTTAGCACTGGTCAGCAGTGATAAATTGCCCAGACTCCTAAAGCGAATAACAATTAATTCAGCATAAAAAGGAGATGAGGAAGGTAAAACGTTTGAGGATGACCCTCCAGAAAGGGCCAGGTTCAACACAACCCAAAGCAGGAAGATACCTTGCTGTGCTGTATGAAAGAGAGAGGGTGGTAACATGCCATATTTAACATTATATGGCACATCACTGTCTTCTACATGTGCTGGTACCCTTTTAGATGCCTACTGCCAAAGCAGGCACCCTTGTGTCATGGTGCAAGTGTGCTAGTGCTACAGACAGGATTGTTCATTTGGAGAAAGGGATACCTTTCTGCACAATAACAGTCCTCTGAGACTTTTTCCTCTTTTGTATGTGTGCTGCAGAATGTAGCAAACATTGAAAGAGGAGAAAGTGAGGAGAAACAAAGATATGTTTCCTTGTCACGTCTCCCCTGGGAAGGTGCATCATTTTGATGCATTCCAAGGTCCACCACTCATGGTAAAAATGGGAATGTGCCAAAATTCATGGGTGGATACATGACAACGCCCACACTCAACCCATTGAACACCTCCCTGGAGTAGAGTAGTGCAAGGCAGCAACTTGCGCTGCCTTGCATTACTCAAGATTTACCAATCACCACAGAGCCATGAAAGGTGGCTTTGGGTGGCCTGGTAAAACTGACTTAAGCTTTGTATTTTCATTGCATTACCTTGAATTATGCAAGGAAAACACAACTTTGACATCCCTGGCCCTAAAAGAACAGATTTACTACTCCTTCTCCAATCCAAGCCATTTCGGTAAGGTCTTGGACATTAAAGCAATCACATTACTTATCCCTACTCTAATATATACCATTTTGGAAAAAGTCTTATACAAAAAAAGGGGTGAAATGTACTATTCTCACTTCAATAAAATCTATTTTGAGGAAAACTTTTGAACACTAATGGGGTCATACGCACAATTCCTACTTCAAACTAAGCCTCTATGGGGAAGGTGTGGGACAGTACGAGGGCACATTTAGTCAGTTTGGGTAAGGTTTTGAACACTAACAGGGTCAAGTTAATTATTCCCACTCAACGTAAGCCTTTTTTGTAGAAGGTGCTGGACATCAAAGAGTTCAGATTTACTACTTCTATTCCAGTCTAAGTCATTTTGGATAAGGTGTTCAACACTAAAGGGGCCACATTATAAGCCATTTTCGGTAGTAGATTGCACACTAAAAATATAATGATTGCCATACTCAACTCAATATAAATAATATATATATATATTTTTAATTTAAATGTAACATATACTTAAAATTATGTAAGCACTCCACAAAATAAATATATTATGTAATATAACAGTCAATATACAGTTGTTAAATCAGTATTTACACACGTATTTAATATAAAAAATTGTAATGACATTTCTAAAATATATTTTTGCTTACATACAAATCAATTCAATTTAAAATTTTATATTTTTCCAAGATAATTTAAAATCAATTATTATTACCATATGTAATGTATAAATAAAATATTTATTAATATAACATATTTCCTCAAATAACTTCAAAACTTGCAAGAAAAAATAACATGTTAAAACATGTACTAGCTGCAAATGCTAACACATTTAAAACAACTTAATAATATTACTTCAAAAACAAAAGATAACGGAAATCAAAAAATACCAACAAAAACATCCTTTTAGATTATCATTTAGAAAATGTAATATTAACTTTTAAAAATGTATTCTTTAAGTGTATAAGTGTTAAATATTAAGGGACATTATTTATGTCTAATTTCAAAATCCCACCAACTTGTTCCCCTGAAAACACAACACTCAACTACTTTATGTTAAAAATGTATATGATTCAATTGTTTTAAATATAAAAATGATCTCTAATAATAGTTCATTGTAGTAATACAAGTAAAAAATGACACACAGTATTAATGTTCCACCATAAAAAACAGTAGACATAAAACTTCTAAAATAAACACAAATATTAATAAAAACAATTTTACTTACAACAATATTTTTTGCAATTGATATATTTACCAGCAATATTGAAAACAACACCAGAAAATCTATATTCTTACCCTCAATTACCCTGCGAACAATATTTTTCCCATTATGATATTCCAGTGACAATATTTGTGCTTTGCAATTTTAAAAACTTGATATTCTGTCCAAACACTGTTTTACAATGATAAGTAGTGTGAGTAAGCATTTATACCTGTATCACAGCAATTGGCCTACCATAAATTCCTGTGGCTGTGTCCTTAACTGATCTTTGATCTGCATGGATTGTGAGTAGAGCCAACAGAATGTTATTCTTGCATAAGCTTTCTGTAATGTGTGTGTGACTGTGTATTGTACATAACATGGTTACTTGTGGGTTCCATTTTCAAAACACAGGGCCTAAAGGGGCTGGTGGAGGTGAGCACTGCAATCCCCAGACAGATATAGATTGCTGACTTTACTGAGGGCTGGTGTGGAAACTCACAACTGGAGGAAGTGGAGCAGAGCATCCCCTGTGTACATCCAAGGTCTCCTTAATTTGAGGAAGGGTTACTGGACAGTGGGGCATGGGCTTGTTGCCGGGGAAATGGTGAGACTGATGAGGCTGGTTCTGTGGGCCAGGAAATCTTGATAGAGAGGACGATTGAGGCATTTGAACCTTTGTAAGGCATATTTCAGTGGAGGATGGTAGCCATGTGTTATCCCCTTTTATTCTCTTGGTCTGTGTTGTGGGTCAAACAGATTGTAGCCACTACTGCTGTGACAGCTGTCCTTTTGAAAAAAGACAGTGCAGAGAAGAGAGCACTTCAAAGAAGCTGACACCCCTAACCCAAAATTCAAAGAATCAGACACTAAATCATATTTCTGTCTGAATCTCGACTATAAAGGTGGGAGCATGAGTCCAACACCTTGCTCAACCTCACCATTCATTCAGGGGAGAGAAGATCACCATGACTTCCAGATGCATGAACCAGGACTATGGGCCAAGGTCTGCTAGCCCTCTGCTGGGTGAAGAGCTATCACTCAGAAACTCTACGCCACTTGCTCTGGGCCTGGAACACCAGTTGTCTGCCTGCTTGCAACTATCACTGGACCATCTGAGGAGGAGAAAAGCACATGGACAAAGCAAGGCCCAGGGGGGATCCTTGTGTTATGACAGGAGTTAGTACTTCGGCAGTGTCTGTCTTGGCCACTGACTGGTCAACATGTCTCTGTTCCGAAGTGCATTCACTGCCTCTGCACTCCACCTCCATGACTGTAGAATAGTAAGGCCCAGATTTAAAAGGGCCTATCCCCATTCCAATGCAAAATTAGCATCATTTTGTTGATGCTAATGTGGTGTTATAAGGCCACAAACGCTGCATGGTATTTACAAAGTGGCACAATGCATGCATTCACGAGTGTTGGATCGTGAGGAACTGATGCCTCATCACCGACGACACCTCACTTCTGCTGCTTCTGTAAGGAATCCACACCTGGCCTCCCCTGCAGGAACTGACTCCTTACCTCCTGCACAGCAGGACAGAACCGACGCTGCACCGGCTCTTGCGACGCCTCACCTCCCTGACTCCATGCCACATCTTTGACTCTGCCTCGTTTCTGAGGTACAGTAGCTGGGGTCCATGTGACCCCTTAATTGGCACCACACTCTCTTGTGAGTGGCATTGGGAATGACTCAGTCATTGACATTGTGATAGCCCCAGTTTAGGCTACTGTGTTTCTAAGTGCTGTTTTGGGATTTAATTTTTGGAAATGCATATCTTTGCTTTTGTATTTTGAATTTTTGTTGTTTTGGTCTTGTTTTACTTAGATAAATATGGACTATTTTTCTGAACTTGCCTGGTTTCCATTTATATTGTTTTCATTGTGTTACTGTGTGTAGGTTCAAATACTTAACACATTGCCTCTGAGATAAGCCTGACTGCTTGTGCCAAGCTACCAAGGGGATGAGCAGGGGTTATCTTAGGTGAGTGACTCTCCTACCCTGACTAGAGTGAGGGCCCCTACTTAGACAGGGTGGACACCACTGCCAACCAGAAACCCCATAAGTAATAACTGCTGACAAACATATGTGCTTACAAATCTTGATTCCAATATGTGTTTCAAGACACAGATCCTCAGCCAGATTTCCTCCATGATGAATAACAAATCACAAACAGTTGGTTGGGTTAAGTAACAGTTCCCTTGATGTCTTAACTGTCATCTGTGGTGTACTTCATGGTTCTGTGGTATGGATTTGTTGTCCGACATGCATTAGGACATTGGAGGAGGAGGTATGGATTATGATTCATCAATGTGCATATGATATGGAAATGTAAGTAAAACATACTTTAGTCAAGAAATAGACCCTTTTAAAAACTGATGTGCAATTTACATAACTACAGTATCAGAAAATTCCCAGATTCGACCTTCTGTTAATGGTTAATGGATTTTCTTTTCTTTGATGACCACATGGCACAACATTCAACAACATAGACTGGAGCTAGTGGGCCTCTAGCACTGGTTATGTCACCTACTTATGTCACCTACTTAAGTAGCACCTTACACATGTCTCAGACCTGTATTTGCAGAGCCTGTGTGTGCAGCTTTAAATTGCCATTACCTATTGGCAAACTAAGCCTCTTGTCAGACCCAAACCTTTCTTTTTAATCTAAGTAAGTCACCTCTTGGGTAGGTTCTGGACATCATAGAGTACAGGTTGCAGTGTATTTAAAATGTTGAACATGTACCTTTCTGTTTTGCATATCCTGGTAGTTAAAAAACCTTTACATTAGTTGTTTTCACTTTGGGAAGGTCTATCTCTGTCACAGGATAACATTGGAGTCAGCTTATCACATTTTATAAGTTTATTTTGCAAATGGAAAGGGATAATCAGTTCATGATTGGTGTCTTAGAATTACAGTTTAAAATCTTCACTGATGGAGAAGGTGGATTTTAAATTTTAATTCAGAAAATACCACTTTAAGAAAGTTCTCATTAGTTCTCATTAGCCATTTGGTGCCTGCAGCATATCTCTGATCACATAACTGGGTATAGCTGACAGTTGGGCTATGTTTATTCTTACTAAATAGCCGCACACAATGCATAGTTTAGGTGTAACTGGATAGGCAATCACTGGCAGGATGGGTCGGAGGAACTGGGCCCAGGCCCACTTGCACTTGAAGAGAATGTGTCCTGTCTCCACACAAAGAGCTGCATACCTTCTGTAGTTATTCTGGAGCCAGGGCAGAGACAGCAAGGCATATGTGTTCTTCAAAGGCATGCCTCTAGAAGCTTCTTCCCACTTCAAAGGCACAACTGTGGATGAAAAAGGCCCTCAGACACCAACTTCAGTACACTTCTTGACCTATGGACACTCTGCCAGAAATAAACAGTGATGCACTGCTGCAAGGAGTGCCACTCTGCTGAACTGCTCCCCTAAAGGAACTGCTGCCCTGCTGTGTGTTCCTGCTGCCCTCTTGCCTGGGGAAGAAGAACTGGACTTACAACTTCATCTTGAAGACAGGACTCCTGAGTGACTCGAAGGACTATTCTGCTGACCTGTTTATCTGGGCCTCAGGGACATACAAGGCTCCTCAACAAGCTCCTGAACCCAGCTGCAGCTCATTCCTGACCCCCAAAGTTTGCCTCTCAGGTCCTGGGCCCTTGATGGTGCTCTCAGGCTCCTGAAATCAAGCTTTTTTTCTACTACTAAAGATCGCCAATGGATCAGTTTGCACTTGAACCATGCCACTTGTACCGAAATTGAGCGTGAGCCACTGCCTGCTGGTCTCTTTGAATGGCAAGCATCGATCAACTGTGAGGGACCACCAAAATGAAGCTTCAGCCTGCTCATCCGTAATTCCTGGCCTGCTTTTTGTGTCACTCTGACCACCACCCGTGATGATCTCCTTTCTCACTGCAACCCTCTTCAATGCAAATGGGACTTTTGGCCTAAAACCTGAGAAGGTAAAACTTCAACAGGATTAACCTGAGACTAAGTCTGACCTGTACTCTATCACAGTCGGCTTGGACATTTGACTTTGAGCATGGCCAGATAGCTGTGGTTAGCACTTTTCCAAGATTGTTTCCATGTTTTCAAAAAATATATATATAACTTTGGATCTAATCATTGGATTGCTTTTGTTTTGCCTCTGTTTTTCTAACCTGGTGTGAGATCTTTTTGTGTGGAATTTTCCGATTTTATTGTTTGAAGTGTTGCACAAATACTTTGCACATTGTCTTTAAATTAAGCTTGACTACTCTGTGCCACGGTACCAGTGGTTTGAGCACAGATTAATATGAGGTTTTATGGTGCCTTAGACTGACTAGGATTGAGGTTGATGCTTGACCAGGGCTCACAACTCAGACAACCAGTAACCACATTTCTAACAGTTGCCTATCTGAAAAAAAACTTGTAATGCAACAAATTTAACAAGAGTTCACAATGCATATTCTCCATTCACAAATGGAAACAAAATGGCCTTCCAAATAAATACTAGTTAAGCAGGTTGTTATCTGCAACCCACTGGACTGTCTCCAAATTCAGGATTTGTGACTTGAAAGGGATCGCAGACTCCCATCTTCATTTTTGTATACACAAAAGAAAAACTATTTTAAAGCAGCCTGTTTTCATTACAGGGATGGTTGTTGCATCAAACAAACATGTTCCATTTCCCCTGAGGCTACCCATCATGATTCCCAATTCAATAGTTATTTCATAAAGACAGCTTCCTCTTTGAAACTCAGATGCTAATCCCTACTCAGGAGTTGTTACCCAGTCAATAATGTGCATCAACACAGGTCTAAACACACAAAGATGACCAGGTGGAGTTTGTAATGTGGTGGTTAGTGTAAGCAGAATCAAAAAGATTTTGCAATAGACACTTCACCCCCAACTTTTTGTGGCATGCTTCATCATGGGCAAATATTCATACCACAGTACGGTAGGTAGCTAGAACCATGGTGGACTCAACCTTGTCTGGGAGTATTTAGATAAATCATAACTGGATTATAGCAAGGAACAAGAAAAATGAAAATGCCTTAGGGTGTACCCAAGGAATTTACCTTTCAATGATTGAGTACCCTAGATATGGTTAAAAAGAGAAACATCTGGGAAGTTAGATGAGTGGTACAGAATCATCCACACTTATGATACTGTCAACATGTTTTGGCCTTCCTTTAGAAGCCCATTTGGGTTTGAGGCCTTCATCAGGACTGCCAGTATCCATGCTTAGCTACTCATTTATACCATGCATTCAAATGGGGGCTAATGCTTTCACCTAATTGAAGTCTCTTCTTGGAGAAAATCCCTGAATTTGAGATGGTTCTGGATATCTACTGGCAGATTGGGGAGGACCTTGTCTGTATTCACACATTCGTCAAGGTGGATGTGCCTGCAAATTCATCTGAATAGCCAACGTTTCAAAAATCTTTTTTAATTCTGCTCACAGGAGCCATTACATTGTAAACTATACCTGGTCGGCTTTGTGTATTTAGAGTCTGACTTAGGGAGAATGTGACCAGGTTTTCCTTTCTTCTCACTCTCTCCTTGTACATAACACCACCAAGGGTTGTCAAAAAACATTAATGCCTATACATTTTTACCCCATGTAAGTGTAATATAATATGAATGCTTTTCTGACTTGCAATAGTGGTTTAGTAAATTACAAAACATTATTTTAGAGTTGCCAATCCTTTATTTTCACAAATTGCTGAGTTTGTAACAGCAAACGTGCTTTGATTAGTTTATCCTATATTACCTCACATCTTCAAGCCTGTCAAAAACTGACGACTTTCAACTGTTTCTTCTGAGAAAACTGAAAGCCTTGATTCATCCATCTCATTTCCAAAAAGCATTCAGACCATAGCTCTCTCAGTCATATAAGGCAGAAATGCTTTAATACATGTGCTCCTCAAATCTGTAGTTGGTACAATTAAGGCTACCCTCAGTGCACCAACACAGCTCATCATGGGCACAAATACATAGGAATTCATTACATCCATTCTAAGAGAGCTGCACTGTCATCTCATTAAATGCAGAATAACTTTAAAAATGGCATTTGTCTTACATGGATGAGCCCTGATACTTATGTTGTAGTATTTGATAATAAGCACCAATAATCAGTATTGTACTATGCCTGCAGACACCATGCCTTATTAAGCATGTAAAATGAAGTAATGCATACCTGCCTAAGGTTTAATACAGATGGCTGTCACTGCAATTCAAAATGCTTAGGAGGTTTCAGAGAAGGTTCAGCAGGACATATAAGTGAATGCATGCCCATGGACACCAGTAAGCAATACAGACTACCATAGCCCCAAGCACAATGCCATAGGTGTAAAGACCAAGAAGAAGGAAGAGGAATGCCTGGAAAGGAATGCTGTGGTGGTAGTCAACAGTCGTAGTACATCTCTGATACCCTCTGCCTTCACTGTTATCTTAAAGAATTTCAAACAATCATCTGGTTAATTGATTCTTCCATTGACAACTAACTTACTGATTTGTAAACATAATATTTGATCTTGCTACCATTAAATTATCACTGTTTATTCCTGCACTATTTTACTATTTTTGCTATTTTGTATGTGTAGAGAATTAGGGTTTATGATTGAGACTGAGGGAGTGAAGTCCGTTCTCAAGCAACAACCATAATCCCAGTCAGGGTGCACTAACATATTATGTACCTAACCCTCTGGTAGCTTTTCACAAAAGCACTAAGGCTTAAATTAAAGGCAATGTGTTATGTATGTATGAGGCACACAAACAGTAACAATATGAAAACAGAACAGAAGAGAAATCCCCACACCAATTTAGAAACGTAAAGTAAAATGTAAGAAATGAAATGCCACCAAAGTGAATTAAATCCAGTCAGTAGAACTAGAATTATGATTTTTAAAGTTAACGTCCATCGGTGGATTTATTTGCACGAAACCAGGGCAAAGTCAAAAGTTAAGGCTGACTAGAATAGAGAGTGGATCAGCGACACTAGGTGAATTGGGCTTGGTCTCTGCTTACCTTTCAACTTAAAAGCATTGTGTGAGGAGGAGGTGTCATTGTTGGGGAGCAACTGGATGGAGTTACGGTAAAGATTTCAATTTTTTTACTTTGTCACTTTGTCACTTTCTTTGAAGTTGAAAATCTCCTTTGAGATGAAGCTGCAGGCTTTAGTTGATGAGGGCTCCACGAGCCAAATACTATCGCTTGGAGGTCCAACTGAACAGCATTTGTGGAGAAAAATGTAGTGGGAGCTACCATGAAGTCAGGCCAACCAATGATGCTCCTCAGGTTGATTAGTGAGCAGGTAGGTCTCAGTCTCCTGTTGGTCCAAGTTTCAGGTTGGACAGGTGGAACACATTTAGCACCACTTCTAAGTGTCCAGGATTGGTTGGGTTCCACTTGAGGGGGTCAGAACGCAATCCAGATAGAGGACAAGTGCAGAATTTGAGGTACTTGGAGCTTATTATGTCCCTGAAGCTCATATAGGAGGCTAGTCAACCAGAATTGGAGACAATCTGGTAATCCTAGATTCAAACAGCAATGCAGGCCTCCAGCTGCATGGCACTCTTCTGAGGGTACCATGCAAGCATTAAGCAGAATGGCCACCATTTCATAGCAGCAGGGAAGTCCTCTGTGGTACAAAGGAGGAGTCAAGAAGCAGGACAGTCATTTAAGGTTCTAAAGAAGTCCTTCTGATGTTCTGAGGAGGTCCAGGAGTTTACTGAACAGTTGTTCTGAGGGTTCAATTTTCATACCTGCTCCCAGCCTTTGAAGTGAGGACAAACCTCTAGGCCATCCCACATTTGATTCTAGAAAGTTTATTCCTTCCCCTGTCCAGACTTTACGGTTTCTAGGGTAACAATAGGCTGGTCTCAAACTCACTTGTGAGTGTACTGGAGGCATCCCTTTGAAACGTGAGTAAAGCAAGGAACAGCTCTGCCTCGCCCATCCTGGTAGGTTGGTCCATCCTGACAACACCTAGCCCTCTTTTGTCACGCTGTGTAGGAGAAATATACAAAGGCCAACTGCCAGCTATTCACAGTCATGTGACCCAGGACAGGCTGCATGTATGACATGGTTTGGAGAAGCTAATACCAACTTTCATAGAACAACATTTTCAGAATTGTGACTGAAAATACAACTTCAACATTAAAGAAGAGTTCTAATTAAAATTATTTTGACCTTCATACCTGTTCGCACTCAAAGGTTAGCACTTAGATTTAATAAGGTAACACAATGTTATCCTAGGTGAGAAGTAGGCCTCACAGTAGTGAGAAACAAATACACTTTTGAGTTTTTCACTATCAGATAAGCATAAGAAGCCAAAGTTGTTCCAAAGTCCTTTGTTGCTTCAACCTCGAAGTATGAGTCATTTATTCCCACACTGTGTATTTCATTCTCTGATTATTTAAGAGATATTGCATTACTCATTTTGGTTGACCACTTTGTTATGGATTTGAATGTTGTCTTTCCACATTTTAACGTGCATGTGGGAATGGGATGTGCCTAAGTAAGTGGTCTAATATACATGCTAAATAGCTTGGGATAACAGTTTTACACACAATTGTGTTTATTGATCAAAAAGAATAATCTGATTTTGTTTTTCAGGTTGCAGTAGGATAAGAGTGAATGGGCTCTGTCCTGGCCATTGTAAGGTCGTGTGTCAGATGGTGGCTTTGTTTTTTTAAAGCACTATATTGCTATTTTGTGATTCATTCTATCATAAACAGAGGCCTGATCGAGTAACATTAAGATCTCAGATTATCCCAAGTTCTAAGATGATAGGAGCAATTCCATACCGCCTCTTAGTATAAAAGTCGATTGTCATGGAAAATTGGTTCAGGATCTGTAATTTGTGCAATTGATGTGTAACTCCCCTTCCATGATCCTTTTAGTGAGACCTGGCAACCTTGATGTGGTTTCCCCTTACTTTTTGATTTCAGACTTATGGTCTTAAGATTCTGCACACTTTACCACTCCTAACCAGTGTTAATGTGCTTGTGCTGCTCCCCTTAAACATGGTAACCTTGGCGTATCCCCAATTGGCACATTTAATCTACTTATTAGTCCGTGGTTGAGTGTACTACATGTGCCCAGGACATGTAAATTAAATGCTACTAGTGGACATGCAACACTGATTGTGCCACCCACTTACATAGCCCTTTAAACATGTCTCAGACCTGTCCCTGCAGACCCTGTGAGTGCAGTTTAAATGCCATGTCAACCTGGCAAAGTAAACATTTTGCCAGGTCCTATCCTTACTTTATAATAGATATAGATGTAGGTCATCCCTAAAGTAGGCCCTAGACATCCCCAAGGGCAGGTTCCAGTGTATTTCAAAATCTGGACATGTAGTTATAAGTTTTAGATGTCCTGGTAGTAGAAAACTGCTAAATTTGTTTTTCAATATTCCAAGGCCTATACCTCCCATAGGTTAACGTTGGGATTACCTTTTCAAGTCTGATATCTCTGGACTCACAATTTTAAATCACAACTTGGTAAGGTCAGATTTTAAATTGCAATCCTGAAAATGCCTGTTTTAGAAAGTTGTAATTTTCTTACTTGAGCCATTTGATGCTTACTGCCTGTCTCTGATCACACATCTTTGGTAGGGTGACGGGGTGCTTTTTGTATAACTTCTAGACAGCCACACACAATGGGAGCTTATGTCTCACCTGATGGGCCTTGGTGGGCCATATTTGTAGGATGCAAGGAAGGAGATGGGCACAGCCTCACTTACATCTGAATAGGTTGTGTCCCAACCACACACATAACCCCCTCTAGTGAGTGAAAAAATAGGGAAGGAAGGGTAGGGACTCTATTTACTTCAAAGGAATGTCTCTGAAGTCTCCTCCACTTCAAAGGCCCGACTGGGTATGAGTGCTGGACCTTTGACACAACCGCTTCAGTGTACTTCTAGACCTGTGGATACTCTGCCAAGAAGAAAGACTGCTGCACTGCTGAAGGCCTGTCCCTCTGCTGGACTGCTGTTTTCTGGACTCATGCTCTGCTTTGCTGATCTGTGCCTGCTACTCTCTTGCCTGGGAGAGAAAAGGACTGGAGCTGAATCTCTCCAACCCAAAACCCAGAGTGACTTCAAGGGCTAGTTAGCTGACCTGCTGATCGGAAGTCTCAGGGACATAACAGACTTCAAACAACCCTGCTCCTGCATCTGGATCTGAATTCTGCCATCTGTGAGTCTGTCCTGCCAAGTGGTGCATTCTGAGGCCTGGGCCCTTGGAATTGAATGTAAGGTGTTTGCACCAGCAGAATCGCGCATCTGCTGCTGGGTGGGCAGAACTGATGTATCATTGCTGTTACGATGCAAAATCAACTCACCACCTTCAAAACACTGCAGTACTTTCATCCCTTGCCAACAACAGCCTTGGTGCCACTGACCACATTCTGCATTGTAACCTCTGCATTCCTCGGAATCAATAAATTTCCCCAACACCACCATTGCCAGAACCTGCACACAAACTCCACCGCATCTCAGAACTGATGCCTCTCTATCGCTGGGTGGGGACCTTTGATGCATCTACTCAGTTTCGTGAGCAAAATCAATGCATCCCCTCAAAGGTAGGTTTTATAACTAATGCAATACTCTGCAACCAGGACTTAAGGTACTTTGGTTCAGCTGGTCCAGTGGGGGGTCCCTGTAACCAGCCCATGCTTCATTGCAGCCGGCCTCAACTTTTGAATTTGTCCTGGGTCAGTGCGACCAGAAAGCTCTGGTTGGCGCTTTTGGCCTCTAAGTGCTATTTACAGTTTACTCTTTAAAAATCTATAACTCAAGTTCCACTCATTGGATTTTTATCTGATTGCCTTGTTTTATTTATTAAAGTTCTACTTTCCTAACCTGTTGTAAGATCCTTTTTGTCTGGTGTTTTCACTGTTTTACTGTGTGAAAAGTTGCACAAATACTTTACACATTGCCTTCAAGTTAAGCCTGACTGCTCTGTGTCATGCTGCCAGGGGGTGAGCACAGGTTAATTTGAGGTTTGCTTGTGCATTACCCTGAAAAGAATTGTGGTTGCTGCCTGACCAGGGCTCACACTCTAGTCAGTCAACAACCTAATTTCTCACATTATCGGTAAAAGAAAAGATTGAAATGGGTTCTTTGGTAGATGGTTCCGCTGGTTGGCCAAGAGTTCCCTTTGTAATGGTGTAATTGATGAGTGTTTGAAAGTGGTTTAAACAATTTCTTCTATGATAGAGGTATTTTGAATTCTAGTTATACCTGGGCCAGTCACAAAAAAAGTATTATTTATTGTTATAACCAAATATGATTGACTGTAATAGTTAAGGCTTTCAGCTTACAAACTGCTTTGAATCATTCATCGGGTCTGAGATTTGTAAAAGATGAGTAATGGGATTGGGAAAGTAAGTACCACAAGATCACAAAGTCAATAAAATCATGTTGAGTTGGGGTACCTGCACATGAATGGCACTCTTTTTTCATTGTTCATAGTGGAATAGAATGAAGTATCCCAAGGGACGGCCTTACTGCAAAGTGCACCCTAGGGAGAAGCTGGAAATTGTCTGTTTTATGAAGTTATATCCCCAATGCCACAAGTGTGGTGAGGAACCATATTCTGATTGATAAGGCAGAGAATTTCTGGCCAGTGTGTGGACCGTATCTGTACCATGGGGGGTATAGTAACCCCAATTACAAAGTGAATTGTCAATTGACCATATCTGAAGATAAACAGTTCTGTGTACCCATCCATTTTTTGATCTGTTGATGATATCAGGAGGAAAATGAGAAGGTGGGTGTTAGCCTTGCATGCCTAGTTGCTCTTGGAATAACTAACACTCTGAGTTTTCCCCAGTGATGAAGAAAACCATATAGCGCTTTTTTGTTTAGAGGGAGTTCAAGAACCAGGAGATAATTTTCTTGTTGTCAAGAAGTAAGTGATGCTTGTGCAGGGTACCGACTTTGAGCACTTACATAGAGGTGAATGGTTAATGCCCCTACTGAACATCTTTCTATGGACACAATAATTATTTAGTGTTCGATGGGAAGCATGCCTTCCTACCATACTTAGATGTCTCCACCTAACTGGTGAAGGTCATGGTGCCTTTTAAGAAGTCACTGATCAGCCACCATATTTCTTGTGGTCACTCAGACAATTGTTTATGTTTTTCAAAAATAAGCTTCAAATTGGGAGTTTGTTTCTGAAAAATTAATGATATATGACCGTACCATTTATTTGTTTTCATGTTCAGGACCAACTCAAACAGAGAACAGAAACATACTTTTAAAACCAGCATCTAATCTAAAATAGAATCCTCTTTGTCAATAGATTACTGATGGCTTACACAGGAGTAGTTAACAATGAACAATTAAAAACATTATTTTGTATGGTTGGACTGAACTTATATCTTATGTTTATATTTATAAAGAGTGTTTAATTATAATGATAAATCCGTATTTGAAGGCAGACTTGTTTCTAATCATTAAAGATTCATGTTAAAATTCTAGAAAAAAAACAGTTACAAATCTGTAATGATAAATGGCATTCACAACTCGTACCTCAGTTGACATATTTTTAGCATATTTTAGCATACTTTCTCATTGAAAGTTCTTTACTGAGTTACTGTGAGCCCAGTTTAGAGATTGGCAGGTAGGCTACTCTGTTGCAAACTCAGAGACAGGTGGAATGTAAGCTTTCTCTTGATGGAGCCCCTGTGGTTCCATCAAAAGAAGGATGGTATACTGCCTGTCATATTTATGGTAGACGGTGAGATATCTGTTTTTTCCTGACCATCACAGTCAGGAAAAACCTGGTGGTGAGAGACAGAAAAAAAGATGACCATCTACCTTGAGGGAGTACTCCTGGTGTGTGAGGATCATTCTTTTGTTTTATTCCACTTTAGTTTGTTTCTGAAAAACAAAAAAAAATAAAAAGTGTGGTGAAAGGTCATCAAAACCGGACATTCACCAAACTATTTTCTCAATGAAAAGAACTGCCATGGTTGTAGTTCCTTTCAATGTACATAGATGACCTCTGAACTGGTGCTCATGCCTAAGTTTGATGCACAGTAGTCAGTCAGGAGGGAGGAGGTAAGATCCTTTCCACCCTGATGAATGGCGTGCCATGGTCAAACTTATTCTTAGGCTGTGAGTGATGAGATACAATTTATGTTGGATCTCATCCGAAATGCCAACATATGATGGCTATGCAATTATTGACTCCAAAATCAAGCACATTGTAACTTCTTTTTTTTTTTGGGTAACAAAATACATCATACTAAGACATTAGGGTTGATTACGAGTTTGGCAGTCCCAACGCAGGACTTCCAAACTCGCGGGGAGGACGTCACTGCCATGGTTGTGGCATCCCCCCACCCCTGGCCTATTACCAGATTTCTTCTAGTCTGACCTGGCTGACCGGTGGAAACCTTGCAATAGAGCTTTCCCACTACTCAGAACAGTGAGAACAGTGGTAGGAGATATCACTTGGCTCTCTTGAAGGATCAGAGTGCCATCTCGTAACACAGAGGGGGTCGACCAGCAACCTTGGAATGCGCACTGTCTGCAAACACTACGCAATCCGAGGGTGCGGGGCAGTACAGGGGCCCCCTGTAGCTCCCAACACTTGTTGTCTGCTAGCCTTTTCATAATGAAGAACCTGTCATGAAAATGTTGGCAGAGAACAAGGTTATAATTAGCAGGGCCGCGCTGAGTTCAGCACCACCCTGGCTGATTACAGCCAAGACCGCCATCAGCCCATCAGGATCTTGGATCCTGGCGGAGACAGCAGTCTGTGGCTGGTCTACCCGCCAAACTTGCAATGCGGCAGTCAGACCGCCACAGCTGCAACGGTCCGACCGCCACCGCGGGTCTGGCGGTCTTGTGACCACGAGACTCATAATCAGGCCCAATGACTCAACTTATTACATGCTAGATACACATGTACATCACTGTTCCACAAGGTTCCATTATTAATATTCATATTGATGAACACATTTGTGCCTAAGCTATATTCAGTGCAATACATCAGAAAATCATATTAGATTTTACTTGTGAAATGTGTGATTATATATGGAATATGCTAAACCTACACCTTGTTTTACAATCTTCTGTAAATTGTTAACAGCATGAGTTAATTACAATTATTCCCACAATGAATATATTTCAACGTAGTTTCTCAGTAAAGTATCATATCAATCCTAACTCATTTATCTATTGATAGAGCATTAAGACACAATGCATGCTAGTTTACTCCCAATAGGTTATCCTGAAATGCCAAAGACAACAGTGGCATCAAACTCAAACGCATCATATCCTTCTCTTTCATTGCCACCGAAATCATACACACAATGTATTTCACCACAGTTTCTAATCTTCACTTAAGAATGTGCTGTAAAAAAGGCAGACCTGTGAAACTAGCACATCAGAAATAACGTTAGGATACTGCACAAGTGGTGGAGATGTAGAATGGGACAATAGAAAAAACAACAATGCGGGACAAACACTTGGAGGGCTTTCTCAGCAACATGAAGCACCAGCCAGTACAATGCCCGAATTGGTCATGTTTCCTTCTAGGTCATTATAGGAGAAGCAATATAAAGATTCCTCTGACGTAAAAACTGGTTATTATAACACTTTTTTTTGTCTTAATTTGCACCCAAATTTACATTTTTAAAAATTGTAATTGTGTTTTTAATATTTTATATTTTTAACTGCCCCGTTGAAATGAATGACTGATATGCCACTGAAAACGTCAACTGAGACTACAGATTAATGATTTTGAACTAAAAGGTAAAACTCTAAAAACATATATGAAACTGGTTCTAAGTAAACATTAAAGGAAAAAAAAACATTGGTTCTGAGGGACTTAGAGCTACACAGTAGGTCCAAGATTTCCACCCAATGAGGCCAGCAGGGTCTGTGCCAGTGAATATGTCTGTTTACAGAATTCTAAAGTGGGCACATGACAGTTTTGCGAAAAAGGTACTCAGCAAACTTTGTGTAACGGTGTTAAACAAACTCTAAGTACTCCCTTGGTTGGTTAGCTAATGCATATTGTAATTGGGCCTTTGCTATTTTCTGCCCTCGTTCTAATCCATCACTGCGGTTCAGCAGAGAACTGGGAGCCAAGTTTTAGTTTTTTAGAAAATTGTGATACTCATTCTGGTGATATTTGCAATGAAAAATGCATCTGTGGCAGGCTGGAGCTATTCTCCTGGTAGTTGGGCTCCTGGAAAAGGATGCTATATCTTAAATTTTGGGAGAGACATTTAAAGGCATGGGAAAAGTGAGCAATTGCCCAAGGCCCGCACCTTCCAAGCCCCAAGCTTCCCCGCCTACCCCTCCACCCCCGGCAAGAGTGAACTTTCTTTCTATTCCACATTTGACTATTTCTTCGTTTCTACCTTTAATGCATTATTCATTATTGTTTGACATCATAGGCTTTGAATTAGCAGAAAATTGGTATTAAAATGCAAAGTTGTTCTAGACAGTGGCCAATGTGCCCCCAAATTGTTAGGATGACAATGATGGTTTGTTAGGTCTAATGGTGGAAACATGAAATGGGGATGATCTTTAGCTTCCAGAAACACACAGAGCTGGGCTTCGCTATTCTGCTGACGATGAGTTGTCCAGACTGTCTGCCTAAATTAGGAAATTCCCAAGTTGTTCATTTACAATTTCACTATTACACATACTGTGGGGACTTGCAATACATAGTATACAAAGATCCCTCACAAAAGCGAGAGAAGTGAGAAAATGAAAGGGCCATTGGGGCTTGCACCCTCTCAAACAAGGCATGTAACAGACAAAAAAGCAATCTCAAGTAGATGACTAGTGTACCAGAGAAGTACTGAGAGAAGTACCAAGGTACTTCATACACTGTGTCGGTCCTGTCTGTGTTCAAAGAAGGATAAACATATTTAAAAAGAAATGCCTTTTTTGAAGTATGTCTATCCGTCTTTGAACACACACACAGGACAAAACACTGTACAAACTACCGCCGATAATGTCCTCAGGTGTACTACTCATCTTGTCTGAGACAAGCAACAAATCACATCTATCATGGTAATTTTCAATACGTTTTCTTTAAGACACACTGCATTATTACCTTTCTTATAGTACGAGGCCTGCCTCAAGGCTGCAGTCCCCAAATGGTCGATTGACCCCCAGAACTGCCTCTTTTTAACCTGAGATTGGCATTGTGCAGTGGCAAGTCAATTTGATGCCAGACACGGGCATCAATTAATGCAGTACAGTGCACATTAGGTTGAGTATATGATTGCAAGGTCACCTATGTTTGCTAACAGGACTGCAGAGCACGAAAATGTCTTTCTGTTAGACTTGGCATCCTTTGTGTGGTCTCCCCTAACTTTTTGCCTCTGTTTCCCAAATTGTTGATGTGTGTTGGACTCTGTTTTTGCTATTTGTGTGACTCTGGGCACTTGACCACTGCTATCCAGTGCTAAAGTGCAAGTGCTCCTATACAAAATGTGTATGCAATTGGTTCATCCGTGATTGGCATATTTGATTTGCTGGTAAGTCCCTAGTACAGTGAACTAGAGGTGCCCAGGACCTGTAAATCAAATGCTACTAGTGGGCCTGCAGCACTGGTTTTGCCACCCACATTAATAGCTCTATAAACATGGCTCAGTATACCCACTTGCCAGGCCTACACCTTCCCTTTTCTTACATGTAAGACACCCCTAAGATAGGCCCTAGGTAGCCCCTTGGGCAGGGTGCAGTGTATGTTTAAGGTAGGACATATACTAATGTGTTTTATATGTCCTAACAGTGAAATACTGCCAAATTATTTTTTTCTTTGTTGCAAGGCCTATCCCTCTCATAGGTTGACAGGGGGGCTGCATTTAAATATGATTAAACTGTAGATTCCCTTGGGGAGCGGATAGACATTTGTAGATTGGGGTCTCTGAGCTCACAATTTAAAAATACATGTTTTAGTAAATTGATTTTAAGATTGTGTGTTTGAAAATGCCACTGTTAGAAACTGAGCATTTTCTTGCTTAAAGCATTCTGCGACTCTGCCTGTTTGTGTATACCCTCTTTGGGTCAGTTTGACAGTTGGGCTGTTTGCACCTCTCTCTAGACAGTAAAATAAAGGGAGCTAGGGTGTAGCCTGCATATCCTGATGAGCCATCTGTGCTAGGATGGAGGGAAGGAGTGGTCACTCACACCTGAAAGGGCTGTGCCTGCCCTCACACAATGCAGTCTCTATCCCCCTAGTGTGTGTCTGGGGCCTGGGCAAGGCAGGATTTCACAAACAAGAGAGACTTTTCTTTGAAGTAAGCCTGCTTCAAAGGGTAAAATGGGTGTAAGAAGGTCACCCAAAACCACAGACTTTAGATCACTTCTGGGCATCAAGAGGGACCTCTGCCCGGAGAACAGCTGAAGAGCTGAGAAGAAGTGCTGGCCTGCCTGTGACTGTGCTTTGTGGAGCTACCCTGCAGTTGCTGCTTTTGCCTGCTGAAAGGGAACAAAGACTGGACTTTGTTGTGCATTCCTCCTTGTGAAGAAATCTCAAAGGGTTTGTCCTGAGCTTGACTTCTGTTGTTGAAGTCTCAGGGCCATCAAAGACTTCCCCTGCCAGCACCTGGACTCTCTGCTGTGACTCCTGCCCTGCCAAGTGGTGCCCTATTCAGTTCCTGGGACCTTGACAGGTGAAGCTGGCAGACCAAGCCTGAAAATCCACGCACAGACCGCCATGCAGGGAAATTTCCGACGCAACGTTCGAGAGCAGCTGAAGAAACGACGTGCCACCCGCTGTGTGGCTGAAATCGACACATCGCTTGCAGCGCGGCTGGGAGATCGACGCACGTGGCTCGAGAAACGATGCATCACATCACTGATGGAGGCTGGTAAAGCTGCAACCCATGCAGTGCGGTTTTGCTATCACTGTGCGGCAGGATTTTTGACGCAAATCTTGCTGGATGTGGAAAAACAATGCAACGCCTGCCTGGACCCGAGTGCTGCCCGGATCAACGCATCGCTTCCCTGTGGGGAGGAAAAAGAACGCACGCCAGTCTGACCGGAGAAGGAGAACCGACACACAAGCTCACTTGTGGGTGAGAAATCGGTGCACTGCTTACCTTTTTTGACACACACTCGCCTATGTGTGTTATTTTGACATGACCCAGGTACTTTTCAATGCTAACAGTGCTTTATCTGTTTAGCAAATGATTTAATGCTCTTTTTGCTTTTTAATTAATAACTTGACTTGTGTATGTTGGAGTTTTGTCATTTTGGTCTTGTTTTGTTTAGATAAATATTTCCTAATTTTCTAAACCTGTGTTGTGTCATTTTGTAGTGTTTTCATTAAGTTACTGTGTGTGTTGGTACAAATACTTTACACCTAGCACTCTGAAGTTAAGCCTGCCTGCTCGTGCCAAGCTACCAAGGCGGTGAGCAGGGGTTAGCTGAGGGTGATTCTCCTTTACCCTGACTAGAGTGAGGGTCTCTGCTTGGACAGGGGGTAACCTGACTGCCAACCAAAGACCCCATTTCTAACACTTTCCATAGACAGTGACTGAGTCATGTGGTCATTTAAATCACTTGTGGCTTTCTGACTCTTTTAGAGACAGCTCAACCCGTACTAATATGCATTGTCTATGAATAAACATTTATGTACTAGTTACAGGCACGCCACTGAATTTATGTTGCATTATTGGCGCTGTGCTCAAATTCCCAGACCTGAAAACAAAATAAATCCAATGATCTCAATCCAGTCAAGAGTTATAAGAGTTATACATTTTATAATGTACTGAAACCAATGAGTAATTGACTGCTTAATTTTACCTCTGGAATGAGGAAAATGTGCCTTTAGTAATTCCAGAAGGTGGCTCCTGTGATTATCTGCCACCTTGGTTTCAATAGATTTCTATCAATAGAGAGGTTAAGTGGAAGGAGAAGACCTTATGGACAGTCATTGCCTACATGGTGTTCTCTTGCTTGAAGTGTGACGAGAAGCAGGCTGCTGCATTTAGAATATTAATTGAAATGCAGATTTAAAACATCTATTGCATAAAGCTCATGCACATACCTACATGAGACAATTTTGAAAACGTTCACATAAGTCAAATCATCACTTTGACACCATCCACACTAAGCTATGCCTATTCAGTCTAAATCAGGGTGCAAGCTTTGTCGAGCAGATGCACAGATAGTTGGTAGAAACATGTAAACTACTCAAACAGCTAGATAAACTCGCTTATACATACTTTAAGAGTTTTCTCCTGTTAGGTCACATAACATTGACACAGTGGTAAAGCACAATTTACAGACATTTTTGTTAACTTAGCTAATGTAATTTTAAGGATTTGGGTGGCCCCAGGCAAAACATATTTTGGGGCCCGTCTAAGAACAACATTTTGAATTTTAGTTCCCATTTCCTGCTATCTCAAGTGTGTATGATGCCAAACAGTACTGAATTATGTGTTAACTGGGGGTCACACAAGAAAAAGTTAAAATATTCCGTAACCGGGCTCTCAAAAATCCCTAAGATGGCATCAGCCAGAGTATGAGGTATAAATTAACAGAGATGGAAAGAGGTTTACATAGAGAAGCAGAACAGAGGTCAAAGAGAGAAAGTTCACTTTCCTTGGGCTCCTTGGAACATGGGGGATGTGGGCAATTGCTCATTTTATGTGTGTGCTCCAAGTAAAAAAAAAAATGAAGAAGTATTCTTCAAGTAGCACATGTTCTGAACTGTACTAATTTGCATGATTGTCTTTAACATATCTTACCTTCTGGCACATAACTTATAATTACCTGGCTGTTTCAATCTATCTACAGTTGTGCTGCATGTCCTTTCATTCTCTGACTGCTATTTAAAAATGATCAATTTATCCTTGCATTGCTTAAGTTTGAACATGTACAACACATGCTAAACTTTTCACCTATCGATCCACCATGCCTTTTTTTTCTACAAGCAATAAATTTTATGAACTGTCCCCTAATGTCATTAATACCTTCTGATATGCCACAAACCTTTGTCATATGGATGTTAGAAATGGGGGTTTCTGGTTGTCAGAGTATAAACCCTCTACAAACAGGAACCACCACGCTAGTCAGGGTAAGTTAGGTACACACTTTAAATTAACCTGTTCTCACCCCCTGGTGACTTGGCATAGAGCAGGCAGGTTTAACCTTAGAGACAATGGGCCTGATTACAACATTGGCTGAGAGGGTTAATCCGTCCCAAATGTGACGGATATCCCACCCACAGCATTACGAGTTCCATAGGATATAATGGACTCGTAATACGGTGGGTGGAATATCTGTCACATTTGGGACGGATTAACCCCCCCGGCCAAATTTGTAATCAGGCCCAATGTGTAAAGTAATTGTGCAATACACAAATACAGCATCACAATGGCTCCCCGCCACACCACAAAAAGACTCCACACAGGTTTAGAAAAATAGAGAATATTTATCTGAGGACAACAAGACTAAAACAGCAAAAATCCAATAAGTAGAAGTTGCCTGATGACCGTTTTTAAACAGACATACAGCAGATGTGGTTACTCTATCACAAACATGAGGGATATCCCATCTGTCATAATAAGATTCCAATATAGCTAATTGAAATCATAATACGGTGAACAGGATATCCATCATGTTTGTGATGGAGTAACCCATCTGCCAATCTCTAAATCAGGTCCACAGTGTTTAACAGTCTTGAATGTCAAAGGGACACTTGTGTTTGGTGGGTTACTTCTGACCATGTTGCATTGAGTCTGATCCCAGTCGAGGATCGCTAGATAGGTGATTAAAAAATGAGTACCTGAGCATGTGTGCACAAGCCACAAACATAAGAGGTGCCCAATGAGTCCCCCCGACTGAGATCGTCACCCCAAGTGAAATTCAGTGTCTGCAAGGAGCGTAGTACAGCCTACAGGGTTCATCCAGATCTGATTTCACACAATAGATGGGGATGCAGGGTTGGGGCAAGCAGTCAACAATATCCTGTTCCAGGCCGAGTGTAGGGGCTGCGCCAAATCAATCTGGTCCGAAGTGTGCGATTGAATGCTGGGAGCAGTGGCAGGTGTCTCCCTAAGCATAGAAGTAGTCAAGGCTAGGCATTGTCCGGATGATGGTTCAATACAGGCAGGTAGCAAGAGGATTTAACTGGCTGTCACGTTGGACACTAACACAGGAAAACAGAATCCAGGACACTGCCATGTTGATATAAGTACTTTGACATAGATACACTAATATGGGGATACATACTTGGAATGATAATGAGACACTGACACTGTGAAAGTAACAGGGATGCACACATACACACACATGAAAACACTGATTGATATACAGCCACTGACCATTGGACATATGAAAACAAAAGCCTGTGGTTTTGGATTCTGACACAGTGACATTGGCACTGAGACAATGGCACATTGATGCTGAAAGCCTGATAAAGACTCAGACATAATGGTATTCACAGGTGTGATACTGCTACATCTGATCACTAATGGTCCAGTATTCCAACACCCAGTTTTCCTGAATATGTGTTCACTGGTCCCAATTTTACTGGCCAGAAATTTGGCCAGTAAATTTGCATGAGTCTGTGGCCGGAACAGCAACCAACCACACAGGGAATCTTCTGCTCCATTAACCACCTGCACAGAGCAGGCGTTAAATAGGAGCATTAAACCCAGAGGCCAGGGAAAACTATGCACAATTTGCCATGATGGTTCTGTATCCATGCAGTTATTCCCCATTTTGAGAAATCTGACACATGTTAGGTGAAACTGTTCACATGGAATTCTGCCTAGCTTGTAATTAGGGCCTAAAAAAGGAGGCACTGATGCCTCTGTTGGGATAGTCAAGTCAACAGCTACAAGGTCAAAGTTACTTGAACACAGTTATTGGGAAATTATTGAAACAGAAAGTCCAGGTACACAAGCACAAACTTCTATGGGGCAGATGATCAAGACAATATTTTAACATGCCTAAGCCCCACAAGGCTTACCTGTTTATGGTTGTACTTTGCAACTATGGCTCGTGTGATGAGGATGGTTGCTATGCAATTGTCTCATTATATACTACGATTTGCACAACACTTCTCTCTCTTTCTAACTTGCACTGAGTATACAAACCCATTACACTTTATTTCACATCCTCTGAATTGAAATAATATTAGCAATAGTAAGTGAGACTACTCAGACACTATTCAGCCCTTTAGAAAAAAGGTCCATGTGTCAGATGTATTATTGCTCTGGTAATAAAAACTGGTCACGATTTGCAACAAGAATTTTTGTGACCTGTGCTGATTTTTGCAACTCAACCTGTGCACCACTAGGTTGGTTAAAAAATCATATTTTGAGTAAGTCTCAATATTCAGGAGATAGGTCACCATTTGCAACTCGGTTCAATTGCCAGCAATCACAGCAATAGTGGCCAGCAATGGTAAGCAGACCACCATGTTTGTGATTGTGTTTTAATAAACTATTTATTTACAATTAGTTAATTTTTCTAAAGGAATTGGAACTGCATTTAATAAAAAGAAAGGATTTTTGAAGTTTCATGGAAAATTGGCAGTGGTCTCCTGGACCACTGCCTACTTTTTGTAAAGCGCCTACAAACAAAATTGCAAAGGGGAGTGGTTCAAGGGAGACTCCTTCCCCTTGGCAAATGAGTTATAAACCCAAATTTGGGGTTGGCTCCTTTTCAATTGTATGCACCCGGCATTATGATTGCAAACCATGGATTTATCTGACACCAAATTTCAGTTTGGAAATTGCTCGCAATACTCCCTGTCCAATTCACAATTGGGTATCCAGTCTTAGATCCATTTTCAAATATCTTCATAGGGAAATGAGTTTATTGTTGTATTTATGTGCTGATGAATGTTCAGATTTTTTTCAAGGATGAAACCGAAAGATTTTGTGCTGTCAATGATGTTTCGTTTGCTGGTAAATATTTCAAGAAAAACTAACCAGGGTTGTGCTGGAATGGAACTATGAGGAGGGGAGATGAGTAGGAATTTAGGGGCATATGTAAGAGCCTCTAGCACCCATAATGTATGCAAAGGGGGCGTTCCTCCATTAGGGGGGGCCGAAAATATATATTGTGTTAAGAAATTTAAGAGATTTTTTTGAGTCATTTTTTTGGCACGTTTAATGCCTGCTCACAGCAGGCATTAAAACAAAGCATGCCATTGATTACAATGGGCCTTAATGGGCTTTGCAGGATTTGCATCAAAATGTTTGTTAATCTTGCAAAGCTCCGAACTAGCTTGAAAAATGTTGATGCTAGTTCCCCTAACTACTGCCATGGTGCAGCAATTCTTGTATATGGCACACACATGGTGATGTTAGTCGGGCGTCCTCTGCCCAATCCTCTAGTTTTTTGAGGATTTCCCTGCCTAGAATCTTAACAGAGGAGTCCACCAGTGAGATGGGACGATAACATGCTGGATCTTCTCTGCCGCCCTTTATAAAAAAAATAAAAAAAACTCATGGAGTTCTAAAATCAGTGTTGTCAAATGAAACTGAATGCAGCCAAATCCAAGAGTTATGGCTAGACATATGCAAATGTGCAATTCAAAATGCTGCATCACTACTGACATGTGTTGGTATTATTCATTAAAGGAATTGCAAAAATGTTGGTACCGTCCCGTAGAATGATGGCAGCACAATAGAGAAATGTAGCTCACTTCAGTGTTTTAAAGCCCCATTAGACGTTTTGATGTTTTGCGCCAAATAGTAACTCGTTGTGCTGGCCTAAGAAATGTGGAATCCATCGTTGCAATAGGAATCTAAGCTTTAATTACTGCTTGTAGAGTAGAAGACAGTTACACAATGACAAGATAGTGGTAACACTGTGGGGGTCATTCTGACTTTGGCGGGCGGCGGAGGCCGCCTGCCAAAGTTCCGCCGTCAGAATACCGCTGCGCGGTCAGAAGACCGCTGCGGTAATTCTGAGTTCCCCGCTGGGCTGGCGGGCGACCGCCAGAAGGCCGCCTGCCAGCCCAGCGGGAAACCCCCTTCCATGAGGATGCCGGCTCCGAATGGAGCCGGCGGAGTGGAAGGGGTGCGACGGGTGCAGTTGCACCCGTCGCGATTTTCAGTGTCTGCTTGGCAGACACTGAAAATCTTGGTGGGGCCCTGTTAGGGGGCCCCGCGACACCCGTTACCGCCAGCCAGGTTCTGGCGGTCAAGACCGCCAGAGCCAGGCTCGCGGTAAGGGGGTCGGAATCCCCATGGCGGCGCTGCCTGCAGCGCCGCCATGGAGGATTCCCCAGGGCAGCGGGAATCCGGCGGGACACCGCCGGTTTTCAGTTTCTGACCGCGGCGGTACCGCCGCGGTCAGAATGCCCATGGATGCACCGCCAGCCTGTTGGCGGTGCATTCGCGGTCGTTGGCCTGGCGGTAGTCTACCGCCAGGGTCAGAATGACCCCCTGTGTGTTCACGAAGTGGATTTGACTCAAAAGCTATGTGATGTATAGAAAACTTTGCCTCTCCTTTAAAAAGTCCATAACACTCACCCTTGATGGCAAATTGCCAGAAATTTGAACCACATCAGTGACACTTCCCCCTCACTTAAGGGGGCAATACTCTGGATTAAAGGTTGGATTGATAACTGGCTATCTCCTGCTTCTGTGACAAGATATGTGGCTGGAGCTGCCTGGCCATCACACTGTCCTTGCACTGGCTGTACCACTGGGGCTTTCACTGTGGAAAGTAAGCACAGTCTCTGCTCTGCAGTTTTAAGACAAGAGGATTTTGTGACTGTGCGCAGATGTGCTTTGGGTTCTTATGCTGAATCTTGATACCATCTCTGTATTTATATATGCTCAGATCACCCTTTAAAAGTCTCCCAGACCTCGACCCACTTACAGCGGCCTCCTCGAACACAGTCTCCCCCTTTAACAACAAAGCATTACTTCAGCAGATCAGATCAAATGGGGCCTGGATACATGGTGCCAACATAATCACTTCTGGCTGGGTAGGATTGTTGTAATGAGAATAAACACCGTACTAATAGTGCTAATAGTGCTTTTCGTATTTCAGTCCCTATCATTAACATCACCTTTTAATACTTTAAAATACCAGCAACTGTCAATCAATACATATATTTGGAGAGGTGCTAAGCATCAAATACACCACAACATAGGTTTAGCTCATCAACACCCAAGAGAGGGCGGCTTGACAATTTCCTACATGAAACAATACTATCAAGTGATTGCTGAAGCAGATATGTTAATTAGAAATTATTAATGAATGTTTATGCATTTTGATCAACAAAGAAAATGATAGAAAAATTAAACGTAGAAAAATAATGTGCCCGCGAAGAGTGGTCACCACAGTTCACAAATTATACTAAAATGACTAAAAATATGTGAAAATGTTAAAAATGTGTAATAATGATGTAGTAATATGTCATATTGAAATGTATAACATATGTTTTGCATTATATTATAGAGTTAACTTAGCCAAAGTTGTGGCCTAGTTTTGCCAGGCCTCATATAGAAGCTGAATAATCGTGCAATGTAGAGAAGCTGATGTGTTGAACTGACCCTGAACCACTTGGGTTAATAAAATCTGCTTAGCTAGAATTTTCTGCAGTGAACCGACGGACAGGAGAAGAGGGAATACATTTTTTATCAAATCTGATGTAAAGCAGACGAAGTGTACTTTCCCAGGACTCGAAGACGCGACAAAATATTAGAATTCACAGATTTGAAGAATTAAATGTATTGGGTAGCATCACATATGGAGATTAATTGGCCAATTAGGAACTAGGGGATGGACTGTGTAACTTTGATATAATATTGTGACATAGAGGGAAATCTTCAGAACTGTTGGGGAGATGTTAGAGGCAGATGATCGGGGAGAGACCTTTGCCGAAATTGATGCAAGTCTCTGTCATTGGGCTCATGTTCTTGAGAGCCTGATGCGTTGCTGATCGATTGATGACCGGAGGACAAAGTCTGACTTTGTTGCTGATCCACTCCATGGATAGGTAGCTATGACAATGTGACTGATTGACGTTTTGTGCCTTTTCTTCCTAGGTACCAACTGTGCTGTTTTATAGAGAGCAATCTCACAGACAAAAAGCAGGAGGATATTTTTCATAGAGCTTGGACCCCAGCAAATTCAGCAACTGGAAGGGAGACAATGGTAAAGATTACATTATATTGGTATCTCACTCTGGCCTGGATCCAAGCATGGGCTCCATAGAAGTCCAGGTCATACTGGCTGGGATGTGGCAACACTGGGGCTCTACAGTGCATGTATTAACTCTGTATCAATGCAAATTATACTATGTACTTCTGACAGCACAGTTTAGAAACATAGAGGGGCAACCACTGTTCAGTGCACCTGCACCTCATATTCTTTCAGTAAGTCAGTCAAACAAACTTTATTCAGCCTGTCTTAAGCCATAAAAGTACAATAAAATGAATCAGTTTGTATAAATATAATTCTGCTACATCATCTTAAGAAGTCAGCAACAACACTTATAAATAACTAAAACAATTTTAAAAGAGACTCAATATACTGTAAAACCCATAAAAACAATTCAATAACACCCTCGGAGAAACACAATGAATACTCACAGTCCTCAAGGTCTACGTGAATATAATGGCTGCAGTTCCATGTCCCAGGATCTCTATACCCATCAATATCTGTTCTTGATTCTCAGGTCAAGCTGAACATAATTTACCACAGCAACACAAAACTCAATATTATACAACATTTGCAAAAAAGCATAGGTTTCATTATGAATTCTAATCCTAGAGGAGCATACGATTGTAAACAAATTTTGCTTTCTTGCATAGGAATATAAATGATAAAATTAAGTAAAGCACATTGTGCTTTGCTGGACAACATTGTCACAGGGACACCTCAACAACAATGAGCCCAAGGCTACTTTCCTAGGGAATGCAACTCAAAAGTGCAGCTGGTTAAATCAAAATCTTGTTGAGTATAACCTAGAATTAAAGTTATAAAACCAGGAAAGAAAGGGCTCTTCCCATATGACAGTTTGATTGATTTGTAATTGGCACTGGCATGCAATTTGTCACCATTTGCCTGATGGCATCTGCTCAGCCTATCCTGAAAAGCCTCCTTCTCCTGAAGTATGATCTTTGCATTTATTTCACAGCATTCCAAGTCAGATCTGGCATGTCTAGCTCTGAGAATCCTGACCTAATATACTTAAGCCAGGGGATTGCATAAACATTATCCAGAGCAAGACAATCTTCCAATGCATCCATTGAAAGCTGCACTTCTGGATTTCCCCAGATCTTAAGCCATAACAGGGGTGAAAGCTTAGTATTATCACATGAAACAGTGCTTGAGACGTACAGATGCAGGTGCAGAAAGAGGAAGTGGATGCAGGAGTGGGACACAGGAGTGGGCACAAGGAAGGCTCACTGCGGCTTACCAGTGAAAATCATTGTGGTCAGCAAGACAAGACGGCCCTCCTTGTTGCCTGCTTGCAGCTATAACGCTTCCCCGACCCTTCCCTCGAGGTCTTGCAGGGGAAGTTTGTGGCTCGCAGAGGCCTGACTCATCCAGAGGCGGCTCGGCCCATGAGCCCGTGTCGGGAGTCAGCCGGGAGGCCCGAGGACTTGAGGACCCGATGTCTATTGCCTGCGGGGCCTGGAGGCCGGTCTGACACCACACAGCACAGGAAAGTGAGGACAGTAGCCCGCCGTGGACATCAGACAACCAGCCACCAGCCCAGCACGAGCCGCCAGCCACCAGCCACTAGCCACCAGCCACCAGCTTCAGCACCGGCACCAGGACTGACAGAGTGCTGCCAGGAAACATGAGTGCAACAGCGGCATCCGGCTATTGCTAAGTGGGGAAGCGGTCCAGCTAGGTTCAGATGCCGCTTGTGGGGCGGCTGGCGAGCCCCACTTGCGCTCTCTTCCTCTTCTTTAAATGATGCAACAACAACAATTTGAGTAAAACGTAGGCACAAGTAGAGGTATAGGCACACGGCAGAAGGTACTATATTGGACTATACTGCCCTCTCTGCATTGCCTGCCCTACTTGCCCTGCATTGCTTACCCTGTTTCTAAAGCATGGTAAAGGACAGGAAAACAAGTGTAAATGAGACTGAGACCGAGACTGTATTCAGATTTGTGATTTGGATTTGGAATTAAGTCTGAAGTTACTGGAGTCCCTGGCTCGCTGAGCATTTAACTAAGGAGAAGGATAATGAGATTGGGCAAAGCAAGAGGCAATAATCTCAACTTAAATAAGAGAAAAAGGTAAAGGGAGCCAGCCCCAGATGATGTGGCCATAAAAAGAAGGGCAAATAGTGCTTTACAGACTCCTAGCCCCTGCAGGGTAAAGAATATGACCAACATAACCAGTAGGAACCTAACAGTGCAAAACAACAGCATGGAAATGGTGAATGTAAGAGAGATGGGTCAGTCAGCCATTGATTATCTCCATGAGGAGGAGACAAAATGTTCAGTCCAATCTTATTATCACAAGATAACCGACTACCATGCTGTTTTAAGTAATCCAGGGACCCGCTGGTTTCTAATCAACAAGCTCCCTGGGTCAGCCAACTACCTGTTCAGGTCCACAAACCAAAAAGACCCATAGAGTAGATTGATGTCAGAGGAGGTCTGCCACCATCAATCCCTCCATCGCCCACAATAGTGATCGTGGAAAACCAGCCCCAAAACTCGGGTCTTTTGGATTTTGCCCTTGTGGAACCAACCCCCATATAAGGAGCCTTTGAGACCCTCAAGCAAGCAAAGATCACGAAAGAGAACTGCTCTAATCAGCATAGTCCGAATACTCTGTCTAGTTTGACCAACCCACCCATCCTTGACTCAGAGATGGTAATGACTTCTGAAATCATGGAATTAGAGAAATTGCAAGATCTTCCAAAGAGTCTCAGGTCTAAGTTCCACTCTTTTCTGGTTTAAAGATCTTAAAATACTGAGTTGGGCCTATTGAAGACAAGACAAGTCGATTCAATTAGGAGGACGGAGGCAGGAAAGGCATCACAGAAAGAGAGACCTGATGCGAAAGCCTTAGTGGAATACCAAAGGGCTGATCCCAGGACAATCGATAGCCATCGGCAGTAAGCAGTGCAAATGAAATGTGGGCTGCAATTCGGAATTCATTGCAGGCAACAGTAATGGCGCTTCAGTTTCATTCTAGCAAAATTAAAATCCAGGAAGACCTGTTAAACACATTGGCAGTGTTCGTCTCCGGAGTAGATGGCAAGCTAGAAGAACTAAATGCCGTGATTACAAGGATTTAAGCTTAAACAACTTAACAATTTCAACATCTGCTCATGCAAAGAGGTGGTGGACAGATTATCTCAATTGCTGATAAACTTGGAAGGAATACTGAAAGAGGTCTGCACCACCCAAGCAAAAGAGCATACATATGTCAACTCGTTATCTAATATGCTGACACCTGTTCCCTCTGAAGAGAGTACAGAGGGCAGTCAGTATATAGCTCAAGCAGACTCACCTGTCGATTAACCTGCAAAATGGACCCTGCAGAAAACAGCACCAACAAAAACACGGTCAAACTCGTCACTGAGGCTCCCGAGGTCTTGGTCCATTCATTAGATGCAAGGAATTCCAAAAACCTTGGAAAGCCCCCGACCTTGCAATTGACAAAGAGAGAGAGAAAACGCGCAAGAAACGCTAGGAAGTCTGCTTGGTCCCTCTGTACAAATGTCATAAAGACCACTGTGGCCATCTCAGAAGAACAAAGTAAGGAAGGTAATGCCACAAGGGGAAGGCAAAATCAGATTACACTCCTTGGTCTGACTCAAACGTAGTGGCAAAGAATGTTCTCAAACTAGTAAATGGCCCCTTGGAGGAAAGTGGAAGTCTCTCCAGTGCTCATCAAGGGTCCACACCGGAGAACTGTACGGAAGGAGGGGTTAGCCGAATACGAATAATCAGGAGCAGGACGTTCAGTTGCTTTGTATCCTAGAATTCATCTCAGGATCCCCCTCAGACGTGCTAAATCGCTCTACCATCTTAAGACTTATAAAAGCTCTTCCAGATCTTAAACATGTGTCCACAGAAGATATTGCTGCTATAAAATGTATTCAAGCAAGAGTGAGTCAGCACACATATCTAACACTGGTCATCTTTTTAGCCCCTGACCTCCCCAAGCAAATCCTTGAAAGGAGGGAGTACCTGAGAGCTTGAGGTATTGAGGTGACCACATACCAAGGGGATAGATATCCGTACCTATTATTAGAGGACTATCTGCCAACAAAGACACAGCACCATGGTCAGTTTTACATGGGGTAAGCAGAACATCCAATTCCAGTGAAGTAATTGAAGTAAAAATCAGTGAAAGGTCTGCAGCTCAGTCACCCCTAAGAGTTCAAATATGGAAGGAGGAGGGGCGAAGAAAAATATTAACTAGATGGGATCCATCAGCCTACTGGAGCTGGCTACCTCAGTGTTATCATCAGGAAGGGTCTGTAAAAGCTGAATAACAACTCAACAGTTATCATTTCCATGAGGGGTACTGAGCATTTGTTCATGGAACATAGGAGGCCTGCAGGCAAAACTGGAAGACCCAGCAGTAATCCAGTTTCTCTGTTCTTGTGATATTATAACGACACAGGAATCCTGGGCCCAAGTGTCTATACCCCTAATTGAGCAGAGAAAACCAGTAGGTCTGGAAGGGCAAAAGGGGGCCTAGAGGCTTATGTCAGTACAAATATACTGACTAAGACATCAGAACTTAATGTGGAAGATTTACCGTTCCTGCTGGTTCGATTAGATGGTTGGGGAAAAAACATACATGAAATACTGATATTTATCAACATATACATCAACCCAAAAAAGAAATCTGCTGATGCCAATAATTTGATAAAACATCTGCTTTATCTAAAAAGTATAATATATTCAGCATATAGGTTAATTTTGGGTGACTTCAACCTCAATTTATTTCATAATCCAAGTGAGGAACGCATACAAACATCAGCAGCAGTGCCAAGACAATCTATCCCACTGAATGTAAAGGAAGATAAGATTGGAGAGAAATTAATAAAGTTATGTGAGACTACTGGCTCATTCACGCTAAATGGTCGGTCTCCAACCGATATTCCCCCTGCCTGGACAAGATCCAAAGGTGGTATGACATCTAGATTACACACTGGTTAATTCTTCACTATACAAGCATGTGAGCGATGTTAGAGTCTTGGACCGTGCAGAAAGTGACCATAAACCACATATAATTAATATACGAACCACAGTGTGTAAGCCAGAGAAAGTGGTATCCATTAAGGGAGAGATTGGCACTGAAATCTTAAGCGATTTAAAAGGTCATCCGATTCTATCAAAAGTCAAGCAGAAGAGACACTGCCCAGATTGGAGTCCATGATCATGGGAACCACAAATTTGATAATGGTCTGGGAGGCCTTCATTAAGGGATCTTACAAGCCAAGGCACCTTGAAAAAAGTAAAAAAGGGAGCCCAACAGGGATATCATAAGGGCGTACATATGCCACGTGCAGTCCGCTAAGGAAAACGGCTGTATTTACGCTGCTGAGGCAATTGTGCAAATCTCCCAAGGCTGGAACATTATTAAGTACCCTCCAGCAGCAAAGGAAGATCCTTAAAAAGCAAATATGGTCCTCCAAAAATCTCCAGCAGGAAACACTATGGGCCAAACTGCACTATGCGCCAGGACTGTCAGACTCAAAACATTTTTGGAAATTGATTAACTCTTTTGAAAAAGGCCCAAAAGCAGCCCACAATGCTAACATAACCGATGAAGTCTGGGTTAATCACTTACAGTCACATTTTAGGGAAATCCCTACTAGAGGAGATGAGCCAGTTCAGTGGGAGAAGGATACCCAGGAATCCAACGACTTGAACACCTTGGCAATTACATCATCAGAGATAATAAAGATCATTGGGAGATTGCAATCAGACTGCGCGCCTGGCCCCAACGGACTACCACAAGCGCTGTGTAAACAGTCAACGAAACTATGAGTGGATTTCCTGGCTTCAATGTTTAACCATGTCTTGTCAACTGGAATCATTCTGGCAAGTTGGAAGGGCTCAATAATTCACCCCATATATAAGGGAGAGAAGGCCGCCTCTCCAAGCAATTACAGATTAATTGCCCTCCTAGATGTAGACCTTAAATACTTTTCTGTCTGTTTGTTGCAGCATTTAGAGTCATGGGCAGTAGATAATGGCATACTTCCCATGAATTAAACTGGTTTTATTAAGAACCAGGGTACAGTAATGAATCGCATGGCGCTGGGTCCGATCATCAATAGAGAAAAGGCAACAGGGACCCCATTATATTTGTGCTTTGTTGACTTTAAAGCAGCTTTTGACTGTGTATCTCGTTGCAAACTGTGGGCAAAATTACAGCAATGGGGGATGCCCTCAACCATTTTAAATGCTTTTAGATTACTTTACTCCGATACATGGGTGAAAGTAAAACTTGGAGATGGCTCATATCTATCTAGGGCAGTCAAAAACAGTTTGTTTAAAACAAGGCTGTGTTATAGCACCAATTCTCTTTAATCTTTATATATCAGATGTTTCCACAGTTCTAAATAGCCAGTTTGCCCATCCACTCACCCTTGGTGGCCATCAACTATCCACCCTGCTGCATGCAGATGACCTGATGTTGTTTAGCAACACTAGAATAGGTATGCAAGAATTGATGAATAAGCTAGGAGGCTATACACAAACAAATGAATTGTAAATAAACCAGACTAAAACAAAAATGATTGTCCTCAACTGTATGCCCTCTACCCAATGTAAGTAGTACTTAAATGATAAGATAGAGGAGGTGGCTTCCTACAGGTATTTAGGGGTCACAATAGACTCAAGAGGCAATTATGCGTGTCACAGGGAAGTGATAAAAAACAAAGTGCAAGCACTCATTCATCCCATGGAATCCTAGCAAAGACCATCCACAAGCATACCCTTAAACTGCTAACAACAATAATGAGAGCAAAATTACTTCCAATGCTCACTTATGGAATTGAAATCATGAGGATGGAGGAAGATCTCCTGGATAAACTGTTGGTAAAATCCTACACCGTGTCTTCCAGTAACCTATATCGGCATCACCAGCCCAGGTTAGACTGGAATTCTCACTAGTAAAGCAGTCATTAGCTAGACCTGTGGTGTTTATTAAATGCTGTCATACATTGCAGCACACCCCAAAAGGGCATTGGCTAACTTATTATGGCAGGAAATTAACCTTGAAAGGGCAATAGTAATTATAAACAGTATTTGGAAAGAAGCTTAAAGCCTATTGATCCGGGAGATTCATAGGACTAGACGTTGTCTAGTCCAGCATTTAAGAAAGTAGTGAATAAATCAAGTAAACTGCATAGCTGGCTAGAAGACAGGGAGGAACTGGCTAAAAGGTCTCATGGTTGGTTGGTTCTTAAGTTATATAAAACTTATAAAGAATCACCATTGATGGTCACTCCTTATTCTCAGAAAATTAAACAATGCTTTCTAAGGCTAAGGCTAGGTGATATGCCAATGCTGGACCTCAAGCCAGAATGAGAGAATGAGTTACAAAGAGCCAATCAGGAATGCTGCTTATGTCACCTCGCAGTGGAAACTCTAGGGCACATGGCCTGCATTTGCCCATCTTTGGCCATTCAAAGAAGAAAAATGTTGAAGAAAGAATTTAATGACTTGGGGATTAGAACATGTAGACAAGCCCTAATGGAAGCACTCAATCCAAGACATGAAATACTGAACATTAGGCTGGTCCATTTTCTGGAAACTTTTCCCTCTCTTACTGCCCCTCCAGGAACTTAGGGACTCCAGCAAAAACTAGATCTAAAGTCCTGCGCCTCCCATAATCTTAGCAGATAAGGATAATGTTGGGGGAGATAACCCACATTCTAACGTGATTTCAAATACCTTTTATATGCTCGAAAACAGCCTTATGTTAGGATAATAGATATGAAGGAGGTAGGGGGGAAACCATGTAAACATGCGATTTATTACGGTTTTAACTATGTTTTCTATTTGAAAATGGACTCAAGAGGGGTTAAGGTGTTTATTTCACTGACATGTCCTTCGTTATTTATTGTAACGTGTTTTGTATGATTTTATGGAGACAGAATGTGTTATGGTTTTTATTACCTAATAACATAAACACTACATGGGTTTCTCTCCCAAAGGAGCCATTCCAACCTATGAATAAAACATAAAAGCAAGGGTAGACTGAGGCACAGCCAGTAATCTTTGCAAAAACTTGTTTTCAACCTGCGGCAAAGGCCCTGCACCCTTAAATCCCTGAATTCCTGCTCCATATGACGCTACAGAAATACATTTACTCCTATAAATGTTAATTATTTCTTTGATCAGCTTTTGTCCAAGCCTCCATGCAAAGGTAAAGACCGATTCCTCTGCTTTTTGGCGTTGGGTAGCCATAGTGTTGTGCAAATTCCTACAGGTTAGATTTGGATCTATGGGGAGTCCCAAATAAGTACAATTCTTGAAACTTAAAATTTCCAACCCCCAATAAAAATACCTTGTTTTCACATTTTTAGGGCTATTTCATGATAAATGATTTAAAAAAAATAGTTTTAAAACTCAAACCCCTGTAAAACTGTAAAATTAATTTTAAAAAGCTGTAATCCATTGCCAGTTCTCAACATTAAGGTGGTCATTACAACCCTGGCAGACGGTGTTAAAGCGGCGGTACGACCGCCAACAGGCCAGCAGTAAAAATTTTGCAATTACGACCGTGGCGGAAACCGCCAACAAAGACAGCCACTTTAACACTCAGACCGCCACGGCGGTACAAACAAACAGCGTGTCTGTCACCGCCAACAGACAGGCGGAGGACAATGTACCGCCCACACTATTATGACAGGCCAATCCGCCACCTTTTCCGGGGCGGATTCACAGTTGATAAAAACACGTCGGAAACAGGAATTTTGAAGGAAAAACGCTCACCTCTACACACCCTACGAGGTACGAGGACACCATGGACCCAGAACTCCAAATTCTACCTGCGATAGTCTTCCTGCTCCTCTACCACGGTGAGTACTGCACCTACAACACAAGGGGGGGAGGGGAAAAAACAGGGACATACACAGGCAACACCCCCACCCCCACCCTCACCCACTACAACACACACACTAATGCATATTAATACATCACAGTTACACCCCCCCAACCACCCCGGAGGAATGCAAAGACAATAGAAAATGAGTTTAACCATTGTAATATATTAAAATCAAGTAGGCAAAAATATATATATACACCATTTACAAAATATCTACCAAGCATAGTGGTCCAGGTAGTGCGAGGCCCACACAAGATCCCCGACCATGACGGAGAGAACACTGCAGGGGCATTAGACAGCAACTAAACAGGCACCTCAGGGGGAGGGAAAGGGGGGGCACATCAACCTCTTGAGTGCACAACACCAAATCCACGAGGGGGCCACATGCCCACTGTTCAATCATGGGGAGGGCAAAGCCACAGTCTCTCAAGTCTCTACAGTGGGTGGGTTGCTCACTGTTCCATCCTGGGGAGTGCAAAGCCACAGTCTCTCAAGTCTCTACAGTGGGTGGTCTGCCCACTGTTCAATCCTGGGGAGTGCAAAGCCACAGTCTCTCAAGTCTCTACAGTGGGTGGCTTGCCCACTGTTCCATCCTGGGGAGTGCAAAGCCACAGTCTCTCAAGTCTCTACAGTGGGTGGTCTGCCCACTGTTCAATCCTGGGGAGTGCAAAACCACAGTCTCACAAGTCTCTACAGTGGGTGGGTTGCCCACTGTTCCATCCTGGTGATTGCAAAGCCACAGTCTCTCAAGTCTCTACAGTGGGTGGCTTGCCCACTGTGGCATCCTGGGGAGTGCAAAGCCACAGTCTCTCAAGTCACTACAGTGGGTGGGTTGCCCACTGTTCAATCCTGGGGAGTGCAAAGCCACAGTCTCTCAAGTGGATAACAGTCTCCACTGGTTCTGGAGGAGGCCTTGTGCCCAGAATGCTTCATTCTGCTAAGGGCAGAGGTAGTGGATGTATCTCTATACTGGTTCTCGAGGGGGCCTTGTGGCCAGAGTGGTTCATTCTGCCCGTGACGGACTCAGTAGCGTCAGTGCCCTTGGCACTCATGGGCCAGCGGTGATTGAGGCGGCGGTGCCCTGTTCAGCAGTGCTTGAGACGGCGGTGCCCTGTTCAACGGTGCTTGAGGGGGTGGTGCCCTGTTCAGCAGTGCTTGAGATGGCGGTGCCGTGTTCAGCGGTGCTTGAGGTGGCGGTGCCCTGTTCAGCAGTGCTTGAGACGGCGGTGCCCTGTTCAGTGGTGCTTGAGACGGCGATGCCCTGTTCAGCGGTGCTTGAGGCGGCGGTGCCCTGTTTAGCGGTGCTTGAGGCGGCGGTGCCCTGTTTAGCAGTGCTTGAGACGGGCGTCTCCATTGCAGGGACTCAGCTGCTGGCGGTCCTTCATGGCCCAGCGGGGCTTGTGCTGGCGGTCTTTCATGGCCCAGCGGGGCTTGTGCTGACGGTGGCCTCCTGGGCAGCTGGGCTGGTGCTGGCGGTGGCCTCCTGGGCAGCTGGGCTGGTGCTGGTGGTGGCCTCCTTGGCAGCTGGGTGGCCTCCTGGGCAGCTGGGCTTGTGCTGGCAGTGGCCTCCTGGGCAGCTGGGCTTGTGCTGGCGGTGGCCTGCTGGGCAGCGGGGATCATGGCGGTGGCCTCCTGGGCAGCGGGGATGATGGCGGTCTTCTCTGCCGTGCTGCTCTTCCCAGACTTGCCGGGTTTCTTGTGACCCTTCCTCACCTTGGAAGGTGTCACAGCTGACTCCACACTCCCACCGGAACCCCTGGGAGTGGCTTTGGTGGCTGGAGTCTTCCCCCTCTCCCGCCGGGCACTGGCCAACTTTTGATGCTTCACAGGTGGGGGACTGTCTGTGCTGTGGCTCCATGCCACACTGGCTGCCCTGGTGGCCGGTGCACTCCAGATTCCGGTGACTACAGGCACCACTGGTCCCGGAGATGTTGTGGCTGAGGTGCTAGTTCGGGACCTATGAGATGGACGGGGTGGGGGAGGTGTGGGAAAGAGGTCAAGGTTGGACAGTAAAAGTTTTTTTGACACACTGGGACGGGTAGCTGGAGGGAGTTTGGGAGTGGAGGAAGAGGTTGTGGTTCTAGGAGGTGTTCGTTTGGTGACTTTGGGTGAAGGTGCATGCGCTGGAGGCTGTCGTGAGGTGGATGGCTGTTGGGTGGGTGTGTGCCTGCGTTTGTGTATCTTGGGAGGGGGCGTCACAGACACACTGGGAGAGGACACAAGGGATGTGTGAATGGTAGTGGGGGTTGGTGACTGCACGTGAGCGGGGTGTGGTGGTGGGTGTGCTGGAGAGGGACGTAGTGGCTGTAGAGGTAGTGCATGCAGGTGTGAGTGTAGACGAGACAGGGAGGGAGGAGGGAGACGAGGAGGAGGGGGACACAGTGGAGGCAGTGGATGTTGGTGTGTCTGCATGTGTGTGATGCTTGCGTGAGTGCCTGTGGGATGTGTGGTGCTTATGTTTGCCTGAGCTTCCCTTGTGTGTTGACGTGTGTGCATGCTGGTCTGTAGGTGTGCTTGGGATAGGCTGAGGTACAGGGGATTGGGTCGGGGTGGAGGAAGTTGGAGGCTGGAGGCTAGACACAGGGACAATGGCTGCCATCAGTGGTGAGGCCAGAGTCTGAAAAGCTCGCTGAAGGGCCGCCTGACCAGAATGAATGCCCTCCAGGAATGCATTGGTTTGTTGCAACTGCCTTTCTACACCCTGTATGACATTCAAAATGGTAGACTGCCCAACAGTGAGGGACCTGAGGAGGTCAATGGCCTCCTCACTGAGGGCAGCAGGGCTGACTGGGGCAGAGCCTGAGATGCCTGGGGCGAAGGTGATGCCCACCCTCCCGGGTGAGCGGGCACAGGGCAAAGGCTGAGGGGCTGCTGGGAGGGCGATGCTGGAAGGGGGGGTGGCGGCTGTACCTGTAGATGGGGGGGCACAGATGTTGCTGCCACCACAAGGGAGCTCCCATCAGAGGACGAGTCCGTGTCACTGGTCTCAGCTCCTGTCCCCGCCGTGGAGCTCCCCTCGCCCTCCGTCCCACTGGGGAACTCTGAGTCCGTAGTGTGGCCCTCCATGGCCATGTGGGATGCAGCACCCTCGTGCTCCGTTGCCACTGCTCCTCTGCCTGATGATGCTAATGCACACAAGAACAGGGAGACCACAAAAAAGGGGGGGACGACAGAAGAAAGACATGTTGAGTGAATGCATTACCGCTACCATTGGCGGACACGACAGACAGAGAAGCCCCCTGCACTACGCTGCGCTCTTGGGCTCCACTGTTCAATTCCTGGGAAATGGCCTACAAGGCTATGGGAGACATCTGCACACATAGATGACATAGGGGCATGACTAGGTGTACTTGGCACTCTACAGAGGTGGGCTGGGGTGCCACATGGCCTGCCTTACGGAGGGACCTTGCCTACGGAATTTGCCCTGGCCTAGGGAAACCCACAGCCCACCTCCCCCACCCAGACCCCTCCACTGCGCGCAAAGTCAGCAGAATGCGAGTGTACTCACCCACTTGTGGCTGCTGTGATGCCCTCAAGCGCCCATCCAACTCCGGGTACGCCACCGCTAGGATCCTGAACATCAGGGGGGTCATGGTGTGACGGGCACCCCTCCCACGTTGGGAGGGCATCCCCAGCTGAGCCTCCGCCGTCTTCTTGCTCCAGCAGCGAATGTCCTCCAATCTTTTCCGGAATGGGTGCTCCGTCTGTGGTAGACCCCCAGGGTACGGACATCCTTGGCGATGGCATGCCAAATATGTTTTTTCTGGTGGGCGCTGACCTACATGATTTGTACAGGGGGAAGAGAAAGTTATTACCAACTGCACCGTCAAAGTGATTGGCCCCCATCCCTATCATTGCCATGTGGCACATGCACTCCCCGTCGTTTCATGCACTCCGCACTCTCCCCCCTTCCTTCTTATATCCACCCCTCTCCACACAGGCATAGCCCATACAGCATGCTCCCAGTGTACTTACCTGTTTGTCTGGAGGACCATAGAGTAGCGTGTACTGGGGGAGGACCCCATCCATGAGTTTCTCCAACTCCTCCGATGTGAAGGCAGGGGCCCTTTCCCCAGACACTCGAGCCATTGTCTCTTCCAGACCGAGGTCACAGCAGCACTTGCAGTGTAGGTCCTCTCCTGTCGAAGATCATGTATCGAGTGATTGAACAGATAGAAAATGGCGGTCACGTCCGCGGTGGTGCATACCGTCACCGCCGGCGTACATCGTCATTGGCTCCTGGGACCCATAGGGCCCAATGATAACTAATGCAGCATTGTGCCACGGTCTTCGACCGCCTAGCGAGACGGTGTACAACGCCAGCGCAGTTACCTCACATCCCATTGTCCCACTTTAGAGGTCAGGCAGCCGCCATTTCAGGGGCCCACATGGCTTCATTTTCAACTGCGTTACACATACCTAGGCCTAGACTCAACACACATACAGGCCACTTTTTGTGTATGAATGGTGTTCTGTGTAAGCTGTAGATATGTACCTCTGAGTTGTTTGACTCTGTGCTTGCTGTTGTCCTTCATAGGCACCGTCCGCTGGGACATGTGAGGAAATGGCGGCATCCTCTGGTGTACCGACCATTGGTGGACCTGTCGACAATGGAGGAAAGACACGTGATAATCACATACAGGCTTGACCGTGCCACAATCCAGGAACTGTGTACCCAGCTGGAGCCAGACCTGATGTCAGCTATCTGCCATCCCACAGGAATCCCCCCTCAAGTCAAGTACAGGTGCTGTCAGTGCTCCATTTCCTTGCACGTGGCTCATTTCAAACAACAGTGGCCATAGCATCAGGGATGTCCCAGCCTATGTTTTCCAACGTGTTGTCAAGAGTGTTGTCTGCCCTGCTGAAACACATGCGGAGCTACATCGTTTTCCCTCAGGTTGAGGATTTGCCTACAGTGAAAGGTGATTTCTATGCCCTGGGACATATCCTGTGGAATAGCAGCATCACTTATGTGATGGGTCAACTCCAGAGGCACCATGTGTGGCTATTAGGTGAGCACCTGGAAGCTAGTCAGTGGGAATGGTTGTCTGGGTCTGGGGATATCCCTCCAGGTTAGTGTGTGTCTAACAGTTGTCCCTTGCCATTTTCAGGTGACTCTGGTTACCCCAACCTCTCATGGCTACTGACCCCAGTGAGGAATCCCAGGACAAGGGCAGAGGAACGCTACAATGAGGCACACGGGCGAACAAGGAGGGTGATCGAACGCACCTTCGGCCTCCTGAAGGTGAGGTTCAGGTGCCTCCATATGACAGGTGGATCCCTATTCTACTCACCAAAGAAGGTGTGCCAGATCATCGTGGCCTGCTGTATGCCTCACAACATGGCTTTGCGACAACAGGTGCCCTTTCTGCAGGAGGATGGTCCAGATGGCGGTGTTGTTGCAGCTTTGGAGCCTGTGGACAGTGAAGTCGAGGAAGCAGAGGAAGAAGACATGGACAACAGGGACTCAGTGATCCAGCAATATTTCCAGTGAGACACAGGTAAGAATACAAACCTGCCTACTACATGTACTTATACACTAATACCTCTCTACTGTCTGTCTTTTTAACCCAGTGGATGGTCACTGAGTTGTCACTTTCCCTTACGGTTTCACAAATCTGGGTCCCACAGTGTGACATCTGCTTTGATTCCTCATGGACTAGAGCTGTGTGACATACAAATGAAAGAGCTTTTGCTAATACAGAATTCCGAAATCACAGACAGACTCCAGATTGTTTTGTGCTTTAAGGGTGTTTATTTTAGTGCTCAAAATTGGAGGGGGTAGCAAAATGGTGAGGGGTGATGGCGGAGGAATGTCCATGGCAGAGTCCAGTCTATTAGTCTCACAGGTGCATTGCCCAAATGGGCATAGGAAGTGGAGCTGGGGCAGTTTAAGGATGGACAGGGTGACAAAGTTGGACAGTAGGATGACAATCAGGGTGGTCTCATTGCTTGGCGGGGGTCTTGGCATCGGTCTCTGTCTTGTTCCTGGATCTCAGGGACCGTTTGCGAGGTGGTTCTCCCTCTGCAGGGGGTGGGGTGCTGGTGTGGTGGTCCTGTGGCGGTGCCTCCTGTCCACTAGCGCCGGCGGAGGTGGTGGGAAGTTCATCGTCCAGGCTAGTGTCAGGCGCCCCTTGTAGTGCCACAGTGTCCCTCCTGGTGTTGAGTACTGCCTTCAGCACCCCTACGATGGTGCCCAGGGTGGAATTGATGGTTTAGTTCCTCCCTGAAGCCCATATACTGTTCCTCCTGCAGGCGCTGGGTGTCCTGAAACTTGGCCAGTACCGTTGCCATCGTCTCCTGGGAGTGGTGGTATGCTCCCATGGTGGAGGAGAGGGCCTCGTGGAGAGTGGGTTCCCTGGGCCTGTCCGCCCCCTGTCGCACAGCAGCCCTCCCAGTTCCCCTGTGTTCCTGGGCCTCCGTCCCCTGGACCATGTGCCCACTACCACTGCCCCCAGGTCCCTGGTGTTGTTGGAGTGGTGGGTTAGCCTGGGTTCCCTGTAGTGGTGGACACACTGCTGATTGACGTGTCCTGGGGACGGAGGTATGGGCCCGCTGGGTGGGTGCTGTGCTGGTGTTTCCAGAGGGGGGAAGCTCTGTAGTGGCCTGTGACTGTGTGAGAGGAACCGACTGTCCCGAGGTCCCCGATGGGCCGGGCTGGTCATCTAGATCCAGTTGGACAGAGGTGCTGTCATCACTGTGGGCCTCTTCTGTTGGTGATGTGGACATGTGTGGACCCTCCTGTCCGGTGACCTTGGGTAGGGGTCCTGCAGGGGTGTAAAGGCATGCTTATTGCATCTGTGTGTGTCAAGGTGTGCAATGGGTGGGTGACCGTGTACCCCAGTGCTAGCATTCCTGTGTGAGACCTTGTGTGAGGATGGTTTAGGGGGTTGTATGGGTATGTGCAGTGGGCATTCTTTAGTGATGGGTGTCCATGCTTTGGTGTTGCATGCAGGGCCTGGTGTTGGGATGTGTGGTTTGTGATAGTGGGACATTTGTGAGGAGTAGGAGTGATGGGGGTGAGGGCGAGGGTGGGGGTAGGTGATAGCATGCAGGTGGGTGGGGAATTAAGTAGTTAAAGGTTTGACTTACCAGAGTCCATTCCTCCACCTACTCCTGTGAGGCCCTCAGGATGAAGAATCGCCAAGACCTGCTCCTCCCATGTTGTTAGTTGTGGGGGAGGAGGTGGGGGTCCGCCGCCAGTCCGCTGAACCGCCAGGTGGTGTCTGGAGACCACGGAACGCACCTTCCCCCGTAGGTCAATTCACCTCTTCCTGATGTCCTCCCGATTTCTTGGGTGTTGTCCCACTGCGTTGACCCTGTCCAGTATTCTTCGCCATAGCTCCATCTTCCTAGCTATGGAGGTGTGCTGCACCTGTGATCCGAATAGCTGTGGCTCTACCCAGACGATTTCCTCCACCATGACCCTGAGCTCCTCCTCCGAGAACCTGGGGTGTCTTTGCCGTGCCATGGGGTGGTGTAAGTGATGTGTGGGGTAGTGTGTGGGGTGATAATTGTGCTGATATGTATTGGGGTGTTGTGTGAGGTGCGTGGAAGTTATGTGGGTGAGGGTGTTGTGCGCCTGTGGATGCTAGTGTTGATGTTGGTGGTGTCTCTCTCTGGCTTTCGTTCGTGATTTGTTGTTGTAAGGTTTGTGGGTGATGTGGGTGTGTGTTTTATAGTGTATTGAGTGTGTGGGAGTGGTGTATGTATGTGTATCAGGTGTGTGTATTTGGAATTGTCCAATGTGGCTGTGTTTTGTAAGAGTGTGTGTATTTTGAGCGCGGCGGTGTGTACCGCCAATGGAATACTGCAGTTGAAAGACCGCCGCATGGATTTGTGTGTTGTGATAGTGTGGCCGTATTTCTGTTGGAGTGACGGTGGAGGTTTTGTTTTCGCTAGTTTATCACTGACCTTTGGTGTGGCAGACTTGTGTGGGTGTCTGAATTTTGGCGGATTCCGAACTGTGGGTCATAATAGCTGTGGCGGAATTCTGCGGCTGCGGCGGTGTGGTGGCGGTCTTCTGCATGGAGGTAAGTGGCTTTTGCCGCCAATGTCATAATGAGGGCCTAAAACTGCATCGTCTGCAAACAGTAAAACCAGGAGAACTCTTTACTTAACTTCAGGCAGATCTTTCCCTACTTTAGCCAGATAATGATCTAAATCATTTATCTAAATTAGAAAAAAGAGTTGTGCTATCTTACACCCTTGTCTAACCCCTAGCAAGTAATTAATGCTCAGGGAGAGTTACCCCTCTTTACTTTAAATGAACCTAACTGCAGTGTCTCAATGCATCATTTGTATTATCCCTACAAAAGCTTGGTAAGAATCCCTTCCTGGACAAAGCTTCACTCTATTGACCACATGAAAGGCACAAGAGAGGTCCATAAACACAAGGTGAATGGTACCTCTCATGGCCTTTTATATTTACCAATGATCAGCTGGAGCTTTAGGCACTATTCTTCAGTGCAAATCCCTGGATAGAACCCATACTGAAATCTTGAAAGAGATTGAATTTCCTACATCTATACTTCTAGTTTGGATGCAAGGATCATTTCCAGTATCTAAAGAGAACTGTCCAGGAGAGAAATAGGGTGGTAAAGGACTAGTGAGTTTCTATTTCCCTTTTTAAAAACACGGACAACTATAGCCTCTAGCCATGTCGGAATAAGATCCCCTTATTTTGCCGCCCTAAAAACATTAGTTGAAATGTGAGCCTGGAGCAACATATGATCATTAAAGGCGTCCAAAGGAAATCCATCTGGGCCAGGTGCCTTCCCTGCAGGGCTTTGATTGACAGCAGCAATAACGTCCTTAATTTCAATGGACTCACTAGGGGCATCATATATTCCAGGATAAAAAAATCTGCTTTTCTGTTATCATTGACAATAGCTTTGTTGCTGGGATTAAAAGTATTTCTAAAATAGTTAACCCAGACATCCAGTGGCATAAGTGTATCCAGTGTTGGTTTAGTCTAGCAGTTTCCAGTTCCCCCCAGGCAGCCTTTCTTAGCTCAGTTCTCCTGAAATCAAGAGTATTTTTATAGAGCCTCTAAGCACCCTGAATTTCATCAGTAGGGTGGGAAAAAGTGGAGAGGGCCAATTTCAGCTTCTTGTGGACCAAAGTGCAGCAATGATTGAAACAACCTGTTGGAGGGGAAGGTTTTGATGTCCTATTTATCCTCAGGCCTTTATCTACTGTATCACAAAGGTCACTGACAACGTCTGTAGTAGACCTCTGAGGTTCCTCCACCGATGTCAGGGTTTAGATGAGATAAATATTCTCCTTGACCAAGTTAGTCATGAAGGGCCCCTTATTTTCTTTCTCCTATTTTATTCTTATGCCCTTTTTGCATGAATTAGTTAGTGGTATAATCACCGGGCTCCCTCCATTTCCCTCCAGGTGCATATCAAGGATTATGGTTGCTAAAACAGGAAGTACTGACCTCAATTTCCACTATTATTTTTGCTACATCCAACGATAGAATAAAAAAAAACTGCCTCACTTCCCTGAGCATCCCTGATGTAAGTGGAAAGTAGCGTAGTCCACCTGCCCTGTATTCTTTGGCAAAAATCAATTGTCTAGAGACCATAATCTCATTCAGTGAATCTCCGAATGGTGTATGCTGGAAGTGCAGACTGTAGGTAGCTGGCTCTGTATATACTATATCCAAATGAGATATAGACCCTCATTTTAACATTGGTGGTAAACACTGCCTGCCACCACGGTGACGGCTGCCAAAAGACCGTCACCGCGGCTACCACCTGTTTGCAGTATTATGACCACAGCCGGACTTCTGCCACAAGAAGGGCGGAAATCCGGCTGTGGATATGCCAGCGGATGGTGGGAAGGTGGCGCTGCTGCCACCAGCAGTGCTACTCCAGTAGACCGCCACCATTCATATTATGACCTGGTGGAAGCAGCGCCCTGTCCCGTCTCCTGCCGGAAGATACCCTGAATACAGGTAAGTTGGGTCTCCGAAAGGGGAGGGGGTGGGGGTGTTGTGTGTGTGTGTGGGGGTGTGGGAATGTTTGTGTGTGCGTGGATGCGGGTGTGTGTTGTGTGTTGAAGGGATGTGTGCATGTATAGAGGTGTGAGTGTGTGTATGTTGTGTTATGTGTCTGCGTGTATGTTTGAAAGTGTGTGCGGATGTGTGTGTGAATGGATGTATGCATGAGTGGAAGCATGTGGGAATGGGTGTCTGTATGCGTGTGTGTGTGTGTGAAGGGGGTGTGAATGTATGGGGGGTGGAGGGCTTTTGAGAGATAGGGGGTGGGCGTGTACCTGGAGAGGAAGTGGGGGAGACCCCTATCAGTGACAGGGAAGGAATTCCCTGTCACTGATAGGGCCTACTGCCATGGTTTTCGTGGCATTACGAATGCCACAGAAACCATGACGATAGACGGGGTCATAGTCCCGCAGGCGGACCAATGATGGTCGCCGGGCTGGAGAAGGAGATCCCCAGCCCGGCAGCTGTTACCGCCGTGGAGGTCGGAGGGGTACATTGACTGGTTGGCTTCAGCCAACCGCCCAATGTCATAATATGGCAGTAAGTACCACCAGCCTGTTGACGGTACTTACCGCCATATTAAAGCCGACCACCGTGATCGTAATGACCCCCATAGTGTGCACAGAGTCCAGGGGTTCCTCAAGAGTCTTGACAGAGGCAATAATAGATAATACTAATGCTTTATTTGTGGTAGTGTGGTCGAACAATTAGGCTTATCCGAGAGTAGTGTTAAGCAAATGTTGTACACACATAAGCGATAAGTGAAAACACACACTCAATGACTTAACTCCAGGCCAATAGGTTTTTATATAGAAACATATTCCTTTGTTAATTTATTTTGAGAACACAAGATTCAGATTGAAGGTAAGTACATTAAATGTATGGTACTTTGCATAGTAATACTTAGAACCTTGAATCAAAACAGTAATGTACACAGTTTTTTCCTAAAATGGCAATAAGCTATTTTAAAAGTGGACACTGCAATTTTCAACAGTTCCTCGGGGAGGTAGGTACAGTTTAGTTATTACGGTAAATAAAGCACTTACAAGTTCAGTCTCCAGGGCATAGGTAGCCCACCGTTGGGGGTTCAAGTCAACCCCAGACACCGAGCACCAGCAGCACAGGGCCAGTGAGGTGCAGCGGTCAAAGAGGAGACAAAATAACAATGACGGCTATGAAGACAAGGGGTGCTCTGGTTTCCGTCTGCTGGCAGGTAAATACCCGTGTCCTCAGAGGGCAGACTGGGGGGATTTAGTAGGGCGCTGGGGGGTTCCAAAATAAGCACACAAAGCACACCCTCAGCGGCAGAGGGGCGGCCGGGTGCAGTGGGCAAACAGGGCTTCGGGTGTTCAATAGGTTTCAATGGAGGGCCTGCATCATCACTCAGACGATGCAGGCAGGGCACAGGGGGGCTTCTCGGGCCAGCCACCAATTGGGCAAGGGTGAGGGCCACCTGCTTCGGCTGCGGGTGCAATGCTTCTCCAGGTGTCGGATATCTTCGTCCCGGGCAGTCGCAGTCAGGGGGGTCCTTGGGATTCCCTCTGCAGGTGTCGTCGTGGGGGTGCAGAGAGGTCAGCCCAGGGTGGACACATTGTTGGAGTCACCTGGGGATCCTCTCTGGGTCATTGGTTTCTCTGGACACGGGCCAGGGGCATCGGATGCAGTGTGGTGGGGACTCACGATTCTGGAGTGAGGTGAGAGTCCCTTTAAATATGGTTTCTTCTTTCTTGGTTGGACAGAACTGCTGCCCACAGGAGTTCTTGATCATTTTTAGTTGTAGGGCAGTCCTCTGAGTCCACAGAGGTCACTGGGCCCACAGGATGCGTCGCTGGTGCAGGTTCTCTGAAGTAGGAGTCAGGCCAGGATGGCCGGGGCCAAATAAGTTGTCATCTTCCTTCTTGTCTTTTTTTTTAATATAGATTTTTATTAACTTTTAGTGGTTATACAGATTCATCATTTAAGGCATTATCATTCTTAGTCATTGCTAGAGATATTATTTAGCATTACACTTTCCAATTACATTAACAGGAGTCAACTGATTTACTTTTTCTCGGTTACCTCCAGTCATTAATCGTACCCACCTGCGTTGTACTTGTTTTTATTTTGGTGCTGTGGTTTCATACCCATGCCCCCTTTTTTTCCCTTTTTTGTATAAGTGTTGCATCCTTATTGCTCATTTATCATTGTCAATCTGCTGCAATGCTCATGTAAGCCTCAGTTCACACACCAACAATGGAATAAAACTGAAAGAAAAACAAAAAATTAACTACAAATGTGATGGTGCCATGGTTCTCTGTGTGCTAATTGTGCCTTGGGTTGCGGTGGGACGCTGCCTCTGATCTGGTTATATTTAATCCAATACCCGGCGGTCCTTCCATGTGTGCTGGGTCGCCTATTTATCCCTTTGTTGCGCATCTACTTTCCCTTTATGACCATCCCTTGTTGCGCCTTTTCCAAGTTTCAGTACCTGTCTGCCCCCCTTGTCCACCTTCCGTTCTATTGATGATTATTGTGAATTCGCGCCTCTGCCATTGTTGCAGACTGATTGAGCTGTCAGTTCTACTCTCCTGTGTCGCTATCTTCGCCAAACACTATTTGCCTCATTTTATCAAGACCTCCTCCCATTCCGGGGCGAGGGGGGTCTTACACAGGCCTCTAGCCTCCTCACTCTTTAGGACCTGTAATTCGGCTCCTGCCCACTTCAATACGTCACGCCCCCAGTCCGTCATGTTCGGGCTCCGGGGTGATTTCCAGCCCGTTGCTATGAGTCTCCTGTATAGTACTAGAGTAATGTCCATGAAGCGCTCCTGTACCTTCCCTATTTTTAGCCCCGACTTCAGGCCCACCAGACACACCGCCGGCGTTTGCGGAATGTTCATTCCCAGAAGTTTCTCCAGGTCCTTCACTACCGTTTCCCACCCCGCTTGGATCTCTGGACACTGCCAGGTCATATGCTCAAGGCAGGCATCCATAGCTCCGCATTTGGGGCATCCCATAGGGGTACCTCCATATATCCAGGTTAGGCGTTGTGGGGTAAGGTATGTCCTGTGTGTGTAATTGTATTGAATATATCTCAGATGTGTGTTCCTTGACACTATCTTGGGGTACGCCAATAACCTCGTCCACTCCGTGTCTGATAACTCTCGTGCTATTGACGCTTCCCATCTATCCCTCAGTGGTCTTAGCTGGTCTAATGTGTCCTCGGTTAACGTTTTGTATATTTTAGTGATTAGGTGGGTGTCTGCCCCTGCCGTCAGTAGCAGGTGTAACGCCCGGTGTGTGGTGGGTTCCGCGTTTATCGTTGCCCAGTGCTCCCGTATAACGTGACTGATTCTCTGATACATGAGAAACTGCCCTCTGGGGACCCTCTTGTCGCTTTTTAGATCGGTGAAGGTGCTCATTACCCCTCCGTTAAATGGGTCTCCCAGCATCACTATTCCGGCTTTCGTCCATGCCCCCAGGTCAGCGTCCACCCAGCTCTCTGTTGTCATTTCTACTTTCAGCGTACCTAGCGGCAACGCAGGGGAATAGGCCTTCCCCTCGCCCATTCGTTGTATGCACTTCTTCCAGCAGTGCAACACAACTTTCGTCAGCGCGCTCATATCTTGTGGCTTAACCTTCCAGCTCATCATGGCTGCCAATATCTCCTCGCCCCCGGCTCTCTTCCTACTGTGCTCCTGTCCAGGTGACCCCCACCCGCGAACCATCTGGCAGCCCACTGTAGTTGGCATGCTAGGTAGTATACTTCGAAGTTCGGGACTCCCAGTCCCCCCTCGCTTGTTGGTCTACATAGGATTGATAGGGCTGTACGGCGCCTGACCCCATCCCATACCAGATCCCTTAGTAGCGTGTTCAACTCTTTAAACCACGACACCGGGATCCGCACTGGTAGGTTAGCGAAATAGTATAGGAGGCGAGGTAGCATAATCATTTTTGATAATGATATCCTAGCCATTGTGGATAGCTTCAGTGATCTCCAAAATCCTACCGATGCTCTAAGGGAGCCAAGAGCTTTGCCTAGGTTTCTGTCGCGCAGGTCCCGTGGGTCGTGAAACACCTGGATCCCCAGATACTTAAATGTGTTAGGAGCCCACACCACGGACTCCGGGAATATAGAGGGTTGTTCACTACCCTTTGTTATCGGGAAAACATATGTTTTGCCTCTGTTGAGGTGTAGGCTCGAAAGGTCTCCAAAACAATCCAGTGCTTGTAATGCCCAAGGCAACCCTGTGTTCCCGTCCCTGAGATATATCAGGATGTCGTCCGCATATAATGAGATATTATGTTCGATTTCTCCCCATTTCCCTCCTCTGCCCACGCCCTCCATCCTTATATGTGCAGCCAGGGGCTCGATGGCCAAGGCGAATAACAGAGGCGACAGGGGGCATCCCTGCCTAGTTCTCCTATATATGGGATAGGGACTTGAGATGGTTTTCCCCGTCCTCACTCTTGCCTGTGGAGCTGTGTAGAGTAGGTCCACCCATTCCACCCACCTAGTTCCCATACCCATTTTTAACATTACTGCTCTCAGGTAGTCCCAGCTGATCGAATCAAAGGCTTTCTCAAAGTCTATTGCTAGCAGCGTTCCTTCAGAGGGTTTCACAACTTCTGGCAATTGTAGAGTAGCGAAGAGACACCTAAGATTAAGTGACGTGCTACGGTTCGGTACAAACCCATTTTGGTCTTCGTGTACTAGGGTAGGTATGTACGGAAGCAGTCGGTTAGCCAGTATTTTACTAAGGATTTTAAAGTCACTGTTTAACATTGAGAGTGGCCTAAAGTTAGCTACTGTTGCTCCGTCCGTTTTGGTCTTAGGTAAAGGTATCACCACCGCCTCCCTGAGTGTGTCCGGGAGAAGGCCGTGGTGTATTGCATCTGCATAAGGTCGGGGACAATAACTTAGAGTATTTTTTATAGAAGTCCATTGGTAACCCATCAGTTCCCGGTGTCTTCCCTGGGGCCAGCTGGGAGATCGCCTCCAGCACCTGCTCCTTTGTCACCGGGCCCCCCAGTCCTTCACAGTCTTCACTGGTCAGTGTCGACAGCAGAAGTGGCCGCAGGAACTCCCTCAATCTATCCTCATCTAGTTCTCCTGGTTCCCTATACAGAAATGTGTAGTACTCCTTAAAAGCATCATTTATTGGGCCGGGGCTAAATCTATGGTCTCCTTTTATATCCCGTACACTTACTATGGGCGTACTCTCACCACCCGGCCTTACCAGCCATGCTAGCATCTTTCCGGTTCTCCCTTCTTCCGACTGTACTGAGGCTAGGTGTCTCTGGAAGCAGTGGCAGCGAAGTTGTTCTTCCACCTGTGAGTGTGACTTCATTGCCTGCTCGTATTCCTCCTGCTCATGCGCACTTCTTTGCTCCCTTTTTTCCCATTCATGTATCATCTTCTCTATCTTAATTAGTTCTCGATCTAAAGTCCGCTTTATGCCAATCGTCTGGCTTATGCTAAAGCCCCTTGTCGCTACTTTCAGTGCCTCCCATTCAACACCTCTAGAGGAGGTCGACCCCTTATTTATGTTAATTTGGTCAGTTAGGTGAGCCCGGAGTACCTCTCTAAATGCCTGGTCTTCCAACGCTGTTGGGGACATTATCCAGAGCGGTATAGGGGGTCTGTCCACTGTCGCCCTCCATTTCACTAATAGTGGATTTTGATCCGAAATAGTGCGCCCTAGGTATTCAGAGTGAGTTATACTTCTCGCCACCCCAGGCGTGCACACCACCCTATCAATTCTAGTGTGTATTTGATGCAGGGCAGAGTAGAACGAGTAGTCCTTATCGTGCGGGTGTTGCTCGCGCCATATGTCAACCATACCCCAGTCCTTCACCCACTCTCTCACTTTCTTGGCAGTTTTATGCGTCAGTGCTCCCTGTAGTGGGGGTGAGGAACGGTCCAGGTCTACGTCCAAGACACTGTTAAAGTCTCTTCCTAGTAATAGTTAACCATATTGTTGGCGGGTGATATGACTCGACAGACGTTCAGGAAGGGGGCCTGATCTTGGTTGGGGGCATAAACGCTTCCTATGATTATTGGGACCACGTGGAGCTTCCCCTCCACCACTACGAATCTACCTTCTTGGTCTATGTCTATGGATATCGCTTCAAAGGGCACGCCCGCACAGATCTATATCAGTGCTCCTCTTGCATATGCCGAGTACTTAGTGGCGAATATCTGCCCCCGCCATCTGCGTCTAACCTTATCAACCTCGTTCGCAGTCAAGTGTGTTTCTTGGAGCATTGCTACATGTATGCCCCTCCTCTTCAGGTGAGATAGTATTCTATGTCTTTTTGCAGGCGAGCCCATACCCCGTACGTTCCATGTTAAAAGATTATAGTCAGCCATTTGGGTATGCCGTGTAGCAAATGCGGATCCCACCGGCTCTCGCTGGCCTCGCCTCTGTTCTGCGTGTTCCCACCACCCTCGTGAGTGTAACCTGATTTCCACTGGCACCATCTAACTTTAAACGTAAATAACCCCAACTCCTCCTCCCCAGGGCGCCTCCCTAACTGTAGGCTGTCCATAAAAATCAAGCAATCAAATAACATGCACCAACTATTACTCTTAGTTCTCGCCATTCCACCTGACTGGATGAGAAACTGGTAGGGGAGGTGATTCTATGTCAGTTGGGGCCATTCTCCCATGTTGTGCGCCCCGCCCCGCCCCGAAGCTCGCCGGCCCATTGTTCACCCCAGTTCATCTGTCGTCTGCGGGATCACTTTTGGAAAGCCCTCTGAGTCGTTAGGGTCCTCAACGGATGATGCCGCAGTGTCATCCGACTCAATGTCTTCGCTTCTCTTTGAGGAGGGCTCTTTGCCCATCGTTGCTGCAGCTCTCAAGGCCTCCTTCTGGCCTAGGTCTTTCTGGGACTGTGATGGTTCCGTACGGGGGCGGGTACGGCGCCGCCGCCCCCCCACCCCGATAGGGGCGGGCGAGGGCCCCATCCGGCACCCCCCATTCGGCACCCCATCCCGTCTCCCCCGCACCCCCAGGGCCTCCAACCACTCCGAAGCTTCTTCAGGATTTTGAAAAAACGTGGACTTGCCCTCCGCCATCACTCTCAATCCGGCCGAGAAGAGGAGCGAATACTGTACTCCCTCCTCCCTCAGCGCCCTCTTCACCGCCAGGAAGGAGGATCTTCTGATTTGAACCTCGATGGTGAAATCCGGGAATAGAGTCACTTCTCCATTGTCCACCCTATAAGGGCCGGCCTCCCTGGCCCTCTGTAGAAGGATGTCCCTGTATCTGTAATGTAGTAGGTGTGCTATTACTACTCTGGGCGGTCTCCCTGGCACTGGGGGCCTTGCTGGGACCCGGTGTGCCCTCTCTAGGGCAAAGAACGGTGTCAGGCACCCCGGGGCTATAGTCTTACGCATCCATTCCTCCAGATATTCGACCATATTCGTGCCCTCTGCTCCTTCCGGTAGTCCCTCAACTCGCACTTTGTTCCTTCTGTTTCTCCCCTCAGCATCTTCTGCCCTCTTCTCCAATCGCGTTACTCTCTCTGTGAGGTGCAACATGGTGGCCTCCACGTCCTTTTGTCTCGGGACTATGCGGGTGATTCCTAGTTTGGCGGGCGGCAGTCGCCGCCCCTGCCAAGCGGGAACCGCCAGAAGACCGTACCGCGGTCAAAAGACCGCAGCGGTCATTCTGGCTTTCCCGCTGGGCGGGCGGGCGACTGCCAAAAGGCCGCCCGCCCGCCCAGCGGGAAACCCACAGCAACGATGAAGCCGGCGGAGTTGCTTTTGTGCGACGGGTGCAGTTGCACCCGTTGCGATTTCCAGTGTCTGCTATGCAGACACTGGAAATCAATGTGGGGCTCTGTTAGGGGGCCCCTGCAGTGCCCATGCAATTGGCATGGGCACTGCAGGGGCCCCCAGGGGCCCCACGACACCCGTTCCCGCCAGCCTGGTTCTGGCGGTCAAAACCGCCAGAACCAGGCTGGCGGGAAGGGGGTCAGAATCCCCATGGCATGGGGGATTCTGCAGGCCAGGGGAAAACCGGCGGGAAACCGCCGGTTTCCCTTTTCTGAACGCGGCTTTACCGCCGCGGTCAGAATGGGCCTGGAATGACCCCCTATGTCTGTTAACGTGGACTCCGTGTCCTTGACCCCGTCTGATAATTTTTGGTGGTCCGCTCTGAGGAGGCAAATCTCTACTGCGACCTGATTTATGTCACGCTGGAGGGTGGCTTTTGTGTCATCTATGGCTCCTAAAATTGTGTCCAACGTGTCCTGCACTGAGGGTTGCACCATGCGCTGTATTTCTTCTTTTTTCTTTTCACTGGCTATTGGGCGGTCCATTCTCTCCTCTCTATGACGGCGTCTTGTGTTCATGGGCGCTGGGAGAGCGGAGACCTGGCTCTCTGCTGTTTTAGTCTGTCCCTAGACCTCCATCCCCTGGGGCTACTGTTCTGACATGTGCTTTTACCACGGACTGTGTCGATCCCCCAGCCCACTATTGCTGCTCACCTCATTGCGTTTGCCACATGTCCCCAATCAATCTCGTGGTGCCCTGCCGAGTGTCCTGTACCCCTCAGTTACGGGCACTACCCCGTGGGTCCATTCAAGCCATTCCACTCTTCCAGCAGGGCCTGTGCCGTACTTTAGAGTTCTATGGGGCCTCTTCTTCTTGTTTGGTCCCCTCGCCGCAGACCTTTGCTGGCCAATGTCCTCCTCCTCCCTACCGGGGGCCAAATGAGATATGCAAAATACAAGGGCATCAAAGGACGAGGGGACAGCGCCACAGAGATCCTCCGCCGAAGGCCCCTGGCACAGTCCGTGCTCCCAGCCCCCTTTCAGGTCCATAACCTGCTCTTCGGGGTTCGGGGGGAGCCCCCTCAGGTCACCCCAGCCCTTCACTGTCACTTCTGTATGCCCCGGAGGGGGGGCACAGCGCCACCCCCTACTGCCAAGTCCCGGATCCTCACTCCGATCCGTTGGGAGGAGAACTCGCACCGGTCTCTCCTCCTGCCTCCCCGGCGCGTTCGTGCAGTCTCCTCTTCTGCACCCACTTTCTATCAGTATTTCTTCACCGCTCTCGGCCCCGCGCGGGTTGCCATCCGGCTCGTCACCTTCAGGCCTGGTCTCACCGCCCGGGCCGATGCAGGGCCCAGCCCCACTGCTCTCCAGCCCGATGATTCAGTCAACGCCGAAGAAGGCTCGGGCTTGCCCCTCTTCACTGGCTCACCTCGTTTTCCTGGGCTTGAGGACAGGGAGGTACTACCGCTGTCCCTCGCGGTCCTCTGCTCCCTGCTCCTGCGTCCGCTCCCTGCGTCACTGCCTCCAGGCGACTCGGGCCCCCCTCCGCCAACTCCAGGAGTGTCCCCACGAGACAGGTACCAGCGCCATCCGTGGCGCTCCACAGTCGCAGCCCGCTGTTCGCCGTGCCTCGCAGCTACTCGAGTCCCCGGCGCCGACGTCTCAGCAGGCGCCGAGGAAAGTTCGGGCTGGGCCCCCCTCACTGGGTCACCTCATTGTCTGGGCCCCGGGGGCAGGGAGGCACCGCTGCTCTCCCCCCCGGTCCTCTGCTCCCCGCTCTTGCGTCTGCGTTGCTGGCTCCAGATGTCTCGGGACCACTCCTGTTGGCCCCAGGGGGGTCCCCGCGAGACAGGTATCAGCGTCCTCCGTGGCGCCCCACAGCCGCAGGCCACGATTCACGGCGCTTCACGGCTACCTGAGTCCCCGGCTCGCTCACGAGGACTCCGGACGCGGCATCAGCGTCGCGCTTTTCAAGTTTAACTCTCTCTCCTGGCCAGCTGGGCCCCCGGTGAGCTCTGCAACCGCTCTCCCATCGCTTCGGCACACAGCTGCTGTGCCGGCAGCTCCGGGGCAAGGGTCCTTATGATCGGATAATTATAGGCCCCGTTGGAGCTCTCGGACTATACGTCCGACATCTTGCCTGCGTAGCCACGCCCTATCTTCCTTCTTGTCTGTGGGGTTTTTTCAGCTAAGCAGTCCTTCTTTGCAGGTCATCAGGAATCTGAAATCCTGGGTTCAGGGTCACCCCTAAACACTGAATGTAGGGGTCTGTTAAGGTCACAGGAGAAGTAGCCAATAGCTACTGTCCATGAGGGTGGCTTGACTCTCCTTGTGCTCTCCTCACTTTAGGGAGGAGAGCGCAACCCTATTGGGCTAAATCGTCCAAAACAAGATGGAGGATTTTTCAAGGAGGGGGTCACATCAGCTCTGGCCACCTTAGGGGTGGTCCTGGCTGAGGGAGTAACTCCTCCTTGTTTATCCCATTACCTCAGGGTCTTGCCGCCAAATGTGGGGGATGTCTCTGGGGGCAGGCATCTCCACTAGCTGGAGCGCTCTGGGGTGCTGTAACACCAGGCTTGAGCCTTTGAGGCTCACCACCAGGTGTTACAGTTCCTGCAGGGGGAGGTGTGAAGCACCTCCACCCAGGACAGGCTTTGTTTCTGACCACAGACTGCACAAAGGCACTCACCCCCTGTGGTCAGAAACTCTCCTAGAAGTCAAAAAAAGCCCAGCTTATAAAAACAACGATGGCCATAAGTTTTTTTTCTAAAAGAATAGGGGGGATTACTCCGCCAAACATGATAAAAATTTACAAAGCAAAGTGCATCCCAGCAGTCACGTACGGGTCCGGCATCTGGGGACATACTGATTGTAACCTAGTACAGACGGTTGAAAACGACTTTTTAAGATATTTACTGATGGCCCCAAAAGGTACATCATCTTACATAATTCATTCAGAACTGGGATCCCCTTTTATTACCGATTTGATAAAGATTCAACCCTTACTGTTATGGCACAAAATCTGGACCTCGGAACATACTGAACTTAATAAGGCCATTTTGACCGACTGTATGGAATCTACATACGCAACAAGGGTGCCTTGGCTAAAATACATTATGACTTTTTTTTTAAACATGGGCAATAAAGCTTTTTACACAAATCCAGCTCTTCTGGAAACAATCTCAAGGAAGGACCTGAGCGCTTTGGCATTAAAATATTTAGAAGACTTACGATGGGAGGCTGAATCAAAAAAGCCCACTGTCATTCATAATCAAATAATCCTGTCAACAGAGGCTATCCAGCCTTACCTGATGAACGTGATAAACCCCCGCCATTGTTTTGTGCTCACCAGACTGAGGCTGGATACATTCCATCGACTAGTAACCTTCCCAACCATGAATGATTGGAGCACCACCTTGAAGGCCTGCCCCTGCGACGCAAAGTCACTACAAACCACAATCCATGTGGTTTTATTTTGCAAACTGTATGCCAAGCAAAGAAAGCGCCTAGTAGCCCCTCTCTTAAGGATAATCAACCTCCCTCAGTGTCGTACTGCGTACGCAAGCCTCCAGGTTCTATCATCCATAGAGATGTGCGGAACCTTGGCCAATTTTTTATGCTCCGTACTAAGCACAAGAAAGCACATGGGGGTAGCAATATAACCTGAACTATTTTAGACCTTTTATTATTGTAAACCATTAAGATTTTAGCCTATTTATTGTATTTATTTATTGTATATTGTATATTAAAATGTAAATTATTGTTACTTTTATGACTTGTTGAAAGTCGAATAAAGTCTTTGTACTACTACTACTCCTAGAAGTGGCAGGCTGGCACAGACTGGTCAGTCACACACTAACAGTAGAGCTGGCGTTCAGGGGGCATCTCTAAGATACCCTCTGTGTGCATTTCTCAATAAATCCCACACTCGCATCAGTGTAGGTTTATTGTGCTGAGAAGTTTGATACCAAACTTCTAACTATTCAGTATAGCCATTATGCAACTGTGGAGTTCATTTTTGACCAACTCCCAGACCATATACTCAGTATGGCTTCCCTGCACTTACAATGACTAAAAATGTACTTAACACTCAATGCTCATGCAGCTATTCCCTCACCTGTGGTATAGTGCGCCCTGCCTTAGGGCTGCAAGGCCTGCGAGAGGGGTGACTTACCTATGCCACAGGCAGTGGTTTGTGGGCATGGCACTCTGAGGGGGCTGCCATGTCAACTTAGTCTTTTACTCCCCACCAGCACACGCAAGCTGTGAGGCAGTGTGCATGTGCTGAGTGAGGGGTCCCCAGGGTGGCAAAATACATGCTGCAGCCCTTAGCACTGGGGGTATCTTTTACAAGGACTTAACTGTGTGCCAGGGCTGTGCCAATTGTGGAGACAAAGGTACAGTTTTAGGGAAAGAACACTGGTGCTGGGGCCTGGTTAGCATTGTCCGAGCACACTTTCAACTAAAACTGGCATCAACAAAAGGCAAAAAGGCAGTGGGTAACCATGCCAACAGTGGTATTTACTTACACAGACTATCCTCCCAACCTTATCCTTGGCTATACAGGGTAAAGGTTCACTATGGACACACAGCCTTATGTTGAAATGTCCCACCCAAACTATTAGGATCTTGTTATAATAGCTCTCCAGGAAAGACTCATAATCATTCTCTAGACTCTCAGTTACATGCACCACTCAAGAATCAAATGTATTATATTGATTAATCGGAATAACACCAAATGGCTATGGAATCTGTATTAAAATCATCTGAAAGTGAGGCTAAAATGAATTATTCTAGATGAGAGATCTGCCAACTTAACAGAAATTAATATAGTGAAACCCCCATTCGCCCATCCTGATCTGGATGGGATGGCTGCAATACAAAAATAATGAAAGCTGTTTACACTAAAATCCTTTAAAAGCCAAGTTTCTTGACATAAAACAATACCTGCAGAGTCAATTACAGAGAGCCAGTCAGGATTTGTTAAGGTGTTATGGGGTTCAGCAATATTTATTGAGAGGAACATTAGCCTTTGCCCTTTTTCTCTAGGGAGCTCAGGAATGGGCATAAGGACTTCTAAATCAGTAGAAGGGCCAATCTCTAAGGGAACCTCCTGTCTAAGGAGCGCATGGTCCTCTGGGTTCTTTATACTGGAGTGAGATCCAAAGTGAGTGACCCCCGCCAGACTGGTGTAAAGGCAGTCCAGGTCTTCCAAGAAGACAAGAGCTTCAAAAGAATGTTGGACTTCAACATTAAAAGTCTGGGTCACTGCCACAATGAGAAGTACTAAATTGCACAAATCTGGATGGAAGACCTCTGGCCTAAATTAGTATCCTGATGGTAATACCTGGATGAAGCCTTAAAGTTGTCGCTTGGAGACAAAATACTTTACTAATGATTCCATCATATATTTGGTGACCTAAAGTTGCTAATAATACAATCCACACGGATTTCCTTCTTCCAGGGCCACATCCTAGGGGTTCTTCTAACCATTAATATCTCCTCCCAAAGTGAATAGGCTACCTGGATTTTTCCCTTAACTGTGGACTACTTTATTTTTCAGTGCATGGCAGTCCTCTTGCATGTGAGGAGCTAAAACCAGGAGCTGGGGGAAATTATTGTCCCCCTTTCTGGTCTACCTTGAAAGCTTATTTCCTTGTCCACAAACTGGTTCCTGTCCACCCTTGTTTGGTTCAATGTCCCTTTAGGCAGAATAGTAGGCTCAGTTGGTACTGGAAGTAAACTAGATAATATGGGAACCAAATGAGACTCAGCAGGGCCTGCTGCAGTAGATGAATGTGCTGTGAAGCTGAGGTTCAATTTGGCAAATTCTTCCTCTGTGTTTTCTAAACGGGCCAAAATCAGATTCAGTGGGCACCTCAAAGTTACCAGGACTCGGCTATAAAGATCATCCATGGTCTCGGAGCCTCCAACCCCTTCCTATCAATGGGGTTAGGGTCTGAAATATGCAATAATGTTCATGAGTTTGGGGCATTGCCTCTTTGATATGACCCCACCCACAGCTCTCTTCCTCTTTTCCAATTGGCCCCTTGTTTTAGCGCCATTGGCATGTAGAAGAAATTGTGATCGTGCTCTCTCAGAATGCCTTACAGCCTCTCCAAATGGGATACTGACGATGCAAGTTACAATGTCCTAGGCAACTGGCTTCAACTTTGACATATTCCCATCATTGTCAGCCTCACAAAGAATCGCAGGTAAAAGCTGCAGGTCAGGGGGTGTGGTGAGAGATAAAGGTTGTTCAGCAAGTATGCTGTTCTTGCTAATCACCCCCACTGCAAAAAGCTATCCAAAGTAGTTCCTGGTGCAACGGTCATTGGGATCGCAGCAGATTTGCTGTTCCCCATTGTAGTTGAAATAGACAATGCAGGCCTAATAAAACTAAAGATAAAAAAAAGTGATGACTGTACCTTATACTGAATGTAAAGGGTAGGCCCAGCCCAGGCCCCTCCAGACGATGATGGGCAAAGACAGGCCCTGTTTTGGTCATAACTTCTCCCAGACACGCACTTGGGCACGTCCCTTGCATGTCCTGTGCCGCAGGAAGAAATCGTGCCATTTGTGGTGCCCGACTGGTGCTGCGGTGCTCTCCCTGCCTCCTCTCTGGGCTCTCAATGCTCCCTGGGGCTTGTAGTCCACCACCTTCATCAGTGTTGGTTTGCATCCCGCACCACAAGAAGAAAGCAGGCCTTTTGTGGCACTGACTGGCACTGTGGTGCTTCCTCTGCCTCCTCACCGGGCTCTCAATGCTGTCTGGGGCTAGTAGTCCACCACCTTTACCAGTGCTGGTTTGCAGCCCGTGCCGCATAATTATTATATTTATATAAGGTTATCCTTGGACACAGAAGACTGTGGTGCGAGGGTGGCGTATTGTAATCGGGCAGGACTAGGTCAATGATGATGGTTTCTTGGAGCATTAGTGTTTGGTCATAAGAATTTCTCCTGCTTATGTTGAGAATGGCAATTAACACTATTATTTCTGCATAGTTTAAAAAATATTACCAACAGTTTGTTTTTTCTTTGGAGATTTTCTGAAGTGCAATCAAATGTTATATAGATATTTTTTGGGGTGTTGTAGATTATCAATGTTGACATCTGCGTGCTTAAATTGAATTATTTTGGGTACCAAAGTTTTTATTTTATAACTGATCAGTTTGGGCAGTTTCAAATCATAATGTGACTCCCACCATTCAATCTTGTTTTCAACAGGCACACAATGTGACTTATCAAGGTCAAAGGTAATTAATATGTTTTACTACTTTTTAAAAACTATGGGCCATATTCACAAGAGAGTTGCACATCACTAGTGATGCGCCATTTTTCTTGCGGCCCCCTTGCATACCCTAACGCCACCATGGTAGAGCCATATTTATAATACGGTGCACCATGGCACGTTAGGGGCAATAGCGTCATTTTTTACGCCATTGTAAAGCTATACTGGATTAGTGTAAAAAAATGATGCTAATCCAGTATAGTGTTTTAAACAGGCATTAAAAATGAGCTAGAAATGGCATAAAGGAATCTTGTAGATTCCACTCAGCCATTTTTAGCAATCCTCTAATGAGGGAATGTCCCCTTTGCACACATCATGCATATATTATTCATGATGTGGCACAAAGAGTTCTCAAGGTGACGCAAACCTAGTTTGTGCCACCTTGTAAATATGGTGGCATGGTAGTGGCCCATTAGCATCACATTTGCTGGAAAACTTTTGCCACAAATGTGCCACTAATGGGCACAAGGGCCTTGTAAATCTGGCCCTATGTCTGAAGGGTGAATGGTCTATCTAAATGGTCTATCTACCTCAATTTACTTTGGATGTGGGACCACATGGATACCCATATGGTAGACTTATGTCTTTTCTTTTGATGCACCATTTATGCTGTAATTTGTGATATGCTGGTAGACAGAGTTTCCTATTAGAAAATGGACTGTTTTATGTAGTTTTAAAACATGAAGGTACTCCATGTGTTGTAATCTCAGTTAATTATTAAGGCAATATTTACTCCTCATATACTTATTTATTCATAGATTGTGGAAATCAATAACTTGACTGAAAAGCACAGCTTGATTTGGATTACTCAGGAGAATAAATCACCTCCACACAACTTGGAGATTTCATGCTTCTCCATTTGGCCCATTTGTTATAATATGAGAATAGTGGCTGCGTTGTCAGTTTCAAGATTAGGCACTTAGGCATTTACTTTTACCTCAATAGACTTTACCTAAATAGAGTGATCTTTTTCATACATGGTCCTGTGCTGGTTTCTCAAGGCGGTTTCTTCAATTTGATTCCTTGGTTCACCTTTTTGAAGATTTGTTTTCAATATGTTAATTGTATTAAGCCTAAGACATAACAATTTCATAGGAATGGGTAACAATTCCATCTTTCATTTTTCATGCTTTTTGGGGCTCTGCCTTTTTGATGATATTTTGTGGGCATGAATCTTTCCCTTTTAGTGTCAATTAACATAGCAATTAAATGGGGACATTTTTTAGAGAAATTCTTTTTTAGCACCTTTTTCTATCTTGGGGGTTCATTTTTCATACTAGGTGTATCTTAGGTCATGGCCTGTAGTGTGTCCTGGTGTCTCTGGGTCTTCATCTTCTGACCTTTTTTTATACTTCACTGTTAGAAATGGGGTCTTTGGTTGGCAGTCAGGTTACCCCCTGTCCAAGCAAGGACCCTCACTCTAGTCAGGGTAAGTCACACACAATCCAAATTATCCTGTGCCCACCCTCTGGTAGCTTGGCACTGAGCAGTCAGGCTTAACTTAGAAGGCAATGTGTAAAGTAGTTGTGCAATAAATCATGCAATAACATAGTATGGCACCACAAAAATACACCACACAGTGTTTAGAAAAAAGTATGATATTTATCTGATACGATGCAGGTCAAAACGATTAAAATGCACTAAGTATTTGTTGAGATATTACTGTAAAAATGATATAAAGTGTATTTAGTCTTTTAGAAGCACTAAGGCCCTCATTACAACCCTGGCGGTAGGTGTTAAAGCGGCGGTAATACCGCCAACAGGCCGCCGGAAAAAGAAATGGAATCACAACCATGGCGGAAACTGACCAACACAGACAGCCACTTTAACACTCCGACCGCCACGGCGGTAGAAAAAAACAACGCGGTGGTAACCGCCAACAGACAGGCGGAAAACAATGTACCGCCCACTGTATTACAAGGCACCAATCCGCCACCTTTTTCGGGGCAGTACCAATGCCATCAAAAGCATGGCGGAAACCGTTCACCTTTCGACACCCTATGAGGAACCAGGACACCATGGAGCCCGAGTTACAGGTGTTACCAATATTGGTTTAAATAAAGGAATAAAGGAAAAAGAGAGTGACACACACACACGCCACATGCAACACCCCCACCCCCACTCTCAACCACAGCCTGGAAGAACGCAAGGACAAAATAAAATGATTGTAACAAGTGTAATCATCGAAAATCCAGATAGGGAAACAGGTCTGTAAAATATAAAAATATACAAATATGTACAGCAACTACACAAGTCCGGATAGTGTTCCATTCATTGTCCATGGACCAGTGGTCCCAAAATGCATAGGCGAAGCCCACACATGTTACCTGCCTCTAAATGGAGAGAACACTCCTGGGGCATCAGGTTTAAAAGAAACAGGCAACTCAGCGGTAAGGGTGGGGGGGCACCTCCGTCGGATGAAGGGACGACGCCACTGCTCCACGAGGGGCTCCATGCCAACTGTTTGCTCCTGGGGAGTGCAAAGCCACAGTCTCACAAGTCTCTCAAGTGGTGGGTTGCCCACAGATTGGTCCTGGGGAGTGCAAAGCCACAGTCTCACAACTCTCTCAAGTCGGTTGGTTGCCCACTGATTGATCCTGAGGACTGCAAAGGCACAGTCTCACAAGTCTCTCAAGTGGGTGGTTTGCCCACTGATTGGTCCTGGGGAGTGCAAAGCCACAGTCTCTCTAGTGGATGTTTTTCTCCATCGGTTCTGGAGGGGGCTTTGTGCCCAGAGTGCTTCATCCTGCCAAAGACTGTGTTAGTGGATGTTTTTCTCCACTAGTTCTGGAGGGGGCTTTGTGCCCAGAGTGCTTCATCCTGCAAAGGACTGTGTTAGTGGATGTTTTTCTACACTGGTTCTGGAGGGGGCTTTGTGCCAGAGTGCTTCATCCTGCCAAGAACTGTGTTAGTGGATGTTTTTCTCCACTGGTTCTGGAGGGGGCATGGTGGCCAGAGTGCTGCATATGGTGTGTCAGTTCCCATTCCCTCACCTGGGTGTGCATGCCACGAGATTTCCTGGGAACAGGTAGCATGATATTCCATGGAGTCAGAGAGACAATCCACCCTGCTGCGACTTTGTCTGCCAACTGCTGGTACTAACAGTGCTGGTTGTGGTGCCTCATGTAGTCTGTGCAGGGTCCAGGACATCTCCTGCAGCCTCGAACGGCTGCCCACTGGGAATGTTGTACATGTCGGCTGTGGTGGCACTGTCTGTGCACGTCGAGGGCAGGTGGCCCTGGTTGCGGCGGTGTCTGTGGTGGAGATGCTGCCGGTGGTGCATGTGTCAGCACCTGGGGAGGGAGACAGCAGGACGTCTCCTGCAGCCTCGGATGGCTGCCCACTGGGAATGATGCTGGGGACTGTTGCAGAGGCAGCAGACATGCAGGTGGCGGTGCGGGTGTCCGTGAAGGTGGTGGTGTAGGTGCTGGTGCAGGTGGCGGTGCAGGTGGTGGTGGTTGCGGCGGTGGCCACTGTCGTACAGGTTGCTGTTCTGTTTGGGAGAAGGAGTGACTCCAGTCCCTCACCTGGAGGCTCCGTGCCGTGAGCTGACTTCCCTTTAGCCTTGTGTCCCTTCCCAACCCTGGAAGTCACTGCTGGGACCTTGGCACTGTCCTCTTTTGTCTTGGAGGAGGTCTTGCTGGGTGGTTGGTGCAGCTTTTCCCTATGGCATGTGGGCCCCTTCTTCACCTTGGCAGGTGGTGGAATAGGGTGATCCTTGGCTTCGCTAGGTGGCACACTGGCAGCCCTGATGGGTGCAGCCCGCAATGTTACTGGACTTGCAGGGACCACAGTGCTCGAGGATTTGGTGGCTGAGGTGCTGGGCTGGGATCTGACCATCCTGGCCCAAGGGGAAGGACGGGGGGGGTGTAGGGAAGAGGTCAATGTTAGCCAGGAACAGTTTTTTAGACACACTGGGACGGGAAGATGGAGGGGGTTTGGGAGTGGAGGAAGAGGTAGTGGTTATAGGAGGTGTACGTCTGCTGAGTTTGGGTGAGGGTGCATGGGCTGGAGGCTGTTCTGAGGTGAATGGCTGTTGAGTGGGTGTGTGCCGGCGTTTGTGTAGTTTGGGAGGAGGGCTCACAGACACACTGGGAGAGGACACAGGGGACGGGTGAATGGTAGTGGGGTTGTGATTGCACATTGGCGGTGTGTGGTGATAGGCGTGCTGGTGATGGAGGTAGTGGCTGAGGATGTAGTGCATGCAGGTGTGAGTAGAGACGAGACTGGGAGGGAGGAGGGAGAAGTCTCAGGAGGGGGACACAGTGGAGGCAGTGGATGTTGGCGTGTCTGCATGGGGATGGTGCTTGTGTGAGTGCCTCTGGGATGTGTGCTGCTTATGTTTGCCATGTCCACTCTTCTGTGTTGATGAGTGTGCATGCTGGTCTGATGGTGTGCTTGGGATAGGCTGAGGTAGAGGGGATTGGGTCTGGGTAGTGGAAGTTGAAGGGGGGAGGCAGGACACAGGGACAATGGCTGCCATCAGTGCTGAGGCCAGAGCCTGAAATGCTCTCTATTGGGCCACCTGGCCAGAATGAATGCCCTCCAGGTATGCATTTGTTTGCTGCAAATGCCTCTCAACACTGTGGATGGCATTCAAAATGGTTGATTGCCCAACAGTGAGGGATCTCAGGAGGTCAATAGCCTCCTCACTGAGGGCAGCAGGGCTGACTGGGGCAGGGCCTGAGGTGCCTGGAGCGAAGGAGATGTCCACCCTCCTGGGTGAGTGGGCACGGGAACCACGCTGAGGGGCTGCTGGGAGGGCGGTGCTGGTAGGGGGGTGGCGGCTGTACCTGTTGATGAGGTGGGCACAGAGGTGCCCGCCACCTCAAGGGAGCTCCAATCAGAGGAGGAGTCGCTGTCGCTGGTGTCTCCTCCTGTCCCCGTCGTGGAGCTCCCCTCGCCCTCCGTCCCACTGGTGCCTTCAGACTCCGTACATTCACCCTCCGGAGCCATGTGGGTTGCAGCTCTCTCCTGCTCCGGTGCCAATGCTCCTCCACCAGATGATGCGTGAGTTTGCCCTGGCCTAGGGGAACCCACAGCCCACTTCCCCCACCCAGAAACCTCATAAAGCGCGCAGAGTCAGCTGAATGACACTGTACTCACCCCCTTGTGGCTGCTGTGATGCCCTCAAGCGCCCATACAACTCAGGATATGCCACCGCCAGGATCTCGTACATCAGGGGGGTCATGGTGCGACGGGCACCCCTTCCACGTTGGGAGGCCATCCCCAGCTGGGCATCCACCGTCTTCTTGCTCCAGCGGCGTAGGTCCTCCCATCTTTTTTGCAGCAGTGGGTGCTCTGTCTATGGTAGACCCCCAGGGTCCACACTTCCTTGGCAATGGCAAGCCAAATACCCTTCTTCTGGTGGGCACTGACCTACAGGAAAAGTGAAGTAGGTATGGATGTTACTACCCCGTCTGGTTCCTCTTACTCATTGGCCACAAACCTCCCACCCTGGCCCAGAAAAACATACACTGACCATCCTCACATGCTGGCCTCTGCCCCCCCGTATCTTCCATTCACGCCATTCCATACATTCATGTCCCATGCATCATGCTCACAGTGTACTCACCTGTTTGTCTGGAGGACTGTAGAGTAGCGTGTACTGGGGGAGGACCTCAGTCACCAGCTTGTCCAACTCCTCCACAGTGAATGCAGGGGCCCTTTCCCCAGGCACTGTAGCCATTGTTGCTTCCAGACTAAGGTCACAGCAGCACTTGCAGTGTAGGTCCTCTCCTGTTGAAGGTGAGGTATCAAGTGAACGAACAGATAGAAAATGGCAGTCATGTCCGCGGCGGTGCGTACCGTCACTGCCGGCGTACATCGTCATTGGCTCCTGGAACCCATAGGGCCCAATGATAACCAATGCTGATTTGCGCTGCGGTCTTCGACTGCCTACTGCGACGCAGCACAACGCCAGCACAGTTACCTCATGTCCCATTGTCCCTCCTTATAGGTCAGGCAGCTGCCATTTCATGGGGGCACATGGCAGGGCAACTAACTGCGTCACAGCACTTTTGGCCAGGAATACAGACAGACATCGCCACACACCGATTACATCACAATTGTTCTAAACACACTTGTGAAACCTATGTGGTGTATGACCCTCTGCTCACCCTTCTCCTCCATAGGACACTTCCGCTGGGGCAGGTGATGAGATGGCGTCATCCTTCGGTATACAGACCCCTGGTGGACCTGGCAACAATGGAAGACAGATCATTATCACCTACAGGCTTGATTGTGCCACAATCCATTAACTGTGTTCCCAGTTCGAGCCAGACCTGATGTCAGCTATCCGCCATCCCACAGGAATACCCCCTCTAGTGCAGGTCCTGTCAGTACTCCATTTCCTGGCTAGTGGGTCCTTTCAAACAACAGTGGTCATGGCATCAGGGATGTCACACCCAATGTTCTCTAACGTATTGTCTGCCCTGCTGAAACACATGCACAGCTACATCGTTTTCCCTCAGGTGGAGGATTTGCCCACAGTGAAAGGTGACTTCTATGCCATGGGACATACCCCCAACATCACTGTTGTCATTTATGGTACACATTTGGCATTTGTCCCCCCCCCGCAGGAAGGAACAGGTGTACAGAAACCGCAAAAGCTACCATTCTATGAATGTCCAGATGGTGTGTTTGGCAGACCAGTACATCTCCCATGTGAATGCCAAGTATCCTGGCTCAGAGCATGCCGCTTACATTTTGAGGAATAGCAGCATCCCTTATGTGATGGGCCAACTCCAGAGGCACCGTGTGTGGCTAATAGGTGAGCCCAAGGTCCCAACACAGTTGACATAGGTGTCTGGGTATGGGTGAGACTCTAAGGTTTGGAGGATGTCTAATAGTTGTCCCTCAATATTTGCAAGTGACTTTGGTTACCCCAACCTGTCATGGCTACTGACCCCAGTGAGGAATCCCAGGACAAGGGCAGAAGAACACTACAATGAGGCACATGGGCGAACAAGGAGGATAATAGAGCGCACCTTCAGCCTCCTGAAGGCCAGATTCCGGTGCTTCCATATGACAGGTGGCTCCCTATACTACTCACTGAAGAAGGTGTGCCAGATCATCGTGGCATGCTATATGTTGCACAACCTGGCTTTGCGACGCCAGGTGAAATTTTCTGCAAGGAGGATGGGCCTGATGTTGTTCTTGTAGCAGCTGTGGAGCCTGTGGACAGTGAAGAAGAGGAGGGAGAAGAAGAAGATATAGACAACCGAAACAACATCATCATGCAATACTTCCAGTGAGACACAGGTAAGAGACTAGCACTGCTCCTCTCATATCATACTACTTTTGGACATTGCATGAATCTGCCTTTTTACCTCTCTGTAGGGACCCTGACATGTCACTTTGCCTTTCCATTTCACAGATCTGGGTCCCACTTTCTTCCTTCTGCTATGTTAACTGATGCCCAACAACTGTCGAACATTAGTATGTGAACATGAACATTGACATTGCTATTTTTCTGTGAGGTTGCAATTACACATTTGTGAAAGTACAGACTGACTCCAGATTGATTTGTGATTCAAGGGTGTTTATTTCTGTGCTAATAAGTGGAGGGGGCTGTGCAATTGGCTGGGGTGATGGTGGAGGAATGTCCATGGTAGACTCCAGTCTCTTGGTATCACAGGCGCATTGTCCAAGGGGGCATAGGAAGTGGAGTTATCGTAGTTCAAAGTTGTCAGGGTGACATAGTGGGACAATAGGGTGACAATCAGGAGAGTGTTATTTCCTGGCGGAGGTCTTGGCAATGTTCTCTGTCTTGTTCCTAGATCTCAGGGACCGTTTGCAGGCTGGTTCTCCTTCTGCAGGGGGTGGTGTGCTGGTGGCCTGTTGGTCCTATGTACGGGACCTCCTGTCCACTAGCGCCGGCGGAGGTGGAGGGTTGTTTATCATTCAGGCTAGTGTCAGGGGGCCGTTTGTGTGTCACTGTGTCCCTCATAGTGTTGGCCAGGTCTGCCAGCACCCCTGCAATGGTGACCAGGGCGGTGTTGATGGACTTCAAGTCCTCCCTGATCCCCAGGTAGGGTTCCTCCTGCAGCCGCTGGGTCTCCTGAAACTTGGCCAGCACCGTGTCCATTGTCTCCTGGGAATGATGGTATGCTCCAATGATGTTGGAGAGTGCCTCATGGAGAGTGGGTTCCCTGGGCCTGTCCTCCCTCTGTCGCACAGCAGTTCTCCCAGTTTCCCTGTTATCCTGTGCCTCTGTCCCCTGAACCGTGTGCCCACTGCCACTGACCCCAGGTCCCAGATTGTCTTGGGTTGGTGGGTTTGCCTGAGGTCCCTGTAGTGGTGGACACACTGATGATTGACGTGTCCTGGGGACAGAGGGATGGGTCCACTGGGTGGGTGCTGTGGTGGTGTTTCCTGAGGGGGAGTTTTAGTGGTGGTTTGTGACTGTGGCAGGGGAACCGACTGTCCAGAGGTCCCCGATGGGCCGGGCTGGTCATCTTGATCCAGGTCTGCAGAGCTGCTGTCTTCACTGTGGGCCTCTTCTGTGGGGGGACTGGATATTTCTGGCACCTCCTGTCCAGTGACGTTGGGTGTGGGTCCTGTTGTGGTGTAAATGCATAGTTATTGTATCTGTGTGTGCCACCTTGCTCAATGGGTGAGTTACCGTCTACTCCTGTGCTTGCATTACTGTATTTGCCCTTGTGTGATTAGTGATTTTGGGGCCTGGGTGGGTATCTGTACTGGTCATGCTTTGGTGATGGGGGTCCATGCATAGGTGTTGCATGCAGGGCTTGGTATTGGGATGGGTGGGTTGTGATTGTGGGGCATATGTGAGGTGGTGTAGTGATGGGGGTGAGAGTAGGGGTATGAGTTTGTGATGGCATGCAGGTAGGGTGTGGGATGTAGTAGTAAAGATTTGACTTACCAGAGTCCAGTCCTCCTGCTACTACTGCGAGGCCCTCAGGATGCATGATTGCCAAGACTTGCTCCTCCCATGTTGTTAGTTGTGGGGGAGGGGTGGGGAGATCCACCGCCAGTCCTCTGTACTGCTACCTGGTGTCTGGATACCACGGAACGCACCTTCCGCCGTAGGTCATTCCACCTCTTCCGGATGTCATCCCGTGTTCTGGGGTGCTGTCCCACTGCATGAACCCTGTTGACAATTCTCTGCCATAGCTCCATCTTCCTAGCAATGGAGGTCTGCTACACCTGTGATTTGAAAAGCTGTGGCACTGCCCGGATGATTTCCTCCACCATGACCCTGAGCTCCTCCTCAGAAAACCTGGGGTGTCTTTGAGGTGCCATAATGTGGTGTGGGTGATGTGTGAGGAGCTGTTTGTTGTGCTGTGTGATGTGTTGTGCTGGTGTGTGTTCTTTGAGGTGCATGGATGTTGTATGAGTGATGGGGTTGTGTGCCTGTGGATGCTGGTGTTGTGTTTGCTATTATTTCTCTGTGTCTTCCAAACAAATTTGTTGTAAGTGGTTGTGGGTCAAGTGTGTGTGTGTTTTATAGTGGTGTGGGTGTGTGGGTGTGGGTGTGGTGTGTGTATGTGTATCAGGTGTGTGTATTTTGAATTGTCCAATGTTGATGTGTTTTGTAAGTGTGTGTGTATTTTGAGCACAGCAGTGTGTACCAGCGATGGATTACCGTGGTTGAAAGACCGCCATGTTGATTTGTGGGTCATGATAGTGTGGGCGTATTCCTGTTGGCATGACAGTGTAGGTTTTGGTATCGCCAGTTTATCACTGACCTTTGGTGTGGCGGACTTATGTGGGTGTCTGTATTGTGGCGGATTATGAGATGTGGGTCGTAGTACCTGAAGCAGATTTCTGCCGTGGCCACGGTATCTTGACAGCCGTCAGCATGGCGGTAAGCGAGATATACCACCAGGGTTGTAATGAGGGCCTAAATGTCTCTTTACAGCACAAAGTACCGGGCTTGCATTCAAAATCTCGCCAGAGAGGAGGAGATGCGTGGAAAATAAGGAAGTATGCGTCGATTTCTTGGGCCGCACACGGCGATGCATCGTTTAGTTTTCATGCAGGGGAGGCTTTGCGTCGATTTCCGGCGCTCGGTCATAGATCCTCTTCAGGTTGCAGGGTTTTCAGATGCCCCAGGACGATGCATGGATTTCCGGCACTGACAGGACAAAGTCACAAGGAATGCGTCGATCCTGTGGGTGTTGTGTGGAAATTTCTACAGCACGGCAGGCGCTGCGTCGGTTCCTCTCTGGAAGTCAGGCTGTGTTGTTCCCGGCTTGGCTGTGCGTCGATCCAGTGGGCCGTGCCTTGAATTTCCAGTTGCTACGCTGGCGCTGCGTCGATCTTCTCCTTGCGACATCGTGCTGCGTCATTCCAGTTCAGCGTGCAGTGAATTTTTCACTGCAAGGCAGGCTGTGCGTCGTTTCTGGCAGGCTCTGCATCGACTTTCACCTGACAAGGAGTCCTTCTTGTAGAGATGAAGTCTTTTTGGTCCTGAGACTTCAGGGAACAGGAGGCAAGCTCTAGCCAATACCTTGGAGAACACTTCTCACCACAGCCAGAGAGCAGCAGGGTAACAGCAAGGCAGCAGTCCTTCACAGAAAGCAGTCAGGTGAGTCATTTAGGCAGCCAGGCAGTTCTTCTTGGAAGGATGCAGGTTCTGGTTCAGGTTCTCTTCTCTAGGAAGTGTCTGAGTTGGGAGGGACAGACGCCCTGTTTAAATACCTAAATGTGCCTTTGAAATGGGGGAGAATTCAAAGAGTGGCTTAGAAGTGCACAGGGTACCCTTTCAGTTCATTCCTGTCTGCCCGGGTCCCAGTAGGGGCTGTGGCAGTCCTTTGTGTGAGGACAGGCTACTGTCCTTTGACATGTAAGTGTCAGGCCCTCCACCCTCCCAGCCCAGGAAGACCCATTCAAAATGCAGATGTATACAAGTGAGGTTAAGTATCCTGTGTTTGGGGTGTGTCTGAGTGAATGCACAAGGGAGCTGTCAATTGAACCCAGACAGACATGGATTGTAAGGCACAGAAAGATTTAAGTGCAGAGAAATGCTCACTTTCTAAAAGTGGCTTTTCTAAAATAGTAATATTAAATCCAACTTCACCTGTCAGCAAGATTTTGTATCACCATTCTGGCCATACTAAATATGACCTTCCTACTCCTTTCAGATCAGCAGCTACCACTCAACCAGTATATGAGGTAGCCCCAATGTCATCCTATGAAGGGAGCAGGCCTCACAGCAGTGTAAAAATTAATTTAGGAGTTTTACACTACCAGAACATGTAAACTACACAGGTACATGTCCTGCCTTTTGCCTACACAGCACCCTGCCCTATGGGTTACCTAGGGCATACCTTAGGGGTGTCTTATATGTAGAAAAAGGGGAGTTTCACGCTTGGCAAGTACTTTTAAATGCCAAGTAGAATTGGCAGTGAAACTGCACACACAGGCCTTGCAATGGCAGGCCTGAGACATGGTTAAGGAGCTACTGAAGTGGGTGGCACATTCAGTGCTGCAGGCCCACTAGTAGCATTTAATCTACAGGCCCTAGGCACATATAATGCACTTTACTAGGGACTTATAAGTAAATTAAGTAATCCAATTGGATATCATCCAATGGTATCATGTTTAAATGGAGAGAGCATATGCTCTTTAGCACTGGTTAGCAGTGGTAAAGAGAGCAAAGTTTTAAAACCAGCAAAAACAGTATCTGAAGAGTGGAGTGAGGCAGGCAAAAAGTTAGGGGTGACCACCCTAAGGCTGTCATGTCTAACATTCACCCTTTCCTGGTGGTGGTACTTGTAGTTGTCTAATTTTTCAGATTTTTAAACACTCTTTTAATAATGGTCAAAAACAACAAGAATGTATTTGTTGGACACAATCTAACTCATAAGGGTGTTGGCAGCTGTCATTTTTAAGAAGCAGTATTCGATTGATACCATTAAAAATATTTTCAATTGTGTTTTCTTCTTTGCATGTATTACTGTATCAGCCTTGAGAAAGTTCCAAAATTGGATGAAACGTGTTGGCTAAATCATCTGTATTTAATCATCAACAGAACATTTGTGTCCTGCCTTTAACTGAATCATCTTATTGGAACAGCTATTATTTGTTATTGGATTTTTCTGTCCGCCGAACTTCCGATGGGGAGTTTGCCACCACATAGGCTACCTCCCTGCTGGCCCCATTAAAAGTTGCCCGCTAGGTCAGCCGGTGGAAACCTGATTTTCCGTCTGCTGGCCTAGAGGGAAACAGGCTACAACATGGTCTCCAGATTGTAATCAAACTAGCGGCAATGCTGTAGCCTGCAGGGTACACCAGCACCCTTACAGTGTTCACTGTTTGTAAAGCACGGGCAGTCCAGGGGCCACCCTGGGGCTGCCTGTACCCGTTCTCTGTCAGCAGTTTCATGGTGGTGCTATCGCCATGAAAACGCTGGTGGAGAAGGTGGTCATAATCCCCAGGGCAGCACTGCATGCAGTGCTGCCCCTCTGGATTAGGACCGCCACCACCTCCAAACTTCTGGGATCTCTGATCACCACCAGGGTTGTAATGTGGTACTCGGACCGCCACATTGGTGGCAGTCCGACCACTAGCTATGAGTCTGGCGGTCTAGTACCCGCCTTATTTCTAATGACCCCCATAATGTCTTGACTTCATGATTGTTTAACAGAACAGTCTATGATTTTAAACCTCATAGAATATTGATTACATTGGTTTATGATCGGTTGTTAATTTTATAAATCTTCCTAAGTTTCCATGCATTTCGAGTGCTTTGCCACTACATTTTGTGAAGTTCTTGAGTTAGGATCAACAGACTTTCTAGAATGTGTAGTTACAAATTGTATCAACCGATGTGTTATGGGCGTATGAGCACCTAACCCTGCAGACTACTATGCTTGACAAATAGGTGATGTGTGACAGTTTTATCACAGTTGCCTTTTTTTGTGTTGGCCTGGACTCCACCCTGGCACACACCTGGGCACGTTCCACACGTTATGTGCCGTGGGAAGAAAACTCCTATCTGGGCTCTCAATACTTTCTGGGGCTTGTAGTCCTCCTCCTTCACCAGTGCTGCTTTGCATCCCTAGAAAGAGGATTCTAAAATTAATGCACAATACAACCAATGCAGAAGCCTTCTTCCCTCCAAGAGCATCTTATTTGTGGAAACCCAAGGCCATTGTTGCCACAGCATTCCAAGCCTGGATATTCTTGTGTAAGCGGTTTATGTAGTCTGATTATGAGTTTATTTGGTCTCCTACTAACTAAGGGTTTGTGCATTTGTGAATGAGAAGAATATCCTTGCATAGACAGGATTGGAGTAAGAAACACTTTTCACATTTTTTTTCTTTTTTTTATAAAAAATGAGCTGCCATTGGCATTTCAGTGCCTAGAAGAGTCCTGGAAACATGTATTTCTTGATCTTGAAGGCTCACCTGAATACAGTAGGAAGATGGTAAATTATAATATGATCTGCACTTTTCTAGCCAGCACACACTGATTCAGGAACTTATTTAGGCTAAACACCAAAGCAAAAGAATAAGTGCTCAGTCCATTGATCAGTAATTAGTGATTTGGGTCCAAAGAATTAACATTGTGGTTTGTGATTCCTAAACTGTGATTTGTAACCAGTTTGTTAATCACAACCTACAAAAAATTCAAAATTGTATTAAGCCATTCATTTTTATTCACATTTCTATGTCAGAGATTGCTGAATAACGATTTGATTTAATCTGCACAATCTTTTTTCTGTATTTACCGACTCACAATTTGAGAATCGTTAATTAGCATGCATCATACTGTCTGTGAATGGTGACCGTACAATCAAGAAGTATGCATTCCCTTTCATTTCTGTCAAACAAAAGAGCAGAGGCCAGGAGAATCAGAAACATCTGTATGTGTTATTGTACCAATAAACATACACACTCAGCCTTTAATAAGTAACAGCACAACTTTTTTTTATAAAGGTATTTTTTGTAACAATCAAATTTGAATGAAAACACAGAAAACCCAGAGTACGTGGAAGAAGAGAAGGGGGTTGATTTTGCAGAAGCAGGAGCCAACTACAAAGTCAACTGCAAAAAGATTAACTCCACACCAAAAAACACAACAACCTACGGAAAAGAGATTCCAGATAGTAAGGCAAAACACTGGAAAGTCGCAAAGCATAAATCAAAGACTGGGTATGAGGCTGAAACATATAGTCGGAGCCAAGGCAATATTTGTTTGTGGTAATGGGGAAGGAATACCAACTGTAGAGGAGTTTCAAGCTCTTAAAGAAGCAAAACATTAGTACAAAGCAGCAGCCTTGCAGATTCTTTCGGACTAAACTGGTGTTTTGTGCTATTCTATTTAGTAAGGATTCAATTCAATATCACAATGTTTAGAACTCCTAAGAGAATGTGTCACAACATTGTTCAGGCAAGAAAGACGTCTTGCCAAGTACTTGAAATGTTACAGCAAAATGTCACAGTTGCAGAGAACTGGCCAATTTCCCTTCAAGAAGGATTGTTCATATAGAGAAAGAAATGTCTCAGTATAGATCAACGTTCTCAAACAAGTAACAACAAAAATATAAAGCAATGCAAACTGTAGAGGAGTGTACATAGTGCAAACATATACTCCACAAGAATGTGAGGCTCAGGAGGCATGAAGCCACAGTACTGTATCAGTGCTAGATATAAATCCAGTACGGAGAAGAATAGGTAGAACTGGAGACTGGGAAGGCGGAGGAGCATGTTATTCTACAGTCCTGTCTATATCCAAAAGAAATCATTATATTGTTTGTTTTTGTATATTTTCTAGATTTTAATTTTTGCTGAAAATAAAAGTTTGGAAGCCAATATTATAACAGAGATGGAAATCTTAATTATTTGGTATTGGAAGAAACAGAATAAAAAATGAATATTACTGTACCAAACAAACCTTAGGTGTGTTCCTGAAAATAATTAAATATTATAAACATTAATAGAAGTAATTGATTGTTATGTGCAAACTGCATTTCTTAACTTCAGATGCCCTTCCTTCATCATGCCCATCGCGTGGTTTGAACATTATCTAAATCATCAGAATTATCTTTATCTAGGCCTCAGAATGAACTTTTCACGTAGCTATGTTATGCAGCATAGCAAAACAGGCATTTATTTTACAAGATGCTCAAGGGGAATTTGCAAGGCTCCATTGCTTTTACAAAGACATCTGAATCACAGGCCATATGTTTGCTCATTAACAGTTCCCATATGCTTATGGCTATATTATATCTCCTCTCATTGGGTGTACTAAGATTCAAATAAGTCCTCAGTATCCAAGGATGAATTGAATATGAACAGTTACCTAAAACAATAATATATAATACTTATCATTAAGTTACATTTTATTGGTGTTATGATATAAAGAAACAAGAAACATGTTTTGCCAATATGACCTCAACTCCAAAATCAACCCCTGCTAAATGATTCTAAAGGCCACAGTGGCTTGTAGGAGCCATGTGTTCTTCCAGAGCAATGTGCCAAAAGGCCTTAATAATGCACTCTTCATTGAAAACAACCTGCATACAGAAGGAGAATTGATGTTTGCAATTTTGGAACAAACTTCTGAAAGCAACAAAATCACAAATAAGGATATGCATATCATCCAGACAACCATTTATCAGAGGAAATTATACCATCCTGAAAAATCTACCTTAGTTTCATTCAAACACTGAGTTCTGCTGGGGAAATCAACATGTTTATTTTAAGTATATAATGTTAGACCTGTCAGACTTAGAGGTGTCTTCTCCCACACTGATTGCTAAAAACTTGTTTTGTTGCCTTTAGGACTCTGTGCAATTTGTCACTGTTAACTAGTGCTTGTGCTCACTCCTTAAAACATAAACAATTACACTGCACCTGACTGACACATTTAATGTACGTATAAGTTCCTAGTAAAGTGGTATAACATGCACCTTGGTCCTGCAAATTAAATGCTACTAGTGGGCTTGTTGTGCAACCGACTCAAGTAGCCTTTTAAAACATGTCTCAAGCCTACCATTGCAGATTGTGTGCAGTTTTAAACTGCCAATTCAAAATGGCAAAATAAACCTTCAGCCTGGCCTAAACCTCCCTTTTTAATGCATATAAAGGAATACAAAGGTAGACCTCAACAGCCCATAGGGCCAGGTAAAGTGTAGTTAAAACGTTGGAAAGGTACGTTTAAGTTTTACATGGCCTAGTAGTGAAAAACTCTCAAATTAGCTTTTTGCTACTGTGTGTCCTCCCTATCCCTTAGGATAAGATTGGGTTACCTTATTACTTTTAATATATGACAACCTTTGTTTGGAAACAGGTTGAAATGTCATGTTTGATCTATAAAGAACTGAAATTGTAAATCCTCTCTAAAGGCAAAATAAGATTTGAAGTCACAGTTCCTAAAGTGGCACTTTTAGAAAGTTGGCATTGTCTTGTCCATTCGGGGCCTGCAGACTGTGTTGTGGGTAATATGACTGTGTTTAGAGTGGCAGTTCACCTTTTCTGTGTTCCTCCCAGACAGTGAGACAAAGGGGGACTAGATGTTGGCAGGATAGATCATCCTTCCAGGATGGAGAGGCAGAGCTGTTCCATGCCCAATTTACATTTCAAAGAATCTGCCACAGCATACTCACAAAAAACGTCACATGTACCTATTGTCACATTAGACCTATTGGGGCTTGGAAAAGGAGAAAGGAAATTTGAGAACTAACTGTTGGGATAAAAAACTCTAGAAGTTTCTTCCACTTAAAGTTGGCACAAGTATATAAATAGGACCCTCTGACCTACTCTTCGGTTCACTCCTGGACCTCTGTAGGAAACCTAGAAGGTCTGCCTTGTATTTCAGATGGTTGTTCTGCTGCTTGCATACTGCTTTGTAGTTCAGAGAACTGACCTGCATCTACCTGAGGACAGCCATTTGTCTTGAAGTCTGCCTTAAATCTTCAGAGAGCTGCCCTGCTGCTTGAGGACTATCTTGCTGCTTAAACCCAGGACCACAAGAGTGACTCCAAGGGCTTGTTGGTTGGCATCCTGTTCTGAGGTACAAGGAACCAAAAGCTTCAACAACTTGAGCCTTGCTCCTAGTGGTGCGCACCCAGTCCCAGACCCTTGGAAATGGTGCTAAAGGTGCCCAAAGAACCAAAGGCCAAAACTTGGGACTTAAAAAAAATTCTGCCAAAAAGTGCTCTCAGAACGCAGAGACCAGGACCTGCCTGCTCGGTCATCTGCCTAAAATGCATGGCTTGTCAGCCTTACTTTGTGGTAGCTCTCCCCTTGTTCTTTAACACAGCTTTACATCATAGTGACTCCCCACAGAAAGGGTATTCAGGCTCTAAGGGCATTCGTTGGCTACTGCCTGCAGCTTTTTCCTGCTGGAGATCTTCGACTTGCAAAAAAGTGACAAAGTCTGAACTTGGAAATCTTCAACCAGTGGCTCCTCAATCATGGCGTGGTTTAAATCCACCTTGTGTAACCAAACCACTCTCCATTGTGGTCAGTTATAACTTTTGACATTGCCCTGGCCTTGCGAGACTAGATGCCCACGGTTGGTGTTTTGATCTTTTAGGCCCTAGTTCTAACTAAACGCTTTAAAAATTAATAATTCTGTTTCTACTAATTCAATTTTTGTCTTTTTGTCTTTTTATGACTTTTTCTTATTTTTCTAAATTGGTGTCAGATTTGTCCTGTGTTATTTGTGTGCAGGATAAATACCTGACATTCTGCTCTAAGTTAAGCTTGACTGCTTTTGTGCCAAACCACCAGCGGGTTAAGTCCACATTAATTTAGTGTTTCTCCCTGACAGGGCTTGTGGTTGTTGCTTGAGAAGGGCTCACACCCCACTCAGCAATACAATTTCCTACACATAGCATAAAGTACATTATGTAGCATCCCACCTGCTATAGCAACCACTTCCTTACAAGTGTAAATCGATGCACATAAGCTTACTCTTACATTATGCAGTATACTTACTACTTTTGACTGTTTGCCATTTACTATTGAACATTTACTGTGAATTGTAGTCTTATACATCTCTACCCCCTAAAACAATAGGATGATGACTAATTTACTATTGTAAAGTTTAAAACTTTAGAAAAATAGTAAAATATTTTATGATAAATATAAATTAAAATTAATTTTATATATTTCTTTTAATTTTCACATTTCTTTTAACTATAGAACAGCATAACACCATTCTACAGCACTATTAACTTAATTTTGAAATAAATCTTTCATTCATTTAAACATATTATTTAAATTTACAATTGTTTTTAAATGTTTATTAAAAAAAAAAATCATAAAGCACACCTAAGGTAAGATATTACTAGGTATTTGTTATATATTAAAATGAGTCACATTTATTTATTTATACATTAAAATGTTATTAAAATATTTTCAAATAAATAATATTTAGTTTTAATTTATATATCCAATTTTAATATTTAATAGAATGTATGTGTATATCTAGGAGGTCTAAATTAATGTATATATTATCTTTATTTCCTAAGAGATGTTATTTTAAGTCCTTGATATCATTATTTTGCATTGTCTCGTAATAGAGTACCTGTGGTTAGCCATGCATGGTGCTGGACTTACTCCATGTCTGAGCTGGTGCATATTTACTACTTTATTGGATTCTTTTTGGTGTTCTCTGCATTTGATTGGAGATGTTAATTTATTAGTCGTTTCACTTAAACAATGAACAGAAATAGAAAACTGAAATACAAAGTAGCTGCTCCTGAGGAATACAGCTGCTCAGTTTTCTAGGGGCTGTTAGAAAAGCACCTAACCTTAACGGTGTAAGTGCATTTTAAAGGAAACGAATGAACAAAAGAAAATTCAGTGCTCGATCTTCTGATGCAGCATAGTAGTACTCTGTGATCCAGGGTGTCACAAGTTTCCTAAGAGGTCTAGGAGCATCGATAAAGCAAGACAATTCAGTGCTGCATTAGTTCCCATTATTTACATCCCTTAACCAAAAACAGTAAAGTGCCATATCCATTATATCTGACTCCTCCAGATGCTTCTGTAACTGCCCCGTCACAACACACATTACACCATTGTGCTGAGTATTGGGAGGCCTGTAATGAGTCTGTAGTTTGATACTTCTTTAGCGGCTAGTGAGGTCTTTTTTGCAACACTGTTGCAATTGTTTTTTCATGCTTTTTGGGCTCTACACCAGTAATGTTTTAAATAGTGACTAAATCCTGTTTTTGATGCGTGTTGCACCTTTAATAGTGGAATTTTAACCGTTCAAATGTCACCCATTCCTAGCTTTGTGGTGGCTTCCCGATATTTTCATGATATTGCTTTTTCTGTTGGATTGTTTTTTCTGATTCCATTTCGAATTTTAGCCATAGACTACTGAAGCTGTACCATGGGGTGGTGTGTACTTGCAGCAATTTTCTTTCTGAGTTTTACAGGCAGTTTATATGTGGTTTATATATAGTATTATTGCACATTTGATTTGTTGCATCTACTTTTTATGGCAATGTTTGGAAGAATGTCATGCAGATCATGCATTAATGATTCCAGGATGTCTACCTTGACTTACTTTTGTTTCAGTTTACAAAGCTGGCATATCAGTTTTTGTAAATACTAAGGCCCATATTTATACTTTTTGACGGAAAACTGCGCTAATGCAGTTTTGCGTCAAAAAAATTAGCGCCGGCTAACGCCATTCTGAAGCGCCATGCGGGCGCCGTATTTATTGAATGACGTTAGCCGGCGTTAGCCGCCGGCGCCGTCTGGTGTGCGTTAAAAAAAACGACGTACACCAGGCAGCGCCGGCGTAGGGGAAAATGGAGCTTGGGCGTCAAGAAATGGGGCAAGTCAGGTTGAGGCAATTTTTGCGCCTCAACCCGATTTGCGCCATTTTTTTTTCACTCCCAACCCCCATAGAAATGACTCCTGTCTTAGCAAAGACAGGAGTCATGCCCCCTTGCCCAATGGCCATGCCCAGGGGACTTCTGTCCCCTGGGCATGGTCATTGGGCATAGTGGCATGTAGGGGGGCACAAATCAGGCACCCCTATGCCACAAAAAAAATAAAAAATAAACACTTACCTGAACTTACCTTAATGTCCCTGCGATGGGTCCCTCCAGCCTTGGGTGTCCTCCTGGGGTGGGCATGGGTGACAGGGGGTGTCCCTGGGGGCATGGGGGGGCACCTCTGGGCTCCTTCAGAGCCCACAGGTCCCTTAACGCCTGCCTTTTGCGGGCGCTAAAAAAACAGCGCAAATGCGGCCGTACGTCATTTTATTTGACCCGCCCATTCCCGGGCGTGATTTTTGCCCGGGAGTATAAATCCCACGCACATGCCTCGGAGTCGATTTTTTAGACGGGAACGCCTACCTTGCATCTCATTAACGCAAAGTAGGTGTCCACGCTAAAAAATGACGCTAACTCCATGGACTTTGGCGCTAGACGCATCTAACGCCAAAGTATAAATATGGAGTTAGTTTTGCGTCAAAATTGCGTCAAAAAAAACGACGCAATTTTGGCGCAAACGGAGTATAAATATGCCCCTAAGGCCCATATTTATACTCTGCTTGGGCCGGATTTGCATAATTTTTTGAATGCAAATTCAGTGCAAAGCTAACACCAAAATTATACTTTGACGCTAGACCTGTCTAATGTCAAAATATTTCAGTGTTAGTCATTTTCTGGATGCGTGAAACCACCTTGCATTAAAGATATGCAAGGTAGGCATTCCCGTCCAAAAAATTACTTAAACACCTGTGCGCCATATTTATCCAACCGTGCAAAAATGCCGCAAGGCTGGGAGGCGGAGTCAGAAAATGGCACAAATCACAATTTGCGCCAAAACTTAACGCCTGGGTCAGGGAATGCGTTAAAATGGGGCAAACACACCATTACTTAAGGAAAACACATATTAATGGGACACTAATGCAAAGTGCATACTGCTACACATAGGGATTGAGACAATTACACTTATACATAACAGATGTACAGGCAAATGGACCTTCTGCCACCAAAACCTTCACCCCCACAACCAAGTTAGCCAGCTTACCTGGAGCAGGTTCAGTACTGTAGGTACACGTTTGTACATGAGCCAACTCGTGAGGGCACAAAAATAGGTTTGCCTAGAACTTGTCACACATGGGATATTTGTGCATTGTCAATTGTGAAAACTTCAGTGCTGCCAACTTATGGAGATGTGTTATACATTGTCATCTAGCCAAATCATAGGGCCTCACTGTTGTATTTCACATGCCATTACATATGATACATTGGATAAGATGTCCAGGCCATATAGTGTAACCATGTTACCACCACAGTGGAACAAATTCTGTGTGTGCCAGTATCGTGCCACCTCCAATGAAGGCACATGGACACTTCTTTCACATGACATAATGCATGGGAGATACACAAAGAACTGCACGTTTGCAAAAATACCGCTGATATCAGGTCAGTCAGCCAAACACCAGTTTTGATAATTAAACAATCCAATGCAGAAAGAACATCTTAGAAGCCTAGGATCCCACACAATAACACAAACACAGATGAGTCACAGACGACACAAGATAACAACTGCCATGCAAAGTGATAATCAAGGTGGGACCAACATCCAAATATTTACACTCATTTTCTCTTTCAGCTGATCAGGGTTACGGGATCCAGCCATGGATCATGACCCCGTTTGCCAACCCAAGCACAGCAGCAGAGCGTGCCTATAATGAGGCACATTGGAGGACACACACACTAGTTAAGGGCACCTTTGGCATCCTGAAGTCCAGATTCAGGTGCCTCGACATCACCAGAGGCAGCCTCCTATATTCACCTGAAATGGTCTGCAAGCTCATTTTGACCAGTGCCATCCTGCACAACATTTTTGTAAGGAGGAACATTCCCCTCTATGAACCAGACCCACAAATGACTGAAGAGGAGGAAGAGGAGGATGCTGTCTGTGAAAATGAGGGGGAACATCCAAAGACTGCAGCAGGATTGCGTCGGAGACAACACATTGTACAAAACTTCTTCTAACTAAAGTCACCATCACCACTTTGTTACCATATATCATTAAACACCTACCTTCATCATTCAATCATGCTCTGGGTAATTTTAATGCATCACATGATCCCTAGGAATCATAATCAGAGTTTAGTCTCATGGAGCATGGCAGAAACACAGATTAGGATACTGAAAAAGCCACATCACATTTGATGGTATGAATGTACAGCCAACATCACACACAGTGTAAATGACATATATCCTGTCTATTTCACATGTGAAGGGCAATATCAGAGGACCACAGCTATGAGACACATCCATGTTTCTAACATGGTCCATTGCAGCACATGATACACAACTGAGACACCATCAATCATAAGGAAAAAAAGTGTCTCATACATGACGCAATGGATGTGCTATTGCATTGGTAACAGGAATGTATGACCAGACCCTTGACAGCAGTAAGTGTGACATCAGCTATCTCTGCAAAGAGCATGTGTGACAAGAAGTCCATCTAGGCTGAAAATGGATAGCACGAGTGCCCCAAGTATGACAAGCATTGCTCACAAAACATGCCCTGCGCAGTCCATCCCAGGTAATAAGTCCTGCCACTACCATGTTTTAAGTCTCTCCCCACACTTTTCCAGGGGGCCCTGTAAATGGACTATCTGTACCCTGAGATTCCTCAACTACACACACCCAGACTCCCATTCTGACCCCTGTGTGCTTCCCACTTCAGGATGGCATGCCATAGTCATAGTTCATCAGTCTGCATGGATGTCAGGTAAAATAATGCACTGCCTGGTAGTCAGTAAGGCCTGTAATCAGCTATCCATTGCTTCCCATGTGAAAGGTCTACTTGGCCCTTTAAACTTGATTCTCAACACCGCAACTTGTGAGAGACTGAAGCTGCACACACCTGTGAGTACTACCATGTAGATCAGGCATTTGACTCTGCCCTGCCCTTGCTGCTGCCTGGAACTGCTTAGAAGCTGCCATTTTCTGAATCTCCTTCTTGTGCATTGGTGTAGAAATCACTTGTGTACCAGAGCCCTTGGGGGATTGTGTAACAGTGCAGACCACAGCAGAAACTGTTTTTTGTTCCCACAGTGTTGTTCCTGTTTGTCCCAGTCAGAGTCTGCTCATTGTGTATTTGCCTTGTTCATGTTTGTTCCTGACAGAGCCTGCATCCTGTTAGCCAGACTGGTTATAGTCTTTGCGTTAACCATAGAGCTTGCCTGTGGCTACATTTGTCTCATAGTTGCTTTCCATGCCCTCTGTTTCATCCTGGGGTATTGTGTCTGGTAGGTCTACAATGAATCCTCAAATGTACAGTATAGTTTAATCATTTTAGTTATCGTATTCTGTTCTGGGACATGTATTCAAATGGCCTACTGTAGCCCCCATCCCTTGTCTGGTTTTGCATGTATTCATTAGTGCCAAACAGTGACAGTGTGCTATGGATGTATGCATGGATTAGGTACGGTGCCTACAGCACAACAAACAAGGGTTGCTAATGTGTATATAAGGACAAAACATGTGTGCCCTGATGATCCAGACACAGATTCACTTCTGCCGCCACCTTCTGATGGGGATTGTGTGGTGACTAGCTGTGAGATTAATCAGCACAGAGGGACTGATGTTCCCTGTTGCAGTGGGAATTTTAGAGCCAACCCTGTGTACAAATGTTGTGAAGAAACCTGGCTGTTTCAGATTACTGATCCATAACGTATTTGAGCACACAAAGGTTGGTCTATCGTCAGCCTTCTAAAAGTTCTGCTGTGCCATAGCTGGGCTATCACCATGTGTATCGTTAGTTTATCTTTGGCTTTAGGGCAAATCTGCTTTGAAGGATACTTTGTTAATTGAGGGAATGGCTCCACAGACTCATGACTAGCCCTGCACATAACTATGACAACATGGAGGCCAATACTGACACAGGGTACACATGGCCATACACTTGAAATGGACACCTATGTGCAATGAACCACTGGAAATATGTGAACACATGCAGCATGGTCTGCTGGCCCTCCACAGCCACAGGAGAAACATAGGTCATTTACATGACTCAAGCTGTGGTATACCAAAACTTTTTTGGATTGTAGTTGGGACTCTGTGTCATAAAACACCGTACCTACCTAGCATGTTCAAAAGCCTGACTCATGGGTAGTATACACACAAGTGACCATGAAGTGGTAACCAACATTCCATTACATGTAATGGCTTACATTTTTTACATTGCCATTATCAACCGTCCTCTATCTATCCTGTTTATAGTTTGTCATGGGAGATGTTTTGTCCCCAAAGTCATGGAAGTTCAAACAGCGTAAGACGCAACAGATATGACAAACACATATCATGACTGATGTACCTCAATGAATGACAGCTGATGGTTATCCACAATTACAACATATGTATACAAGCACATTATGCAAAACACGTCTTGGGATGTTCACACAGAGGCCCAACTACAATTGAAATAGCAAATTCACAGCCATAAACACACAGGCCATGAGTGAATTTTTTAAGTTGCGTAGCCTTGCTATCCTCTATTGATGCAACACCTGCTCAAACTAGGAAATGCCAATTTTAATTCCAAAAGTTTGTGTTGCTGTTGCGTCAGTAAAGAGTGCTAATCCAGCACAACAAAATGAGTATTCTGGGCCGCAGTAGTGTGGTCTGACACATGTGTCCGAACACTAGAACACAAACAGCAGGCCCTAACAGCCTATCTTTGTATAGTTATAGCCTTCATGTGTGTTAAAAAAGATAAAAATGACACAAATACAGTTATAGACAGATATTTTTAGGCAAAAGCATAAAAAAGACGCATATGTGCCAAAATGTGAAGCATATGCCTTTAAAAATGAAGCTCACACCCATTATATATCAATTGGTCCCTAGCGTTAATTCCAACACTGCACCCCACAAAATCATTTATCCATGAAAAATATATTGATCTTTGAATGCGGGGGAATTTGTAACCGTATGCGTAAAAAAATATTGACGCAAAGCCTGTAAGCGTCATAAAATTCCACGCATCATAATACCAAATGCACCCCATTTGAGACAGGAAGTGATGCAATAGGATATCCTGTTTACAGAAATGGTGCAGTGGGTGTACTTTAACTTTCACTTTGCAGACTGTGATTCTTCTAGACTGTTCGGCTGTGTAGAAAGTTTTGTCTGTCAATATTGTGCTTTTGTCTCCTGTGCCATTTCCATTGTCATCTGTTGTTTTTGTAAGTGTCTCTGTAAATCAGTGTAAGTGTGTTTTTGTCATTTTTTGTGTTTAATTTTGTCTATGTACTGTTGGGAGTTTGAAGTGGGTATTGTTAGTTGGGGTATTGTTGGGCTGTTTGTGGGTTCTTTAGGTTTCATTTCCATACCTCCTTTCCCTGTATTTCCCTTTCCTATCCCTATTATTTTTGTGATGTTGGGAATGCCACGTCTGGGGAGAATGGGTGAGGAGGAGCTGGGGGCTTTTATTTGGCTGGTGTGCCACTTCCTACCCCTTATGTTAGAGGCTGGGGGCAGGGTGATACAGGAGTATCACACTTAGGCGAGGAGGCTCAGGTGGTCCAAGGTGCTGTTCCACCTGAAGAGAGTGTTCAACAGCCAGCGCAACAACCACCAACTTAAACATCGCTGGGATGGCCTGGTGGCCAGAGAGCAAGACCTGCTGGACCACCTGAGTGTGGTGATTGGTGGCCCTGTTGGTGAGTACAAATTAGACTAATGTGTACAGTAAAATGCTATGTAGTGACAGTCGAAGATTTAGTAACATGCTGCATACAATGTTTGTGGACATGTGGAATGCAAGTTGAACATACCGTGGCTCTGATTTATGCAATGTTTGCCAAGCATTACCGTGCTTTGTTGACGCAAAAGCTGCACAAACTTACAAAAGACAACTTGATCTTGTAAATTAGTGTTGCTTTGACGTCAATAGATGATGGTAATGCGGCACAAATGCAAGTATTATTCAGGGCTTTTGAGAGTGCCAGGAATGAGATGTGTTTCACATGCTAGTGCAAGGAACCAATGTAGTCCCCAATTTTTTGAATACATGTCTGAACAGTATTCATGGCCATACACACAAAGATCTTCCTAACCTCTGGTAATATCTTAGGCTGATATTTCGACTTGGTTTGTGCAGAATTTAAATGAATTATGGATGCCAAAGTAATGCACACTTGATAATATCTAACTATTTTGTGCTAATTTCCATAGCTGTAGCGTAAACAAATGAAGAAAATGCTACACATAAAAAAAAGAACATCTGGCCCCATGATCATTGTTCCTGTGTGTTGTATTTTGCCTTGGGCACAATTGCTGGTACAGAGCTGATGCATTTGCCATCTGTGTCACTTTATGGCCAAAGAATTTTCTAAAGTCAATGGCTCATCATGGGATCCCTGAACTTTGTGAATGCATGGTCACAAATTATTTATTTGCATCACGTTGCATGTTGCATCAGGACCCCTGACTGCTTCCATCATACATTTAAAGTGACAAAATAGTTTACTAGTTTACGTTTGGTACACCCCTGCTGATCTAGTGCAGTATATGTACAGTAGTTAATTTCTCAGTATGAAGTCTATCACAGACATGGGTGTATGCTAAGATCAGACGGCCAGCATTCCTGTGAGTGCTGCCATTCCCAAGGTGCATACAAATTGAGATCTACGTCATCAAGATTGCCAAAGTAGGACATTTGCAAAACCATGTTTCAATTAGGACACAGTGTCAGTTTGTTGTATAACCACAGATCACCCAACTTGGCAAATGTAGGATAATGAATGTGGCTAACTGTGATCTACAATACCTGATATAGGTACACAGGGCCCTGAGCAACACATTTCAGGTGCAATGACTACACCTGTGCCCATGCATTCTGTCATGGATGATCAAATTAGACACTGTTAGCATATATTTCTTTGTTGTTTTGATTTAGAAAAATGGCCAATCCATGTTTATCGTAACATTGTCATCAAGTAACACACAGGATCCATGCCATCCTGGTGTCATAGGGGGCATATACGGCTCTGGGTACACTGCCAATGTGGCATGTGTAACCTACATACAACAGAGGCACACATATAATGGACCATAGAAAGCACTATAATTCATGAACTAAACTCAACCCACATGAGCATCAAACAGTAACTCATTGTCCCTTGATACACAAGCCACAATACCTGAGTGACTGGTATTGAAGTGCACCAGGAATGTGGCTTTGCATGTCTCTCATAACAACAAATTAAGAAATGGAGTACCGTCTAGAAAGAAATCTGCACTAAATTGAGTAATCATGTTTGGCACCACATGATTGTTAGGGCCAGTACATGTGTGCATATGTGTGTCTATCACTCACTGGAGTGACAGGGTCAATGCATGTTTGCAGTTGTATGTCTGTTGTGGTGTCTACATGCCTGAGGTGCTGCTCTATCATATAAAATGTCACACACAGTGATTTGTTCTTCCAAGTTTTGTACAGTGAGCTGACATTGAGCACATTTCACCCTTCCATGTTTTACAGGTGGACCAGCCCCCTACACAAGTAGCTCGATTTGCTGACCTAGACATATCCAGTAAGTGTTGATATGTTAGTACTGTGTTATGTTTGCAGCTGATGTGTGATTGACTCCTGTGTGTTGGACACATTGCAAGGTATGATGTGCTGGCACATGATCTGATATGTGACTTGACTGGAGTTTAACAATAAGTTCCATGTTTGAGTTGGACAATCAGTGGTGGAGAGTCATATATTGGGATTCTAGTGCTGCACTATAGGACTGGGCAGGTGAACAGGGTGATATTTGTTGCTACATGTATGCCAATGATTAATTTGGGGGTAGCCAATTTCATGATTTAGTCAGCAAGTAATACCCTGATTCACACAGACCAGTGATGCAGAAGTATGACACACAGACTTGAGCATCCCTGTTAACTAATGAACATGTAAGACTGTATGTTTGACTTCCTAGCAGCATCTAGCTCCACATGTTGTGCTCCGTTTGTGTGGCACTTGCAGCTAAAGCCCAGATGGGTGCTTGCATCTATGTGTTTGTTTATGGAAAGGTATCAGTGAGATCAAATGATGTTGACAATTGGCTGCAATTAGGAACATAAATGTGGATGTGATTGTCCAGTGTTTGAGTCAATCCTAGTTGGCAGCCCTCCTTACCTGTGGTCAACTGACTAAACCCATGGACAGCTGTCGAAAGCTTCCTGGCTGTCCTTGTTGTTTGAAAGTATGTGTTGCATGTCCATCACCCCCTGAGGCACAGGGTTAGGGATATGAAATATGTGTACCTAGGTGTGAGGATCCCAGTGTAGAAGACAGACATGTAATTCCAACATTCATTTGTTCCAACCTAGGATACCTCCTCATTATTAGCAAATGCATACTGTCCAGGCAATTCCATTTACAAATCACAGGTCTTGTGTGCCTTGATTGTCATCCAGAAGATAGCCATTAGTTGGCCTGCCACATGCGGAGTACTTGCACTATTTGTTATGTGACTAATAGCAGTACAATTATGCACAAATCATTTAAGTAGGTACACTCCTTTTTGAGCATTGCTGTGCTGTTAGATAGTAGATGTGAAGGCTGCGTTGGCCTGTCATTCCTCAGGGACATTCTATGACCTGTACTGTGATTTGGACTGTTCCAACTAATTTTGAGGAAGTGTTACAATATCATCTGTATATGTATCACACTATGATGTCACTAATGTTTGTCTTTCTATATTTTTACACCTGCCAACTTGAACGCCCATGACATCAGTGAATTCCAAAGGTAGGCAATGCGTTACAGCCAAACACTAGATGTGGAGTCTGGGTTCCCCAATACAGCACTGTGTTATCCCCATGAGAGAGCCACAGGGGTCTAGAGGGCATTTGCCCAAGGGGGGCCATCCTTGCCCACAACAGCCACCACCACCAGCACAACAGCTCAGACCACAGTCGCCCAAAGGATGACAGCCACTGTTGCAGGTCCGTCAACCTCATCTGCTCCGGGCCCACAGACAGCAGCTCCTGCACCTCCCCCTCCAATCACGGCACTGGCACCAGCAGTGCCCTCAACTAGTGGAACACAGACAACCCCAGCTGCTGTGATAGACAATGCAGAATTTCAATCCATGAGACACGACTTGCAACGGATGTTGCGCAGGATGGACAGGCTGCAGCAGGAGGTGTCCCGCAATAGCAGGAGACTGCAGGGTATAAAGAAGATCCTGCGGAGGGCAAATTTTTGACTTTTGGACCCTCAGCCATAATTCCCTCCCCTATCTCTTCTTTCCTGGTTCTTATCTTTAGTGGGTTTAGGGGGCTTAGTGTTAGGTTAGAATAAGCTGTTAGGTTATTTAGTATTAGTGGGTTGGGGGTGGAAGAGGTTATATTATTACATAAAAGTATAAAAATATTTAAAACTATTTTAAAAAATCCCCCCAAAAAATATTTGTTTAGGATAAGATGGTCTGTGTTTAGGTTAGTATATGTTGTCCTACATGTGTCCCGTCATATAAGTGGGGTGGGGGTTGATGTTTAGAGTGTTTAGTTAAATGTGATAGGTAAGTTTAGATTAGGGTAGTTAGGGCCAGTTATGGGTAATGTGTAGCTAGCATAGGTTAGGTTAGTTATGGTTTTCCCCTAGTTGTATTATCCTTTATTACTGTTAAATAAATGTTTAGGTACTCCTTTACAGTATGTGTCATATTCTTGGGGGTCAGGGCCTTGGCATTGCTGAAAAGTGTCAATTTAGTATTTGCATTTGTGTTCCATCCTGTATCCGAATCCCATTATTGACATGGTTGTTCACAATTCCTAATGTGCATTCAAATTGGCAGCTACACCAAAGCTACTTCTCTATGCATCTGCCATCCACTGCACCAACCACTCAAGGTTACTTTAGTTCCCAATGTGTTGTGGAGTTTGGATGTGTTTTTAAATCTGTCATCGTTTGAGACATGAATTGGAATCTTGAGCACTGTGGTACATCTGCCTTCAGCCTGATGTTCATGTGAACCCTGAGAAGCTGAGTGATGTTATAATCTTATGTAGTATTGTATACATAACTCACACCTATCATTTCTTACATTGTACTCCCAGGTTACATATTTGTCCATACACTCATACACATCCATTCCTGCTGTATGGTGTGTGTGGGTGATGAAAGTTAATAGTCAGATGTCACATACATAAAGATTGTCTTGAAGGGAATGTTGGCCACATTGATTTTCAGCTTATTCATACCTTGGAGTGGACTTTTTTTCAGTCCAACACAGCATTATACTGTTAGTTTTCAATTTATTTCAGAAATAAGCCTCAGGAAGCGCAGATGATGATACAATTCGGACACCAGTGCGTAGTTAACAGCCCACAATCTTTCAATGCAGTTGTATTGACATTCTATGGCCATTGACATCTGACATACATCACTCATCTCCTACACAGTTGATGTGTCACATTGCACAGAGACAAAGTGGTTGTGTAAGTGCTATTTATTTTCTGAGCTGTAGTGCAATAATTACATAGTCCAAGATTGTGAGTCCTTTAGTGTGACGCCTTCTATTGTGATACAACACAAGTGCAATGGATTATGTCATTGGACATGCTGAGGTGAACTGCCATACAGTGCAGAGGAACATGAATTGCCAATGAGGTAGTGAGAGAAAATCACAGAGCATAGTGTCAAGGTAAACAGTGTGCTGGAGAACAGTGCATGTGACCAACTGTTGCAAGACTGGCATGTTAACAAGCACATGACCTAGGATATCAGTGCCCAAGTGGCATGGACTGGTGCTACCGGGTACTCCTACGGGTGAAGGCGATCTGTTCCACGTCTTCATCTTCTGATGTGTATGTCATCTCCTCTGTCCTTGGTTTTGGTGGCAACACACACTTCAGTGTTTGAAGACGTGGAGTCAGAATTCCCGGTAGCTGCCAACTGTTGGGCTATTAAGGGCATTACTGCAGCAAGGAGGAGCTGCTGGTTCTTGAGTATAGCAGCTACATCACTGTGGTAGACAGCCAGGTCGGCTCTGAGGGGGTCATGATTGCATTTGTGCACGCAGTGAAAGGTTTGGGATGCCAGGTGTTGTGGCAACTCCCTTACTGCAGTGGGCCATTACCTTATACTTTGTTGTAGTCCTTGCAGGATGGATGTTAGTGCTTGCAAGGCTGCTGCCTGTTCTGCAGATGACTTCATGCACGTACCCATCCCCTCAAGGCTGGCTGACATATTTTGCATTTCCACACGCACCTCCTTGGCCAGCTCCCACTGTACTCCAACCACATTCCTCTCAAAGGTGGTACTAGTGTCCTCAGAGTGCTCAGCTGGGTTGGAGCTGGCAGGTCATACTATTGGGTGGTGGGTGGGACCTCTGTCGTGGCTGCTACTTCTGTGCTCCTCCTTGCGACTGAAGGTGGAGTCTGGAGGATTCCAAGGACATCTTGGAGGGTCTGCTGGCTAATGTTTGGCAGCTCATCATCCATGTCATCAGGGAAGTCCAGGACAGGCATATCCCCAGGAGAGCCTTCGTCCTCTGCAATTAGATATTGTACAATTAGTGTGTCTGTGTTGTGGCATTTGTAATGTGACGTTCCTGACTTCCTATTAGTTGAACATTGTAATCTTGGTCCCTGGTCACTGTTCCTGTCATTTAGACTAGCATTCTCACAGGCCTATGCCCCATCTGCATGTCACATGTAGTGTGGGCAGTTTGGGGACTTGTCTGCGTCACATCCTCTAAGTGTAGGTTCTGTCCAAATTGTATGTTGCCACCTTCTTGTCCTACTCAAACCTCCCTCTACTTCCATTATCATGGTGAGGCCTTGCACTGGCTGTGGGTGTTCTGATGTCACTTGCACCACACTTAACAATCTGGAACTGCCCCAGTCTCTGCTATTTCACATCCACCTATATGTTGCTGACCTAGCATATACTATGTATAGCATTGGCATGGCACGACACAGGTGTCAGCATTGGTAGTGTGTACTGCTGGTGTTGGGGAATGTGTGCTACATTGGATTGCACTGATGGTCCTAGCAGTATTCCATTTCCTCTTATGACTGTGTGGGTGTGTTTCATGGCTAGACACATGTGTCCTCACCCTCAATGCTGTTGTCTTAGCAGTATGACAGTTGGGATGTTGTAAGGTGGCATTGCAGCTATTGTAACACTGGCACAGGGTTGACCCTGAAATGTGCAGCATGGGTATGATATGACTGCTGTGTACATCATAATGTTAATAACAATACCTGATATTTATTGCGCCTATAGACATGAGCATTTGAGAGGATTGGCACATTGTTAATAATTACAGGGGATTGATAACGTTGTCATCCTGAACCCTCTACTTTGAGTGTGTTTGATCCATGGGCAGGTAACTGCCATTGGCTACTTGACCTGCACACACAGCACAGGTGGTAGTGGCAACTGTTGTCAATGGTAAATACCACTTGCAGGTATGGCCTGAGACTGGAAATTGAGCCCTAGTTCATGTAGCGACAATACCAGTTGTTGTGTGACAGCATGCCTGTTTTACGTTGTACCCTACAATCCTGGACTGGCTTTGCCTTTCCAACAGCCTTGGCATGGCAGAGTACCCCCATGCCAAGGTTATTGGTGTAGTGTTGTGCTGTGCTGTGCCCCAGGTTTCTGTGCACAACCCATGCACCCATGCCGTGTCCCTTTGCCCTATCCACTACCCGATTATCATGGCTGACATGCATTGTGCAGTAGGTATGTTCCCCCTCAGCTTGCAGTTAACATTTGGGCATTTTTCCCCCATGCAACTTACCCTGCATCTGTGTTGTTTCCTGGTAGTATGTGCTGTCGTGTCCTTGAATCCCTGTGACGATCTCCTCAGGGTTGACGGCTGCAACCATCTCCTCCATATGGCGTCCTGCGGTGCTGGACTCCCACCTCCCATCTGCAGTGCTGCCTTCCTGTTCCTTGCCATCTTTTCCTTGGTCCTGCGCTTGCAGTCATGCCAGTGTTTCTTGCACTCAGTGACTTTTCTCTGTACTTCTGCCACACTGTTGATCTTATCGACAATTTGTTGCCAAATTGCCTCTCTCCACCCAATTGGCAATTTTGAGGTAACAAAAATTTGATGCTGGTGTTCCTTAACCTCTTTCACCAGTATTCCTGCTCGTCTGCACTGAACTGGCACTTCCTTTTCTTTTTCTCCCTCTCCTGGGTCTTGTCTGGGCCTTCCTGGCTGGTTCCTGGTCAGTTGTAGTCTTCCTGGGGTCTCTCATGGCTTCTAGGATCCATTTTGGGGCTCCTTTGCAAATTTTGCTGTGTTTGCGCCGCTTTTTGATGCTATTGCGGTGAAAAAAGTTGTGTATCTGGTTTGTGGCGTTGTAAACCAGATAAAAGTCATTTTCACTGTGTTAATGTTGTTTTTCTTTACGACACCCGGGTGGCACAGTTTTGTGTCAAAAAGTTTAAATATGCCCTCAGACTGGGAGAACCCTTTGGAATTCTGCCAGTCAGGTGACTACCAATTTCCCATCTTTATCTGAGATAGAGCCCGATGTATATCTAGGATGGAGCCCAACATATATCCCTTGTTTTGAGTAGGTTCTTGGACCATTTGCCAGAAGCTATTAGTTCCTCTAATTTATTTAACAGTAGGTGAGAGCAGAAATCCACATGAACAACAAGATCTCTTATGACTGATACATTTTGAAAGGATCCATACATTTCTGAATCAATCCTTTAAATTGAATATCATAATTACCATCAAATCCTAGAGGTCTATAGTTTAGAACACCTTGGTACAGTGTTTAGAGGAAGAAATGCAGACTATTCATTTTTGTTTCCACTGACTGCCAGTACTGTTGGACAAGATGATATTAGTCCTTGATGCATGATCATTGCAACACAAACTCATCTGCACTCCCCTTTGCAGTTTTTTCTAATAATCAAGATAGTCAGAATATAGTTAGAGTTGGCATAAATGCGGCATGTATAACAGCAATTACGCCTGCAATACTCTGTCACAACATTCTGCCCAGTAAGCATTCTCAGCCAACAAAACGTAGTCCTCTGAAATAGGTTTATGAGATTAGCAACACACTAAGGCTCATTTCTATACTTTTCCAGCGCCGTATTTGTGCCACTTGGTGACTCAAATGTGGCGCAAAGTTACAAAAGCCAATTGTGGCCCATATTTATACTTTTTGACTCAAACCAGTGCCGGCGCTGGTTTGTGTCAAATAATTTACTGCCGACTAATGCCATTCCAAAGCGCCAGGCAGGCGCCTTATTTATGGATTGACACTAGCCGGCGCTCCTGGCTGATTAGAATAAAAATAAGTGACTCTAACTGGGCAGCGTAGGCGTAGGGAAGAATGGGGGTTGTGCGTCAACAAATGGTGCAAGTCAGGTTAGAGTAAAAAATCATGGCTCTAACCGGACTTGCACCATTTTGTGACGCACAACCCTCATTGAAATTACTCTTGTCTTAGGAAAGACAGGGGTCATGCCCCCCTGCCCAATGGCCATGCCCAGGGGACCTCTGTCCCCGGGCATGATCATTGGGCACAGTGGCATGTAGGGGGCCCAAGTTAGGCCCCTATGCCACTAAAAAAAAAAAAAAAATTATAACTTACCTTAACTTACCTGTCCTTACCTGGGATGGGTCCCCCCATCCATGGGTGTCCTCCAGTGGTGGGCGAGGGTGGCAGGGGGTGTCCCTGGGTGCAGGGAAGGGCACCTGTGGACTGCTTCCATGGTCACTGACCATGGAAATGAGCCCACAGGTCCCTTAACGCCTGCCCTCACACAGGCGTTACAAAACAGTGCAAATCAGGCTGGGCGACATTTTTTAAGGCCCGCCCCCTCCTGTGCGTCAAAATGAAGTGGGAGTATAAATAAGGCACACATGCCTTAAAGTCATTTTTTGGACGGGAACGCCTACCTTGCATGTCATTAACACAAGGTGGTTCACGCATCCAGAAAATGACGCACACTGCTGAATTTTTTAAGTATAAATATGGTGTTAGGTTTGCGTGAAAAAATTTTACGCACATTCGGCGCAAACAAAGTATAAATGTGCCCCTGTATTTTGTACGTTTGCGCCGCTTTTGAGTCAAAAAGCGGTGCAAATGCGGCACTTAACAAGTATAAATATGGGCCTAATTGTAAAATTTCTAGCCAACCTCCAACAGCTGGGTCAAGAGGATAACACTTTTATAGGCTAGGTAGACTGCTTCATATACCATGTGGTATGATTATACACGGACCAACCTACCTAAGTAAATCAACTGCATTATCCAATCATTTCTGCAAACAGGTGACTTGTCTTGCTGAATTGGACAAACAGGGCTCAGGTAGGCCCAAATATGCTGCTGATAGGTACGTTAAACCTACAAGACCCCTACTTTACTGCAATTGTGTCATGGTGCTTGTCTCGCAACGCTGGCAATTTGGTACGTAGGAGGTAGACAAAATCGTTAAAAGCAGAAAAGGTACATAGATGAATCCACACCATATTCTTGCATGTTTTGACGACTGAGTTACCAACGTTAATTTACTAATCGTAATCGTGATAAATCTCCTCATTGACGGGTTCAACAAAAGAAGGAGGTACAAGTTAAAATGTCAGAAAAACACATTTCCGATACTTATGACTATTTAGTATGCATGATAGTTTTTAAGTAATACATTACGAAGAAGCAGATTTGTCAGCACCCACTGGTAGTACTTCACCCCAATTTTTTTCATTCATTTTGTTCGGGCAGAAGGTTTTTTGCATCCTAAAAGTACAGAATTCCAACCTCACAACATATCGAAATATTCATGAGAGCCTGCACCAAAGGCATTTGTCTGGATTGGTGTTGTTAAATGATTTATCAATACAACGTTTTCACAGTAAAATCATTCTGGAATATAGATATTCCCATACATATTAATGCCCAAAATTGAAATCATGTGTATTGTCGAAAAATATGAGAAGCGTGTCGTGAGGAGCGGGAACACCTACTGTTATTACATTATTCGCTTCCCAGGAAATCACTTCAAACTGTAAACAAGTTGCAAACGTCAAATATACATACAGTAACCTATTTATTATTTTGGTTTATCAGCTATTACGTATTAAAACTTTGGTCTAAAGTCCGTGGCGCGGGAATCGGGGTGCGGCTAGTGCTGCAGCGCCGCCACAACATATCAAATAGTTTAGGTTTTTCCACATGGCAGCATTTTTTTTTGTTTTTCCAAGGAAAGACTGACACATATTTCCTATGTCTTTAGCGAGGAGCTGGATAACTAACCAGCACTACAATTCTGAAAATATTTCCAGCACCTTTGCCTTAGGATATAAACAATGTCAGTAATGTATTGTACTGTAGCTCAATGTGTAAACTATGATGGCCATCTTATGAAAGATTTGTTTAAAAAAAGTGGTATAGCAAACATAAATATGTTTATATGAGCTGGATCATAAAAGGTTGAATGCAAGAAAGTGGCAATGAGAGCGAGAGCGTTTCAGGGTCGTGATGCTGGACACTGTAGGCCTTGGGGCGCAAGCAGACTCCCAACCTTTCAGGATCCCTCAAACCCTTCAGAGGGCTCCCAATCAGCCCAAGGCCAATAAATATCAGTTAGATCTGGGAAACTCAGGGGTCTCTCTTCCCACTCTGCAGCAAGGAGGCATAATGTTGTGTTACACTACTGCAAGCTTGAAAAGCAAAGTTATATTTCCCTCCAACTGCCTTAAACCAGGGAAGGTTAAAGTGGACACATTTCACAATGGTCATGGTTCATTAAAATGTTGAGATTCCATTAGCACTAATGCATAGGCAGTCTAGAGCTCCATTACAGAGAAGAAATCTCACATGTGGCTTTTTCATGGCAGGCAGGGTGACCACCCCCATTGTGGGAGAGCTGGTGATACACAAAATTCTGGGTCAAGGATCAGTGCAACAGATCCAAGCTGCATGGTACTGGTTCTGTGCTATGAATTGCTGTTCTGACCCACATGGTGAGATCCATAAATGACTCCCTAGGTGTGCCAGCAAAGGATAGGCCTCTCCTTGTACTGGATAATCCCAATGTCCCATGGTAGATTAGGCACAGATTTAGAAGATCTCCTGGGTTGTGTACATGTTCAGCCTCCTCTCATGGAACCTGGTATATATTCCATAATGAGAAAGTATAAAACTCAAAGCAAGACCGCACAAACTTGCACAAAGGGCTACTTCCAATTTAGAATGCACAAGTGCTGTTCCTACACCATTTAGATTTACAGGGAGTGCCTCCTGTCCTATACATAAATATAAAATTGTGACCTTTGTACATCAAGTAGCAATTAGGATAATATTCAGTTGGAACATAAACGCATCAGTGATCTACAATCCAAATTATGAATGCGGCAATGATCAGTAACTCTGTTGTGCTAAATTATCTTTGCACTGTGAGGTGTGCCCTGAGAAATGTAGACTAGCTGGTAGAATCATTCTTTCTGCACAGGTTAATTCTACATTTCTGCATATTTTCCTTGAATCGATTTCAGCTGTTTTTTCCAAGTGAATGTACACAGGGGAAAGACAACTGAACAGCAGTGTTCCCACACAACTCAATATCCTGATTCAGCAATAAACGCAGTGTTGGACCTGGCCCTTTTTGCAGAGTCATCCCCAAACATTTTGCCTCTTTCCTCCTATTTTTCCTGACCAGTTTATGTTGACTTAAGGACTCTGGGCAGTTTACCTCTGCTAACCAGTGCTAAAGCGCATATATTCTCTGCCTAAATTGTATTGGTGATTGGTTTAGCCATGATTGGCATATTTGATTTACCGGTAATTCACTAGTAGTGTGCACTCAAAGTGTGCAGGGCCTGTAAATCAAATGCTTCTAGTGGGCCTGCAGCACTGATTGTGCCTCCCACATGAGTAGCCCTGTAAACATGTCTCAGACCTGCCACTGCAGTGTCTGTGTATGCAGTTTTTAATGGCCAACCTGCCCTTTTTGTAAATGGAAGGCACCCAAAAGGTAGGCCTTAGGTAGGCCCATGGGCTGGGTGCTGTTTATGTTAAAGGTAGGACATGTACTGGTGTGTTTTACATGTCCTGACAGTGAAATACTACCAAATTCGGTTTGTACTGTTGCCAGGCCTAACTCTTTCATAGGTTAACATGGGGACTGCCTTTAAATATCTTTTAAGGGCAGTTTCCATTGGGAGCAGATAGAGATATGCAGTTTGGGGCTTTAAATTGACCTTTTTGTAAAGTTGTTTTTTAGATTGTCAGTTTGAAAATGCCACTTTTAGAAAGTAGGCATTTTCTTGCTTAACCTTGCTTTATCTACTTCAAAGACAGAAATGAACATGAGTAGTGGACCCAAAAGCCTAGACTTTTAGAACACTTCTGGATCGAGAGGAACCTCTGCAAAAAGAACAAGTGATGGACAGAATGCTGAACAATGTCAAACATTTACCCCCAGTACAGAGATCTGGGACTAAATCCATTGTTTTTTTGCTGCCCATGCCATTCCAGTTTGGACCCAGCCATATGCAAATCACTCTTGACACTGTTTCCCATGGGAACAGTCCAGCCCGAACTGCCAGGCCAGGTCTTCCCTGGACTGGAAACAAGCATCCTGGGACCAGTTTTGGGGTTTCACCCCTCATCAGCCAGGTTAGCTTGAATCCAGTGGCATGGGAAGCACAGGACACATGTCTTGGCATACCCTTCCCACTTAGGGCGATAAATGCAAAAAGAACAAGTGATGGACGGGATGCTGAACAATGTCAAACATTCACCCCAAGTACAGAGATCTGAGCCTAAATCCATTGTTTTGTTGGCTGCCCATGCCATTCCAGTTTGGACCCAGCGATATGGAAACCAGTCTTGACCCTGTTCCCCATGGGAACAGTCCAGCCCAAACTGCCAGGCCAGGTCTTCCTTGGACTGGAAACAAGCATCCTGGGATCAGTTTCGGGGTTTCACCCCTCATGAGCCAGGCTAGCTTGAATCCAGTGGCATGGGAAGCACGGGACACATGTCTTGGCATACCCTTCCCACTTAGGGCGACAAATGCAAAAAGAACAAGTGATGGACGGGATGCTGAACAATGTCAAACATTCACCCCCAGTACAGAGATCTGGGTCTAAATCCATTGTTTTTTTTGCTGCCCATGCCATTCCAGTTTGGACCCAGCCATATGGAAATCAGTCTTGACCCTGTTCCCCATGGGAACAGTCCAGCCCAAACTTCCAGGCCAGGTCTTCCCTGGACTGGAAACAAGCATCCTGGGATCAGTTTCGGGGTTTCACCCCTCATCAGCCAGGCTAGCTTGAATCCAGTGGCATGGGAAGCACGGGACTCACGTCTGGGCACTCCCATCCCACTTAGGGCGACAAATACAAAAAGAACAAGTGATGGAAGGAATGCTGAACAATGTCAAACATTCACCCCCCATACAGCGATCTGGGACTAAATCCATTGTTTTTTTCTGCCCATGCCATTCCAGTTTGGACCCAGCCATATGCAAATCAGTCGTGACCCTGTTCCCCCTGGTAACAGTCCAGCCCTTCCCCAGACTGGAGACAAGCATCCTAGGACCAGTTTCAGGGTTTCACTCCTCATCAGCCAGGCTAGCTTGAATCCAGTGGGATGGGAAGCATGGGACCCACGTCTGCGCATACCCTTCCCACTTAGGGCTACAAATGCAAAAAGAACAAGTGATGGACAGAATGCTGAACAATGTCAAACATTCACCCCGAGTACAGAGATCTGGACCTAAATCCATTGTTTTTTTGCTGCCCATGCCATTCCAGTTTGGACCCAGCCATATGCAAATCAGTCTTAACCCTGTTTCCCATGGGAACAGTCCAGCCCAAACTGCCAGGCCAGGTCTTCCCTCAGTAGGTCTCAGTAAATTAAACCCAGCTCAACCCTTGGGAGCTTGGCAACGAGCGTCAAGGCTTAACTTAGGAGACAGAGTGTAAAGCATTCAAATATCACAAAACAGTAATTAAATAAAACACAGGAAACAGTTTAAAAATCCTAAATCAATTTATACAAATAGATTTTATTTTTATCTTTAAAATGACACAAAAACGAATAGATTCGGATAAGGGGAACCAGAGATATGAATTTTTAAAGAATGATTGTTTTCTAGCGCCTAGAAATAAAAAGCGCCAATCTGATCATCTGGTCACAACTTGACCGGGGCAAAGTCAAAATTTAAGGACGACCGCGATGGAGCCCGGCTCAGCTACAGCCCGCGGGAGGCCTTGGTCAAAAGTTTACCTTCGGACTTAGTCGTTTTTCAGAAGATTTTCTTCAGCGGGACAAACCTGCCAGTCCAAACTGACCTCCTGGAACTCTTCCTCGGATATGCATCGTGGGATCCCTCAGTGGAGATTTTTACCTTCGGACTTAGTCATTTTTTCGAAATGAAAATCCTTTGAACGGGCCAAACCTGGATCTTGATCCAACAGCTGGGAGGTCCGGGTCAACTTCCTACGTTCGGACTTTGTCTCTTTTTTGGAGATTTTCTTCACCGGGACGAACCTGCAAGTCAGGCCGAGTCGCGATTGAGGCAAGCCTGTTAGAGTTGCCGCGGCGGGTCGGTCCCTCTATGGAGATTTTTTTCAAAAGCTCTCCAAACTTCTCCAAACTTCTGGATCTTCTTCCAGATGTTCCTTTAAGGTTATTGTGGGTTCCACAGGTCACCCCAAGGTTCCAGAAGCTCTGAGTTGCTCCTTGGGGGTGTGGACTACAACTCCCAGAATGCACCTGGTGCAAACTCTTTTTTGGCCACTGGACAGTGGTCAGCTGGTTAGTTTCTTTAGGAGTTGGTGCAGTGGACTCTGGTTAGCAAGCAATTTTTCAGCTGTAGCAAGCAGGGAGTCCCTCCTTGAACCAGTTGAAGTCAGGCAAAGTCCTTCTTGTGGTGAAGCCCAAGTGTGCAGCTGGTGCAATCCTTCAGAGTGCAGGGTCCAGGTGCAGGCCTGGGGTCCAGCAGGGCAGTCCTTCTTCTCCTGTAGTTCTTCCTTGTTGGAATCTGATGGGGATCTGAGGTGTGGGTGCAGGTCTGCCAGTTTTATCCTTGCTCCTGGGTGAAAAACAGGGGGGTCCTTGTTCTCCAATCAGGTGCAGGGTTTTCCCCCAGTGATGACCACTTCCTGGGAAGTGTGACAAAAATCAATCCCAGGAGGCAACTTTCCTCAAATATCCATCATGTCTAAAAGTGATTTTTGGAGGTTACATCTGGCTGAGCCCACCCACTAGTGTGACTAAAAATCCAAAACACACCCATCTCCTGCCCTCTTCTAATCTAATTAAGGGGGCACCTAACGGTCTGGGTTTGCAGGATGTGGGGGTGTTGCTGGTTTGCTCCAAGTGTCCTTCTCTGCCTTTGAAGACCAGTATGGCAGCCCTCCCCTTCCTGCCTCACCATCTGCTGAGGGGAGATCTCCTCCCACAGGCACATCTCTTTGTGTGAAGCCTGGCCACCTCATCAAGGCAGCCTGGACAGGCTGCCAGAGGCTGGCCAATCAGAGCACAGCAGCAAAAACACTGCAGCGCTGAAGTTGGCAACTTTTTAGGTAAAGTTTAAAACTCTTTACCTGAACAAGTTATATGACATCCAACAACTGGAAATTAATTTGATACCAAACTCTTGGTATCTGTCACTTAAGGGGACTAAAATTAAAATAAAGTCTCCCCATTATAGCCTATGGAGGCCATTCACTACAATGAGGGAAAAACGAATTTGGCTGCTTTACGTCACCAGGGCTTATAAAACTATTTTTATAAGGTCCCTGCTTATAATTACATGGCACCCAGCCCTAGGAGCACATAGGGCACACCTTAGGGGTGACCTATATGTAAAAATAAGGTAGTTTAAGACTTTGGAACTACTTTTAATTCAAAAGTCGAATTTGCATATAACTTAAATTTAAAAGCAGCCAGCAAGGCAGGCCTGTCTTTAAAATGACACTGGGTACCTCAGCAGTGCACTTATGGGGGCACTACCTATGCGGGGGTCCCTAGACCTACATGCCCTACCATATACTAGGGACTCAAAGGTAGGTTCACTTATCCAATTATAATTATCCTAATTTGCATACTGATTTTACACAGAGCACAGGCCCTGGGACTGGTTAGCAGTACCAAGGCACCATTAGAGTCAGGAAAACACCAGCAAAAAGTGGAAAATGGGGGCAAAAAGTTAGGGGGCCTCTGCAATCCACCCTGTTCTCTCACAGTGCTCTTCTGCATGTGTAGGCTATTGACTTACCTCAGACATACGTGTGACAGATATTGCAATCAAAGGATCCATAACATATTAAATGATCATTATAATTTCACTGTAATAACCATGCATCCATGCAAGTGCATGGCTTAATCATCAAAACAAACGTATTTTACTGGCAGCAACAGCAAAGTAGGTGAATTTACTGGGGAAACAAAGAGAAACCTGCCTAGTCCGCTTCTTACAAGGGTTCGTGGCCAGGCGAAATTCCAAAAAATTCAGTACCAGAAAGGGAAATGCAAGTCAAAGAGAAGAGAGAGATAAACAGGAATTCCAGTGACTTATTAATGAAGTGGTGTAGACACCCCACTAAATGGCAATTTTGAACTGCTTCAGAAAGATGATGGGTGTAGATGCGTAACACCATGGCATATCGGGCCCAGACTGAATTGCAGCAACTAATGTCTAGAGCCTCTTCACTTGTGATGAGACTGCTGATTAGACTGCTAGCATAATTGTATTGGATAGTGGCTTTGTCTTTGCTAGCATGAGTCTCACAAGGTCATTACAGAAGCTCTTTCTAGTGATATGGGTAATTGTATACGGATCTCTTTGCAATAACATCTACGATCCACCTAGCAGTCCATACCTATGTAGCCCAGTTATAAAAAATTTAAACTGTGAAAACTGTGACTGGGCAGGCCACACTGCTAATGATTTCTGCTTCATGACTCTCTCTGCTTTCTAAGAGATATGCTAGCAGGAGACTAACAGCTCAGCTGCAGTGACCATGATCATCACATTCAAGCATGCCCCATTGACCTGCACTGCACCCATCACACTTCAGGCTGCAGAAAACATTGAAGCTCCAGCCTCTAAAGCAACAAGGTGAACTGCAAAAATAGCTCTACGATAGTTGAATGCCACTGAGACAGGATGGGGGCTTCACAAGGCCTGGAGTGGACAACAAATCCGAAAGAGTAGGTATCGAGTCCTTCACATTTTGTCTATACTAATCAGGAAGTGACAAGGCTTTCATGTAATTTGTGTACCCTGTGTTACACAGATGAGAACATGAACAAGCCTACTAACTTCCTTGTGTATGTACTTATGGGAAATATTAAGTTGAGCTATCATTCCTACCTTGAGAGTGGCAAATACTTCTATGGTGAAAGACCAGAAGACCATCTCAGATGCCAGAATATCAGCCTTATTGTTCATGGCTAAGTGTCAGTTCTGAATGCAGATCCGCAGGAACAGTGCCCTCGACAAGCCTGCTTTCCAGTAGTTTGATGTTAATCAGAGGACCAGAATGGCTAGAAGATAGGAAGGCAATTAGGGAAGGTGCATCAGCGAAGGAGATATGTAACAGAAGACATCTGCAGTTTAACCTTTTTAAAATGGATTAAGGAATACAAAAAGTCAAAGGTATTACATTCAATCTCTAACCCGGCGGGCGTCACTGTATCGCCTGCAGGATTATGACCCCGCCTACCACCATGGTTTCTGTGGCTCCTTTACCCCCATGAAAACCATGGCGGTACGCACTCTCAGTGATAGGGAATCCCTTCCCTGTCACTGATAGAGGTCTCCCCCCAGATTCTTCCCCCACCGTCCCCTTCCTCTCCAAACCCCTCCTACATTCATGCCCCATTCACACACGCATACACACACGCATGCACACACCCATTCTCACATTCACCCATGCACGCATACATCCATTCACACATACACATCCGCACACACTTTAATACATACACACTCAAACATGCATTCACAGAACACAACATACACGCACTCACACCTCCATACATGCACACACATTCAACACGGAACACACACACACATGCACAAACATTCACACACACACCCCCATACACACACAACACCCCCATCCCCTCCCCTGTAGGAGCACCCACTTACCTGTGTTCAGGGGGTTCTCCAGCAGGAGACGGGATGGGGCGCTGCTGCCACCAGCAGCGTCTGCCAGCAGAACACCACCTGGCCGTATAATGGGTCATAATACTCACAACAGAGACACACTGAAGCCCCCACAGAGATTATGGAACCCTGCCCTAGACGGGAGGGATGTCTCAGGTTGATACTTCGATAATAGGTACAGAAGCTATTACAACTCCATGTTGTGCCCTATGTTTGGTGGGTTTTACTTGCAGAGCTCATGTTACCCTTCCCTTGTGGCACCTCTGTGCCCTGAGTATTCCTAGTCATGCTTCCCTTATGGTGCCTTTCCGGTCTCGAGCAAGCCATGCTTTCCCACCCAAGAAGCCTGAACCGTTGACCCCCCTTGCTATTGCTATGCAAGCTTGGTCTATTGTGCATCTGCAGATTCACTTGTCTAGTTAAGATAGTTATATTTCCACTGTGATCCACTGAATTGTACCATCATGCACTTGGGTTTCCTTTGTACTTGTTTATTGTATTGTTGTCAATTACCATTTGTACCTGCCACCTGCAAAGCCTCATATCCCTTATATGTAACACATGATTTTCCCCAGGTTCATTGGCATATTTCACCCTTCCATGTGGGATATGTGCCTTCCTGAAACACTCTTGTCTTTCAGTATAAATGCCCCCTCTGAATCTGCACTTGAACTTGTCCCTGTTCTGCGCAAGCAATGCCTCCACACTCAACTCCTGATTCGTCTGGAATTCCCAGTGCTTTAGTCTTCCAAGCTTTCCTGTTGATCCTGTGACCCTGGCTTCTGCAACGCTTCCAGTGTCTTCTTTCATGAGCTACAATTACGTTTCCTGAGCTTCTTTCACCTAGCTTACTGCAATATTTGGATTGAAGTTAAAGTTCATTCAGGTTAGTGAGCACTAATCTTTTACAATAGTAAGCAGGCCTGACTATCAGCCTCTTCAAGACTTGCTAGTCATTATTCCGGACCCTCTCGCTAACCTTGGCTCTTAAACTGTTTTTTAATCATGAACCAGAGACTTAATTTTGTGTTACTCCATTGAACTGAAGTCTGCAGAAGAATGTTCTTTTAGAAGTGATTGATATTTTTGTCTGAACATGGCAATCTGCAGTCTGAGGTTCAAGCATACCTTGGGAGTCATTAATTCCAACCTTTGTACCCAGTGTAACCTTGGAAGCGTCAGTAACTCCAACTTATGTACCTAGTGTAACCATGGGAGTGCCAGTAACTCCTACCCATGTTTCGAGTGCAACATTGGGAGTGTCAGTAACTCCTATCTTGTTCAGAGTGTAACCTAGTTCTAAGTGTAACATTGTTTCTAGCATACCTTGAACGTTCCTCTAAACTCCAACCTATGTCCCAAATATAATAATCTTGTTTCTAGTACGCCTTGGAAGTGTCCCTAAATCCAATCTATGTATTGAGTGTGACCTTGCATGTGCTAGTAACTCCGATCTATGTTCCAAGTTTACCCGGGAGCGTCAAAGGATCCAGTTGGTATTTCAGGTTCTTCCTCGAGAGTCTGAGCATAGCCTCATCCAAGATTATTCTGCTCTTATGACATGTTTTGAAGAAACCTTGTATTGTATCTTTACAAAACCAGACATGCTGGTCCAGCAAACATCCACCTTCGTGTACCTAGAAGGTCACAGGAGTGACGCATCCTGTTAAGCAGAATAGTACCATCGCTGAGCAGATCCAGTACCAGAAGTTTATTTTTCTTGTTTTGTCCCTTCTCCCTTTCCCCCTCTGGAAACTACTGCATATATGAGTACTGTCCCTGGATCTTGCATCTTCCTGAGAGTGAGTGGAGGTCCAGCATTGGCTCCAGTGTCTTCTCAGCGGTTGGGTTCAAGTGAGTGCTTCACAGGAGTCTTGCCCCAGATATGCATTCATGACTCATATAGTTCTAACTAGATCCTACTCTGAGCATGATATTTTGGTGGAACAAAGAATTCCTCATCAGTCTTATAGAACTCTCTCTTGGGAATGGAGTGATAATGGAGAGGGTGCATGGGTTTTCTAACCACAGTTGTGCACCTGGCATTGAGAGGGCTCTCCCTGCACGTTTCTTGCAATGCATGTCTTCAGCAGTACAGAATAGGGCAAGCTATGCAGTTTATGTCAACCAGGGACCCCAGATACCAGGGGACCACGATTTCACAACTGCGGGAAGACCATACAAGAGGACAAGGTTAGCCTGGCCTACATATGGAGCTTCTCCCTCAAAGGAATCTACAGGCATCCACTCAATTTGTGATCCCTGCTCTGGTAATGAAAGGGCTTAATCAGGTTGGTGAGAGAATCCCATGCCGGTGGACCATATCCTAATCAGAAATGGGTCCCTCCAGAAGGACTTACACCATCATATTTTCACACAGGTAAGGCCTATCAGTCCTTCCTTCAGACGCCTTGGGTCCATGGCCAGTGGACTATTTAAAGGTCTTACCCTGGTATGTACACAGGCCTCATAGATTTCTAACTGTGGTCTGGCCTCAGCTTGAGGCCCAGGGGTGCAGTGAACCCCTTAGTGGGCTTGATGAACTCTGACTTGGAAATATAGGAAAACCCCAGCTCATTGATTGGAGGACAGGTTCATGTCCTTTGCTCAGTTATGCACGCACGCTTCATTGAGCTGGGATCTTGGCATGCAGGAAGGCCTTTTGTAGTTCTAACCTGATTATGAGTCACACCCTGAAAGACATGTTCAACTCTGCTCATGGTATAGATTGATGGCCTAGGTGTATGGTTAGAGTTCAGCATCAAAGGTAAATTCCACCAACCTCAAGGAGCTCAGTATTATCATGGACTATCAACTCAGTAAACACATTCTATGCCTCCCTTAGTGAAATGAGTAGCAGCTCGGGACCCATGCTGAAATAAATTTATTTTGGCCAAATATGGGTCACCATCCTGTGTGTCAAATGGAACCAAATGTCTGCCTGACATGTCTTTTTTGACTAATAGAAGGATTTGCTTTGTGCAGTAGGACCTTTTTTTAACGCCTAGAGCAATCTGTGGGAAGATACTATACTTTTTCTGTATTTCTTGCCCCCTGTATGACCAACGGAGATGTGTCAGAAATTGTATACAAACTCTATAAGGATGTACCTGGGTTAAAAAGTTCAAATGATTCTTTATTTGAACATATTAAGCTGCACTAACACCTTGTCTTATTGTTAATTTTAGTAAGTTGGGATAATTTTGAAGCAGAGATGTGCATACTTGGGGGCATATTTATACTCCGTTTGCGCCGAATTAGCGTCGTTTTTTCGAAGCAAATTCGGCGCAAAACTAACGCCATATTTATACTTTGGCGCTAGACGCGTCTAGCGCCAAAGTATGAGTAAAGAGCATCATTTTTTAGCGTGAACGCCTTCCTTGCGTTAATGAGATGCAAGGTAGGCGTTCCCGTCCAAAAAAATTACTGCGACGCAAATGCGTCGTATTTATACTCCCGGGCAAAAATCACGCCCGGGAGTTGGCGGGGCAGAAAACCCCGCATTTGCGCCACTTTTTAACGCCTGGGTCAGGGCAGGCGTTAAGGGACCTGTGGGCTCAAAATGAGCCCACAGCTGCCCTCCCATGCCCCCAGGGACCCCCCTGCCACCCTTGCCCACCCCAGGAGGACAGCCAAGGATGGAGGGACCCACCCCAGGGACATTCAGGTAAGTTCAGGTAAGTCTAAATATATTTTTTTTAAAAAAATGTTGTGGCATAGGGGGGCCTGATTTGTGCCCCCCTACATGCCTCAATGCCCAATGACCATGCCCAGGGGACATAAGTCCCCTGGGCATGGCCATTGGGCAAGGGGGCATGACTCCTGTCTTTACTAAGACAGGAGTCATGTAAATGGCGTCTGGGCGTCGTTTAAAATGGCGCAAATCGGGTTAAGACGATTTTTTAGCGTCAACCTGACTTGCGCCATTTTTAAGACGCCCTAACGCCATTTTTCCCTACGCCGGCGCTGCCTGGTGTACGTGTTTTTTTTCCACGCACACCAGGCAGCGCCGGTCTGCTTGCGCCGGCTAACGCCATTCAATAAATACGGCGCCCGCATGGTGCTTCAGAATGGCGTTAGCCGGCACAAAATGTTTTGACGCTAAACTGCGTTAGCGCAGTTTAGCGTCAAAAAGTATAAATACGGGCCTTGGTGTACAACCATACATTGCAAGGTCACTGTGTCAAGAAAACCTTCTCTGCAATGGAACAGAAAGTGGGCCTGTGCCTTGGAGTCTAACAAAGGATATTGGACCCCCTTTCTTAGAGGAGGGTAGTTATTACTGGAAATGGTGGAGCATAAACATCTTCCACTAATAAATGTTTGAAAAATTGAGTCAAAAGGTGCATTTACTGAACTTTTTTCATACCAATTGGGTACAAATCAAGTGGTTCTGAATATATGGACCAATACATTTTATTACATCAGGTAACCCCCTAAAGTCTACTGGGGTGTTGGGTGTTCATACTCCCCAAGAAACCTGTATAAATGTAGTGGCAAAATAGTATTTCTTTCAGCATGATTCTTTGAAAATGAGCCATATGTGTGTTTTTATGTAGACACACACAGACACACAGTCACACACAATCATTCCTTCTTTTTTCATCCTACTTCTTTAGTGCAGAATCCTAATCCAGTTTTGAGTAAGCTTCACCTTGGACTATATAGGGTAGAACATTCTATGAGAATGCAAGTGTAACACTTACTGTCAGAAAGTAGAGCTAGAGAGAGCTACAGACATTTTAAGAGCTGGAGACATCTTACAAGCTCATACACAAATGCTATTGCTCAATGACATAGTGCTTACAGTATCAGTGAACACAAATTCCACCATTGATATATATACGTCTAAAAGAATATAAAAGTTAGAGAATAGAGTTGTGGGAAATAATGAAAGTATTGTAAAGCTGTAGAACCCAAACAGCAAAAAGAGGTCGAAGTTAAAGATGATGAAAATAACCAATGAAGAGCAGGACAGAAGAAGAAGAGGGTGGTGTATATAGCAATGAGTAATGGAGAGATGGCAGCAAGAGAGAATAGGAGCTACACTAGTGTGTAGTGTGGGAGCTAAGAAGAGAGACCAGGAACAACTGCGTGATAGTGAAGGGAAGGAAATCCATGAAAATGAAAAGTAGAAGAGATGAAGCACGTTCAATAAGAATCTGAGAAGATGACATGGGAGATGCCAAGGAGGGACAGAGATTCAATAGAAAGAAATAAAAAACAAAACAAGTGGCAAGAGAGAAGGCATAGAAGGAGAAGAACCAGAGACTACAAGAGATGTCAGTGAAGAACAGAGATGTAGAGGCCAGAGACGATGAGGGAAATGGAAGTCAGACAGAGTTGGAGTGAAAATCAAATTGTTTGATAGATTAAAAGAGGGAGGACACAAGAAAAGAACATTGAGGGAGTGAGGAGAAACAAAAGAAACTGAGGAGAGGGAAAGTATGTATAAGAGGTGAGAAAGGAGCAACAGCAAGAAAGAATGAGGCCCAGAAAATCCAGAGGAGGAAGAGTGAAGAAAGGGAAGATGATCCAGCGTAGATGAGGTGAGTGAAGCCAGAGAGTGGAATATAAGCCAGGATAGATGAGCAGAGAGTCTGTGAGGTGATAGAATGGGGGACTGGGAATAAGACGACAGATGGGAGGTGAAACCAGACAGAGCAAGGAGAAGAAGAAACAGGAAAGGTAGAGAAGCAAGAAAGGGGAAATGCCAGAGGCAGGTGAGGGGAAGCAGAGATGTGGGGTAGAGGCCTAAAAAACAATGAGGAAACAGTGGTCAGATGACACAGACAGTGAGTGAACAACAGTGAAGGAAGGGGGAGCAGTGTAGCACTGCAACATTCTGTCTGTTTCTCTCGCGCAAAGTGGGATAGTTTGCAGGGACAAACAAGTACCTAAGAAAAGAACTTGTGAAACTCATGCAGCAGTGTAGAGACTATCAGAGTATGTAAAAGACAACCAAGGCATTGAGCACTGAGAAAGTCCTGAACTTAAATAGAAACTGTACCAGCAAGGCAGGGGATCCTCCAGAGGCTAGGTAGAGGCCACACAGACTAGTTAGAGACACCTGTGTAAGGAGGAGAATCTGGAATTAGTACAGTCCAAATTTAAAAGCCTCATTACCAGTGACTGAAAACAGAAATTCCGGTTTCAGTACTACCAATTAGCATAATGATGACAGCAAATTACATTTCATAACTTTTAATCTGATTACAGCATCATAGGAAATTACAATACATTATACTAGGGCCTGGAAGTGCCAGATTCATGGTTACTCGACTCCGCTAATTTAAAAAAATATCCTGCAGCATCACTTTCATGTGCTTTACTCACACACTGGGTGCCCCACCACTCCCTGTGTTCATCTGGTATCAGGAGTCTGCACACTTTACCTGTGCTAATCAGAGCTCAAGTGCTTGTGCTCCCTCCTCTAAACATGGTAATATTGACTTATAACCAATTAACATATTTAATTTGCATATAGGTCCCTAGCAAAGTACAGTACATGTCCAGGGCCAGTAAATTAAATGCTACTAGTGGGACTGCAGCACTAATTGTGCCATCCACTTTAGTAGCTCTTGAACCTGTTGAGTGCGGGTGCCGGCAACAGGCCAACGCCCACACTACCTCTCTGGTGCGGGTCACGACCAGTGGCCGACACCAGGGAGGGCGTTAAAAAATTCTCTGGTGTGTTGCACCAGAGGATTTTTTAAAAATGTAAAACCCCATTGTGAGACACACAAGAGCTTCTGTGTCTCCCCCTGACCCCCCCACCCCCCAGCGTGCCAACATCACAATCTGTTTTCCCCACCGGAGCAGGAAGAGGAGGTTAGGCTGCTCCCTGTTCCGGTGTGAAAAACAGGCCCAAACGGGCCTCCCCACCATTCGGGAAGGCCTCGTTTGAAAGGGGAGATTATCCCCTTTCAAACTAGGCCTTCCTGAAATGGTTTCCTGGCCCTTGATTGCAGCACAGAGCCAGGAAACCCCACTAGACACCAGGGATTTCACTTAGGGGGGTCGGCCCCCTCTGGAAACGGGCTGGCCCGTGATCTTGCCCCCCCCCCGGGATTTAAAAAAATATTATTTTTTTTTAAATAAAATTGACAGGGGGTCGCCCGTGAGCAGGGTGACACCCTGTAGGGGCAATTATTTTTTTAATACTTCTATGATTTCCCTGGGGCCAACTATGGCCCCCAGGGAAACTATACAGCTATTAAAAAAACACATATTTATATATATTCATTTGTATATCTATCTATACAGATATGTATATATATATATATATATATATATATATATATATATATAGAGAGAGAGAGAGAGAGAGAGAGAAAGATCACTTTTGTCAATGCATGTGTGGTTTCCCTGGGGGCTGCAATCGGTTCTCTTGCAGCTTGTGTCTTCAAAGCAATGCACACACTTCAACTGACGCATTTCAACTGTAGCTTTTAGGTAGCATTAAAAAATGTCAAGTAACTCTTGTGATTATGTTTCTGCTACAAAAAGATCTGACTTTTGTCTAGTGGCAGTTTTGATGCCATAAAGTAGCGCAGAAGGCTTATATGCCTACTGCAAATCTGTATTTTATGTATACAGCTGAGTAGATTAGTAAAGCCAGCCAGAACCTGCACTACAATACAAATGAAATGTATGTGCGAATGGGGCTGTGGAGAGATGAAGGGCACTTTTGCTGGGTGGTAGTGAGGGAATCCGAGGAGGAGGTCATGGGAGGACTGTTGGACTGGGCGCCAGAGGTGCTAAATACTTTGATGATTGGTATGTGACAAGGTGAAGTAATAGCGTGTCTCTTTTGTTTTTTTGAGTGTCTTGAGAGAATGTGCTGATTGAGGGAAGAAGCGAAGGTAAGGTGACTGACCTTTACTGTTGCCTACATTACACACACACAATCACCAGCAATTTTGTGACTGTCTACGCATCCTGGTGTTTTAGAACAAGAGTTTAGCCAGTAGCAGAAATGGCTTCTCGTTCGATGACTGCTGCTCAAGCCCTAACTCGGGTTATGGAGCACAGTTCTGACGTAGGATCAGAGACTGAGACAGTAGATACTGAGACAGCATCTGAGGGATAGGACAATGGTGCAGACTCTGGGAGTGATTTTTCCGACAACTCCTCTTTCAGTGCTTCTGAGGGAGGTGATGAGGAAAGGAGTGCAGTCAATTGGCAAGCACAGTCTGTCCAGCGGGACAATAGCGGGCTAGCCCAACCCAGAAAGCAGGTGCATGTGGCAGCAAGCAGAGAAAGAGTGCTCTCTTGGGAGCTCCCCAATTTAGTTTAGCCCCAAATTCCACCGCCCAAATTATATTGTGGAGACTTCAAAATTATCTATCACAAAACAACCTGGTTTTGTAAAGCAGACACCTACGTTTTTGCTCCTGGGCTTGGCGGCTATATAGGGAAACTTGCCAAACCCAAACATTTCTGGAAACTAGACACCCGTGGGAGTCCACTGAGGTGTAACTTGTGTGGATTCCCCAAAGTTTTCTTACCCAGAATACCCTGCAAATGTGAAATGTTGAATAAAAACTTTATTTTTTCTTGCATTTCTGTCACACAAACTACAGGAATATGCTGGGATACACAAAATTCCTACCACCCAGTGTTTCCCCACCTGTCCTGATAAAAACATTACCCCACTTGAGTGCCTGTACGTAGTGCCTGCATCAGGAATGGATTACCCCAGGATCAACTGTTGCCCTTATGTAAGGACTAATACTCAAGGTTTTGTGATCCATTCCTGACACAATGGAGACTTGAGGGAGTGCTGGGTGAAAGGAAATTTGTGGCTCCTCTCAGATTCTAGAACCTTCTATCACCGAAATGAGAGGAAAAGGTGTTTTTTTTGCCAAATGTTGAGGTTTGCAAAGGATTCTGTGTAACAGAACCTGGTGAGAGCGCCACAAGTTACCCCATCCTGGGTACCTATAGGTGTCTAGTATTAAACAATGCACAGGTTTGGTAGGTTTTTCTAGGGACCGGCTGAGCTAGAGACCAAAATCCACAGTTAGGCACTTTCCATAACACACATCAATTTTCAATGTAAAAATGTGATGTGTCCATGCTGAGTTTTGGGGTGTTTCTGGTCGCGGGCACTAGGCCTAACAACACAAGTGAGGTACTGTTTTTATCAGGAGACTTGGGGGAGTGGTGGGTGGAAGGAAATGTGTGGCTCCTCTCAGATTCCAGAACTTTCCATCACTGAAATGTGAGGGAAAAGTGTATTTTTTGTCACATTTTGAGGTTTGCAAAGGATTCTGTCTAACAAAACTTGGTGAGAGCCTAACAAGTCACCCCATTCTGAATTCCTTAGATGTCTAGTTTGAAAAATATATAGGTTTGCTAGGTTTTCCTGGGTGACGGCTGAGCCAGAGGCCAAAGCTCACAGCTAGGCACTTTGCAAAAAACACTTCAGTTTTCTTTGGTAAAATGTGATGTGTCCACTTTGTGTTTTGGGCATTTCCTGTTGTGGGCACGAGGCCTACCCACACAAGTGAGGTACCATTTTTATTGGGAGACTTGGGGGAATGCTGGGTAGAAGTACATTTGTGGCTCCTCTCAGATTCCAGAACTTTGTAGCATCGAAATCTGAGGGCAAAGTGTTTTTTTTGGCCAAATTTTGAAGTTTGCAAAGGATTCTGGGTAACAGAACCTCGTGTGAGCTCCACAAATCACCCATCCTTGATTTTGCTAATTGTGTGGTTTTCAAAAATGCACAGGTTTAGTAGGTTTCTCTAGGTGCCGGCTTAGCTGCAGCCCAAAGTCCACAGCTAGGCACTTTCCAAAAAACATCAATTTTTAATGTAAAAATGTGATGTGTCCATTTTATGTTTAGGGGCATTTCCTGTCGTGGGAATTAGGCCTACCCACACACGTGAGGTACCATTTTTATAAAGAGACGTGGAGGAACATGAAATAGCAGAACAAGTGTTATTGCCCCTTGTCTTTCTCTACATTTTTTCCTTCCAAATGTAAGACAGTGTGTAAAAAAGACATTTATTTCAGAAATGCCCTGTAATTCACATGCTAGTATGGGGACCCCGGAATTCAGAGATGTACAAATAACCACTGCTTCTCAACACCTTATCTTGTGCCCATTTTGGAAATACAAAGGTTTCCTTGATACCTTTTTATGACTCTTTATATTTCGCCAAATGAATTGCTGTATATCCGGTATACCCGGTATACAATAAAAACCTAGTGCAAGGTGGAGCTCATTTATTGGCTCTGGGTACCTAGGGTTTTTGATGAACCTACAAGTCCCATGTATCCCCGCAATCATAAGAGTCCAGCAGACGTAATAACATATAGCTTTACAAAATCTGCCATAGCTAGAAAATCTTATATAAGAAAATGTAGACAGAAATGGCTCTTTTTTACCTCAATGTCAATATTTCTTTATTTTAACTGTTACTTTCTGTAGGAAAACCTTGAAAGGCCTACACAAATGACCCCTTGCTGAATTTAGAATTTTATCTAAGTTTCAGAAATGTTTAGCTGTCTGAGATCCAGCATTGGTTTCACACCCATTTCTCTCACTAACTGGAAGGAGGCTGAAAGCACAAAAAATAGTAAAAATGGGGAATGTCCCAGTAAAATGCCAACATTGAGATGAAAAATGTGGTTTTCTAATTCAAGTCTTCCTGTTCCTGAAAGCTGGGGAGAGAGTGATTTTAGCACTGTAAACCCTTTGCTGATGCCATTTTCAGGTAAAAAACAAACTACATGCTTTCTTCTACAGACGTTTTTTTACCATGTTTCTGAAAAAAACTAAATTTTAGCTGTATTTTGGCTAATTTCTTGGTCTCCTCCAGGGGAACCCACAAACTCAGGGTACCTTTATAATATCTAGGATGTTGGAAAAAAGGGTGCAAATTTAGAGTGGAGAGCTTATGTGGACAAAAAGTTTTTAAGGCCTAAGCGTGAACTACCCCAAATAGCCAAAAAAGGGCTCAGCACTGGGGGGAAATGCTCATCAGCTAAGGGGTTAAACATTTCTCAGGCCTGCTATTGCAAAGCCATGTGTCTAGTTTTGAACTGCCATTTTTACTTGCCAAAATAGGACCTTTGCCAGGCCAAACCTTTCCTTTTTAAACATATGTAACACCCTTAGTGTAGAACCTGGACAGCCCAGAAGCCAAGGTGCAATGTGTTTAAAAGGTAGGCCATGTACTTTTTAGTTTACATGTCCCGGTAGTGAAAAACTCTTAAATTCATTTTCTACTGTTGCAAGGCCTATCTCTCCCATAGGATGACATTTTAGTCACCTTATTACATCTTATAAGGGTAATTTACAAATGGGAAGAGATGAGGCCTTCAAGTTTGGTGTCTCTGAAACCACAATTTAAAATCCTAACTTATGGGAAAGTTGAATATAAAATTGCAGTCCTGATACTGCCACTTTTAGAAAGTTGCCATTGTTTTGCCTGAGCCATTTGGTGCCTGCAGACTGTCTCAGGTCACATGACTGGGTATAGTTGGCAGTTGGGCTTTGTGTATTTCTCCTAGACAGCCACACACAATGGGAGCTAATATGTGTCTTAATGGGACATCACTGGCAGGGTGGGAGGGAGGAGCTGGCCACAGTCTAACTCACACCTGAATATGCCGTGTCCTGTCCTCAGACAAGGGGTACATACCCCCTGCAGTTAGTCTAGAACCTAGACAGAGAGGGCAGGACTCCTGTGCACTTGTAAGGCATGTCGTAAAAAGCCTCCTCCCTCTTCAAAGACACCACTGGACATAAATATTGGACCTCAGACACCACCACTTGGACCAGCGCATGCTCTCTGGCAGCCTACCATTCCAGATCTGATGAGTTTGCTAACCTGAACAGAACTGACTCATTGCTGCCTCTGCGTGGATTGAATGTTGAGCAAAGACTTGCATTGTAGTTGCATCCCAGATCAACTGGGCAACCGCTGCCACACAATGCTTCCCTGGCACAAGCACTAAGCAATGGCAACCTTCAATCAATCAATCAGGGATTTCTAAAGTGCAGCTACTCACCTATAGAGTCTCAAGGTGCTGTTTGCGGGCGTGCTTCTCCCTTAAAGAGTGAGGTCTTGAGGTGCTTCCTGAACGACTTCAGTGATGTGGTGTGCCAGAGTTTACCCCTTCCCTGCCATGGACGTAATGGTTACGTCCATGGCTGCGGCACTGAGGCACCACTGTCGTAACCATTACGTCCTGCGACTGGCTCTCGGGGGAATCGCTAGCACTCCCCCCGAGCGCCTTCCCCCCAACCCCCCAGGGCACGGCTGGAAGGAAAATCGCTTCCCCTTCCACCCCGTCCCCCCCAGCTCTAATGATGTCAGCGCACTGACATCATCAGAGGGTGCCCGATGCACTGGAAGCCATTTGCTTCCAGAGCGTCGTTGAAAGAGGAGGTGAGTTTCTCCTCGGGCAGGGGGAGGTTTGCTAGAAAAGAGGCATTGGGGGGAAAGGGAAGGGTTTTCCTTTCCATCTATGTATTTTTCAGCATTCCTGCTTCCCGATCGCAATGCGATCGGGCAGCAGGAATGCTAACTAGACACCAGGGATTTGTTTATGTATGTATGTGTGTGTGTGTGTTTACTGTGTGGTGGAGTGACCACTTGGGCAAGGGTCGCTCCCCTTGGGGGGGTCCAATGTGTTTATTGCTGCTTCGGTCCCCTTAGGGGCAGATCGGTCTATGATTTTTAGGCCGTTCTGCCTCCAAGGGAGGCAGAAACCAGGGATTGTTTTTTTGTTTTGCTTTTTTGTGTGTGGGACGACCCTTGGTCAAGGGTTGGCAAGGGGGCCAGAAACCACTTAGCCCCAGGGATCTTGTGTGTGTGCTTTGTTTGGGTGGACTATGCCATTTCTTCCTCCCTTGGGGGCAGATCGGCCTATTTTCTTCAGCCCCATCTGCCCCCAGGAGGGGCAGAAGCCACCAAGATGACAGGGATTTTATTTTTCTTTCCTTTGTTTTTGTTTGTTTTCGGGGCACCCCCTTAGGCAAGGGTCGCCCCTAAAGGGGGCAAAGCACTGTTGGGCAGTTCTGCCCCCCCTTGGGGGCAGATCAGCCTATTTTTGTAGGCCCACCTGCCCCCAAGGGGGGCAGAATACACTTAGCACCAGGGATCTTGTGTGTCTGTGCTTTGTGGGGGGGGGCAATATATCTTACGCCAAAGGGGGCAAAGCACTGTTGGGCAGTTCTGCCCCCCAGGGGGCAGATCGGCCTATTATTTTTAGGCCCATCTGCCCCCAAAGGGGGCGGAAGCCACTAAGATGCCAGGGATCTGTTTTTGTGGGGGGCTGCCCCTTCGGCAAGGGATTCAGCATAGTACTGGTGGGCATTTCTGCCCCCCTTGGGAGCAGATCAGCCTAATTCTTGTAGCTCCATCTGCCCCAGAAGGGGGCAGACACCACTAGACAACAGCAAAAATGCCTAAGTGTTTGGTGGAGGGTTGTTAGAACAACTGGAGAAGTATTTTTATTTGTGATGATAACAGATTATTTCTCCTTTTTGTTCTAGTTCAAAGCGCTTGCTTCCTTTGCTGTGGCTTGTTGCGGTTTTGGCAGTGGTTGATCTGTGGTTGCGTAGTTGCATGTTTTAGGTAAGTTAAAACAATTTACTCCAAATGACTATTGTTGCCATACATGAATGGCATTTTGAAAGTGGTGTACTAAATGCAGGATTATGTGTGAAATTTTAGATTAGTGCACAATGATATTGTGTTGTCTTGTGTGTAATTTTTTTTCTTTTTAGTGGGATATCATTGGTGATTGCGGTGGCTGTGCAGAGTAGTTGCTGGTGAGTCTAGCTTTTTCAGGCAAGTGAGTGGTATAGTGTTTGAGTTTATAACGTTTAGTGATGAAGCCACACTTTGTGTATTACTTATCTTCCACAGTGCTGGTTGTTGGTGGTGCACTTGTCCAGTTACTTTTTGTAGGAAGGATCATGGCTAGCCGAAGGATGACCGCTCAGCAGGTTGTTGGTGTGCTTTTTGAGTCATCTTCTGACCATGATTATGAGACTGACTCTGCATCTGAGGCAGAGGAGGAAGTGTAAGATTCTGGAAGTTAATTTTCTGTCAGAGAGAAATCATCTGTTGATGAAGCCACTCTCAGTGCTGATGAAGTGCCTGTTTTAGAGGAGGACACTGATGTGCTAATGGTGCAGCACCAGCAGCTGAAAGGCTTCCCATTGGAAGACCTGAACTCTGGATTGCCCCAAAACATGAATCAGCCACAGTTGCCTGCCTTTACTGGTCTCCCAGGGTAAAGAGTGAATACGGAAATCTTTTTGTCTGTCAATTTCAGTTGTTCATGGACGATGTATTTTTGGAAGAGATTGTTGAGCAGGCTAATTTGCATGCAGAGCAGTATTTGAGGGACAACGCTGCCAGTCTAAGGCCACACAAGAGTTAGCCGGTGGATTCCCACAAATCTGGAAGATTTGAAAAAGTTATTGTGTTTCACTTATTTGATGGGGCTGATAAGGAAGCCAACACTGTCTTCATATTGGTCTACTAGTACCTTGATGGCAACTTCTATATTTCCTGCAACAATGAGTCATAACCAGTATGAGCTTCTTCTTCAGATGTTGCATTTTGTTGATAATGCTTTATCCTTGCCACAAGATCTCCCTGATTCTGACCGTCTTTTTAAAATTAGACCCGTCCTTGATCATTTTGTAGATCGGTTTTCAGAGATATATGTTCCAGGCAAAGACATGTCTATAGGTGAGTCTCAGGTCCTGTTCAAGGGTTTTTAGGCAGTACATTCCTAGCAAGAGGGCATAGTATGGAATTAAATTGTTTATGCTGTCTGAAAGTAGTACAGGATATGTTTATAATTTCCAGGTGTACACTGGTAGGGATTCCAGTATTGACCCCCTTGGTTGTCCACCCACTTTTCGAGTTAGTGAGAAAATTGTGTGTGGGATCTTGGTAGATGACTGTTTAACAAAGATCACCATTTGTATGTAAATAACTTCTACACTGGAGTTCAGTTAGTCAAGTTGTTCAGAGTGGATACTGTGAGACAATCTGCTCTAATCGGAAAGTCTATCCAAGAGAGCTTGTCTGAAAAACACTTGAGAAGGGACAGTGCAGTGCCTTCCGGAATGATGATCTGCTAGCTCTGCAATTTGTAGACAGGTGGGATGTGTACATGCCAACTACCATACATGATGAGAGTACGTCACCTGTGGCTGTTTGGGGTCAAGTTGCTGAAGTGCGCAAACCTGTGTACGTTTTAGACTACAATAAGCACATAGGTGGTGTTGATAGAGTAGATCAGAGGTTGGAACCTTACACTGCTGCTTGCAAGTCCTACATTTGGTATAGGAAATTAGCGGTTCACCTGTTCCGCTTGGCAACTTTTAATGCTTTTGATGTATTTAAGAATAGTTCTCCAGAGTCGAGGATGACATTTGTGAAATTCCAGGAGTCTGTCATAGCGAGCTTTGTTGTGTTGGAACAGACAAGAGTTCCTAGGGAAGCAGTGGTGGAGGATGTGGCTAGATTAAAAGATAGTCACTTTGCTGATCACATTCCTTCCACGGCCAAAAAAGGCTTTCCTGCTAAGAGATATAGGCCCTCATTACAACCCTGGTGGTAAATCCCGCTTTCCGCTGTGCAGAAGACTGCCAATATACCGCTGCGGCTGCGGAATTCCACTACAGCTATTACGACCAACAGCTCGGATTCCGTCACAATACAGACACCCACACAAGTCCGCCACACCAAAGGTCAGTGATAAACTGTCAATAAACTGTCAATACCAAAACCGACACCGTCACGCCAACAGGAATACGCCCACACTATCACAACCCACGAATCAACGTGGCGGTCATTCAACCGCATAAATCCATTTGCGGTACACACCGCCGTGCTCAAAATACACACGCACTTACAAAACACAACCACATTGGACAATTCGAAATACACACACCTGATACACATACACACACCACACCCACACACCCAATCCAATATAAAGCACACACCCACATCTCCCACAAACCCTTACAACCAAAAATTTGAAAGAAGGCCAGAGCGATAGACTTTCTAAAACAACACCAGCATCCACAGGCACACAACACCATCACTTACACAACATTCACGCACCTCAAACAACACACACCAACACATCCCCTCACACATCACAACAGACACCACCTCACACATCACCCACACCACATTATGGCACCTCAAAGACACCCCAGGTTCTCTGAGGAGGAGCTCAGGGTCATGGTGGAGGAAATCGTCCGGGTAGAGCCACAGCTATTGGAATCACGGGTGCAGCAGACGTCCATTGCAAGGAAGATGGAGCTATGGGGCAGAATTGTCGACAGGGTTAACGCAGTGGGACAGCATCCAAGAACATGAGATGACATCAGGAAGAGGTGGAATGACCTATGGGGGAAGGTGCGTTCTGTGGTATCCAGACACCAGATTGCTGTACAAAGGACTGGCGATGGACCCCCACCTCCTCCCCCACAACTAACAACATGGGAGGAGCAAGTCTTGGCAATACTGCATCCTGAGGGCCTCGGAGGAGTAGCAGGAGGACTGGACTCTGGTAAGACATATTTTTACAACTTTATCCCCCACACCCGACCTGCATGCCATCACATACCGCCACCCTTACCTTCACACCCATCACCCCAACAACCCACAGATACCCCACTAACACAACCCACACATCCCAAAACCAAGCCCTGCATGTAAAAACCAATGCTTGGACTCCCATCACCAAAGCATGTCCAGTACAGAGACTCACTCATGCCCAAAAATCACCAATCACACAAGGACCAAGCCAATAATGCAAGCACAGGAGTAGAGGGTCACTCACCCATCGCACAAGATGACACACACAGATACAATAACTATGCATTTACACCCCAACAGGACCCATACCCAATGTCACCGGGCAGGAGGTGCCAGACATATCCAGTCCCCCCACAGAAGAGACCCACAGTGATGACAGCAGCTCTGCACGCCTGGATCAAGATGACCAGCCCGGTCCATCAGGGACCTAGGGACAGTCGGTTCCCCTGACACAGTCACAAACCACCACTGAACCTCCCCCCTCAGGAAACACTACCACAGCACCCACCCAGTGGGCCCATCCCTCTGTCCTGAGACCACATCAATCAGCAGCGTGTCCACCACTACAGGGAACCCAGGCAATCTCACTAAACCAGGACGATCAGGGACCTGGGGGCAGTGGCAGTAGGCACACAGTTCAGGGGACAGAGGCACAGGATAACAGGGAAGCTGGGAGGACTGCTGTGTGACAGGGGGACAACAGGCCAAGGGAACCCACTCTCCACGAGGCACTCTCTAACATCATGGGCGCTTAGCACTATTCCCAGGAGACCATAGGCACGGTACTGGCCAAGTTTCAGGAGACTCAGCGGCTGCAGGAGGAACACTACCTGGATATCAGGGAGGACTTGAAGTCCATCAACACCACCCTGGTCACCATTGCAGGGGTGCTGACAGACCTCCTCAACACCAGGAGGGACACAGTGGCACACCAACGGGGAACTGACACTAGCCTGGACGATGAACAGCCCTCCACCTCCGCTGGCGCTAGTGGACAGGAGGCACTGCCGTAGGAACAACAGGCCACCAACACCCACACCCCCTGCAGATGGAGAACCTCCCCGCAAACGCTCTCTGAGATCCAGGAACAAGACAGAGAACATTGCCAAGACCCCCGCCAGGAAATAAGACCCCCCTGAATGTCACCCTTCTGTCCCACTATGTCACCCTGTCCATCCTTAAACTGCCTTAGCTCCACTTCCTATGCCCTTTTGGACAATGCACCTGTGAAACAAATAGACAGGACTCTGCCATGGACAAACCTCCACCCCCCAGCCTATTTAACAACCCCTCCACTTATTTGCACATGAATAAACACACTTCAATCACAAAACAATCTGGAGTCAGTCTGTGCTTTCACAAATGTGTAATTGCAACATGTATGGAATATAGCAATGCCAATTTACTTGTTCACATACCAATGTAACACAGCTGTGGGCCAGGAGTAAACATAGAAGAGGGCACAAAGTGGGACTCAGATCTGTGAAATGGAAAGTCAAAGTGACAAGTCAGTGTCCATACACTTAGTGAAAATGACAGACTTATGATAGCTCCAAAAATAGTATGAGATGTGGGAAGCAGTGAAATCTTCTTACCTGTGTCTCACTGGAAGTATTGCAAGATGATGTTGTTTCGGTTGTCAATATCCTCTTCTTCTGCCTCCTCTTCTTCACTGTCCACAGGCTCCACAGCTGCCACAAGACCACCATCTGGCCCTTCCTCCTACAGAAAAGGCACCTGGCATCGCAAAGCCAGGTTGTGCAGCATACAGCAGGTCACGATTATCTGGCACACCTTCTTCAGTGAGTAGTATAGGGAACCATCTGTCAGATGGAGGCACCGGAATCTGGCCTTCAGAAGGCCGAAGGTGCGTTCTATTATCCTCCTAGATCGCCCATGTGCCTCATTGTAGCATTCCTCTGCCCTTGTCCTGGGATTCCTCACTGGGGTCAGTAGCCATGACAGGTTGGGGGACCAGAGTCACCTGCAAATGTCGAGGGACAACTGTTAGACACACACTAACACTTAGGGACAACCCCATAACCAGACACCTATGTCAACTGTATTGGGACCTTGGCCTTACCTATTAGCCACACACGGTGCCTCAGGAGTTGCCCCATCACATAAGGGATGCTGTTATTCCTCAAAATGTAAGCGTCATGAACAGAGCCAGGATACTTGGCATTCACATGGGAGATGTACTGGTCTGCCAAACACACCATCTGCACATTCATCGAATGGTAGCTTTTCTGGTTTCTGTACACCTATTCATTCCTGCAGGGGGGGTAAAAATGCCACATGTATACCATCAATGGCACCAATGATGTTGGGGATATGTCCCAGGGCATAGAAGTCACCTTTCACTGTGGGCAAATCCTCCACCTGAGGGAAAACGATGTAGCTGCGCATGTGTTTCAGCAGGGCAGACAACACTCTGGACAACACGTTAGAGAACATTGGCTGGGACATCCCTGATGCCATGGCCACTGTTGTTTGAAAAGTCCCAGAGGGCAGGAAATAGAGTACAGACAGGACTTGCACTAGAGGGGGTGTCCCTGTGGGATGGCTAATAGCTGACATCAGGTCTGGCTCCAACTGGGCTCACAGTCCCAGGATTGTTGCACGATCAAGTCTTTACGTCATTATGATGTGTCTCTCTTCCATTGTCGACAGGTCTACCAGGGGTCTCTACACTGGAGGATGCCGCCATCTCATCACCTGCCCCCAGCAGACGTGCCCTATGGAGGAGAACAGCGAGCAGAGAGTCATCCAACACTGAGGTATCACAATGTGTTATTTGCCGAAACGTTCTTAATCCGCAATGTGCTGGTATCTGTCTGTATTCCCGGCATAGATAAGTGTGACGCAGTTTTCATCCATCCCATGTGGCCCCCTGAAATGGTGGCAGCCTGACCTGTAAGGTGGGACAAGGGGATATGAGGTAACTGCGCTGGCGTTTTACACCGTCGAGGTGGGCAGTCAAAGACCGCAGCACAATTCTGCATTGGTTAACATTGGGCTCATGGGTCCCAGGAGCCAATAACGATGTATGCCGGTGGTGACGGTACGCACCGCCGCGGATGTGACCGCCATTTTCTGTCTGTTCATTCACTTGATACCTGACCTTCAACAGGAGAGGACCTTCACTGCAAGTGCTGCTGTGACCTGTGTCTGGATGCGACAATGGCTACAGTGTCTGGGGAAAGGGCCCCTGCCTTCACTTTGGAGAAGTTGGAGAAACTAGTGGATGGAGTCCTCCCCCAGTACACACAACTGTTTGGTCCTCCAGACAACACAGAAACAGGTGAGTACACTGTGAGCATGCTGCATGGGCAATGCCTGCTTTGAGTAGTGTGGATGGAGGATACATGGGGGGGCTGAGGCCTGTATGTGCGGATGGTGAGTGTATGTGCATCAGGGCATGGGTGGGAACTGGTGGGCAATGAGTATGACAGTCTGGACGGGTGAGTAATTTATTTTCCCCCTGTACCATTCCTCTAGGTCAGCGCTCACCAGAAGAAGGGTATTTGGCGTGCCATCGCGAATGACGTATGGACACTCGGGGTCTACCACAGACGAAGCACCCACTGCCGTAAAAGATGGGAGGACCTGCGCCGCTGCAGCAAGAAGACGGCAGAGGCCCAGCTGGGGATGGCCTCCCAACGTGGAAGGGGTGCCCATCGTACTATGACCCCCTGATGTCCCGGATCCTGGCGGTGGCCTATCCGGAGTTGGATGGGCACTTTAGGGCATCACAGCAGCCACAAGGGGGTGAGTACACTCTCATTCAGCTGACGCGCATTACTAGGTGTCTGGGTGGGGGAGATAGGCAGTGGGTGCCCCTAGGCCAGGGCAAACTTGGTAGGCAAGGTCCCTTGTGAGGCAGGCTATGTGTCACCCCAACCCCACTAGTGGTAAGAGCCATCTACAGCTAGTCAGGCTCCTGCGACGTCCAGGTGTGCAGCAATTGGGCTTAGGCCTCGTACCCCATGGTCAGGTGAATTTTCTAGGAACTGTTAGTGCATGGCGTAGTGCTGAGGGCTGCTCCCTGTGTGTTGTGTCCGCCAGCGGTAGTGGTGTTGCATGCACTCAATATGTTTTTCTTCTGTATTTCCCTCCACTTTTTGTGGTCTCCCTGTTCTTGTGTGCAATAGCATTATCAGGCGGAGGAGCAGTGGCACCGGAGCAGGAGGGAGCTGCAACCCACTTGGCCCTGGAGGGTGAAGCAACAGAGTCTGAAGCCACCAGTGGGACAGAGGGCAAGGGGAGCTCCACGCCGGGGACAGGAGCAGACACCAGTGACAGTGACTCCTCCTCTGATGGGAGCTCCCTTGCGGTGGTGGGCACCTCTGTGCCCAGCGCATCAACAGGTACAGCCGCCACCCCCCCCACCAGCACCACCATTCCAGCAGCCCCTCAGTGTGTGTCCCATGCCCGCTCAACCAGGAGGGTGGGCATCTCCTTCGCCCCAGGCACCTCAGGCCATGCCCCAGTCAGCCCTGCTGCCCTCAGTGAGGAGGCTATTGACCTCCTGAGATCCCTCACTGCTGGGCAATCTACCATTTTGAATGCCATCCAGGGTGTTGAGAGGCATTTGCAACAAACAAATGCATACCTGGAGGGCATTCATTCTGGGCAGGCTGTCCAACAGAGAGAATTTCAGGCTCTGGCCTCAGCACTGATGGCAGCCATTGTCCCTGTGTCCAACCCCCCCCCCTTCAACTTCCACCACCCAGACCCAATCTCCTGTACCTCAGCCTATCCCAAGCACACCATCAGACCAGCATGCACACACATCAACACACAAAAGTGGCTCCGGAAAACATAAGCACCACACATCCCACAGGCACTCATACAAGCACCATCCCCATGCAGACACAGCAACATCCACTGCTCCATGTCCTCCTCCTCCCTCCCTCTCTCGTTTCCACTCACACCTGCATGCACTACATCCTCAGCCACAACCTCCATCACCAGCACGCCCATCACCACACACCGCTCACGTGCAATCCCCACCCCACTACCATTCACACATCCCCTGTGTCCTCTCCCAGTGTGTCTGTGAGCCCTCCTCCCGAAGTACACAAACGCAGGCACACACCCACCCAACAGCCATCCACCTCACAACAGTCTCCGGCCCATGCACCTTAACCCAGATTCAGCAGAAGTACCTCCTACAACCACTACCTCTTCCTCCACTCCCAAACCCACTTCATCTTCCCGTCCCAGTGTGCCTAAAAAACTTTTCCTGGCAACCCTTGACCTCTTCCCTTCACCTCCCCCGTCCTTCCCCTAAGACCAGGCTTTCCAGGTCCCAGCCGAGCACCTCAGCCACCAAATCCCCAGGCACAGTGGTGTCAGCAACTGCGGGGTCATTGAGTGCGCCTCCCATCAGGACTGCCAGTGTACCACGTAGCGAGGGCAAGGACATTCCGCCACCTGTCAAGGTGAAAAAGGTGCCCACATCCCGGAGGGAGAAGTCGCACCTACCAGCCACCAAGGGCTCATCAAAAACAATAGGGGATAGTGGCAAGACAACTCGGCCCCATCAAAGGTGGGAAAAGGACAAAAGCAGAAGAGCAAGTCAGGAGAGGGCACGGTGGCACCGACTGATTGACCAGTGTCACACCTTCTGTTCACGACCACAGAAACCTGTACAGCAGCGAACACCACAAGCTGCCCGCCACAACAACTGCCACCTGCTCCGTCACCTGCACCGCCACCTGCACCGCCACCTGCACCGCCACCTGCACCGCCACCTGCACAGCCACCTGCACGTCCACAGCCTCAACGACAGTCCTCAGCCTCTTCCCCAGAGGGCAGCCGTCCGAGGCTGCAGGAGACGTCCTGCTGTGTCCCTCAGAAGGTGCTGACGCATGCACCGCCGCCAGAGACACCGCCGCAATCACTGCCACAAGCCCCGCGATGTGCTTAGACAGTTGCAACACCAGCTGACATGGCTACCATCCCCAGTGGTCAGTCGTCCGAGGCTGGAGGAGACTTCCTGGACCCAGGCCAGCTTCCATGAGGCATGACTTCATCACTGTTTGCACCTGCAGGTGGAAGGCGAAGCCGCAGCAGTGTGGGGTATGTCGCTGCCTCCATGGCATATCATGCTACCCATACATCAGCAATCTTGTGGCACACACACCCAGGTGAGGGAATTGTACCGGCCACACTGCACTTGGAGCACTGTGGGCACCATGCCCGCTCCAGAACCAGTGGAGAGATACATCCAGTACCTCAGTCCTTGACAGGATGAAGCACTCTGGGCACCAGGCTCCCTCCAGAACCAGTGGAGAGATACATCCACTACCACAGTCCTTGGCAGGATGAGGCACTCTGAGCACCATGCCCCCTCCAGAACCAGTGGAGAGATACATCCACTACCGCAGTCCTTGGCAGGATGGAGCACTCTGAGCACCAGGCCCCCTCCAGAACCAGTGGAGAGATACATCCACTACCTCAGTCCTTGGAAGGATGAAGCACTCTGGGCACCAGGCCCCCTCCCGAACCAATGGAGAGATACATCCATTACCTCAGTCCTGGGCAGGATGAAGCCCTCTGGGCACCAAGCCCCCTCCAGAACCAGTAGAGAGATACATCCACTACCTCAGTCCTTGGCAGGATGAAGCACTCTGGGCACCAGGCACCCTCCAGAACTAGTGGAGATATACATCCACTTAAGAGACTGTGGCTTTGCACCTCCCAGGATAAAGCAGTGGGCAAACCACCCACTGGAGAGACTTGAGAGACTGTGGCTTTGCACTCCCTAGGTTAAAGCAATGGGCAAACCATCCACTGGAGAGACTTGAGAGACTGTGGCTTTGCACTCCCCAGGATACAGCAATGGGCATGGAGCCCCCTCATGCAGCAGTGGCATCGTGCTTTCATCTGGCTGAGGTGCCCCCCTCCCCCTTCCCCTGAGGTGCCTGTACATTTTTGATCTGATGCCCCATCAGTGTTCTCTCCGTTTCCAGTCAGGTATCTTGTATGAGCTTCGCCCATGCATTTAGGGACCAGTGGTCCACGGACAATGATTGGTACACTATCTGGACTTGTGTAGTTGGTGTACATATTTGTAAATACTGAATTTAGATTTTTGACTATCAGATATTTCATGATTACACTGGTTACAATCATTTCCTTCTGTCCTTGCGTTCTTCCAGGGGGTGATGGGGATATCTGTAGTGTTGCTGCATGTATTTGTGTGTATGTTGTTGTGGGTGAGGGTGGGGGTATTGCGTGTTGCGTGTGTGTCACTCTCTTCCCCCGTGTTGTAGGTGCAGTACTCACCGTGGTCGTCAACGGCGTCTGTCCTGCTCCTGATAGAGCAGGAGGAAGAGCAGCATTGATAACACCTGTAGTTCGGGCTCCATGGTCCTCGTTGGGTGTCGAGAGGTGAGTGTTTTCCCTTCTGTGTACTGTTTCTGCTGTGCTTTTGATAGTGTTGGTTCCGCCCCGGAAAAGGTGGCGGATAGGCGTGTTGAAATACAGTGGGCTGTACTTTGTCCTCCGTCTGTCTGTTGTCAGTTACCGCTGCGGTGGTTGTTTCTACCGCCGTGGCGGTCGGAGTGTTAAAGTGGCTGTCAAAGCACAGTCACAGGCAGGGCAGCTCTTCTTCCTCAGCTCCTCAGCTCTTCAGCTCTTCTCCAGGCAGAGATTCCTCTTGTTTTCCAGAAGTGATCTAAAGTCTGTAGTTTTGGGTGCACTTCTTATACCCATTTTACCTTTGAAGTAGGCTTACTTCAAAGAAAAGTCTCTCTTGTTTGTGAAATCCTGCCTTGCCCAGGCCAGGCCCCAGACACACTCCAGGCGATTGGGGACTGCATTGTGTGAGGGCAGGCACAGCCCTTTCAGGTGTGAGTGACTACTACTCCCTCCCTCCCTCCTAGCACAGATGGCTCATCAGGAAATGCAGTTCCCTTTGTGTCACTGTCTAGAGAGAGGTGCAAACATCCCAACTGTCAAACTGATCAAGAAAGGGAATTCACAAACAGGCAGAGTCACAGAATGGTTTTAAGCAAGAAAATGCTCAGTTTGTAAAAGTGGCATTTTCAAACACATAGGGGGTTATTACAACTTTGGAGGAGGTGTTAATCCATCCCAAAAGTGATGGTAAAGTGACGGATATACCACCAGACGTATTACGAGTCCATTATATCCTATGGAACTCGTAATACGGCTGGTGGTATATCTGTCACTTTTGGGACGGATCAACACCTCCTCCAAAGTTGTAATAACCCCCATAGTCTTAAAATCAACTTTACTAAAAGATGTATTTTTAATTTGTGAGCTCAGAGACCCCAAACTCCACATGTCTATCCGCTCCCGCAGGGAATCTACACTTTAATCATATTTAAGGGCAGCCCCCATGTTAACCTATGAGAGGGTTAGGCCTTGCAACAGTGAAAACCAAATTTAGCAGTATTTCACTGTTAGGACATATACAAAACATTAGTATATGTCCTACCTTAAACATACAATGCATCCTGCCCATGGGGCTACCTAGGGCCTACCTTAGGGGTGCCTTACATGTAAGAAAAGGGAAGGTTTACGCCTGGCAAGTAGGTATACTTGCCAAGTCGAATTGGCAGTTTAAAACTGCACATACAGACACTGCAGTGGAAGGTGTGAGCCATGTTTACAGAGCTCCTTAGGTGCGTGGCACAACCAGTGCTGCAGGCCCACTAGTAGCATTTGATTTACAGACCCTGGGCACATTTAGTTCCAGGGACTTACCAGTATATCAAATATGCCAATCATGGTTGAACCAATTACATATACAGTTTGTATAGGAGCCATTGCACTTTAGCACTGGGTAGCAGTCGTAAAGTGCCCAGAGTAACAAAAACAGCAACAACGGAGTCCAGCACCCATCAACAACCTGAGGCAAAAAGTTAAGGGAGACCTCACCAAGGATGAAAAGTCTAACAGTAGTTTTGTACTTATTTATAATTAGTGGTTTCTTTGTTGTTTAAAATAAAAAAAAGTGATGGCGATGTGCGTGGAGTGGCGCTTGGCTAATGGTATGCGTGGAGTGGCGCTTGGCTGGCGGTGTGCATGGAGCGGCGCTTGGCTGGTGGTGTGCTTGGACTGGTGCTTGACTGGCGGTGTGCGTGGGGTGGTGCTTGGCTGGCGGTGTGTGTGGAGTGGTGCTTGCCTGGCGGTGCCAGACAAACACCAGTCCACACACTCCCATCAGCTGGTGTGATTGCTGTATCAGGCATATGGACATATGAAAGTGATGGGCCCTTGAATGGCGCTGTCTGTTGATGCGAGTGTTGTAATGTGCTGGGCCCACGGCTGGCGGCGTGAATGGTCTTGTGCATGTCATGTATGAAAGGTGTGTGAATGGACTGTCAAGTTGTTGGTGCCTTGTCGCGGCTGTGAGTCATTGGTTCAGTTTTTTGGCCTTTCTGTTATGAACAGTGCATTTGATTTTTGTGACATCTCTTGTTAACAAAATTTGATCTACTGAACCATCACTCGTGCCAAATCCAACCAGTATGTGTGGTGAAAATGACAAAACCTGCTCAGCTGTAATCAGGCGTCTCAGCACACCCGTGACACGCTAGGTGTCTCAGGTGGAACCCTGATGATGAAGCATGGGTGAGGGGACTTTTTAACATAATCTAAGTGTGTTTCTTTTCATAATGTTAGTGTTTTGGGGGGCTCACCTACGTTTTTGGTCCCAGGTTCGGCCTTCATCTAGGGAAACTTACCAAACCCAGACATTTTTGAAAACTAGACACCCTAAGGAGTCCAGGGAGATGTGTCTTGCGTTGATCACCCAACATTTTCTTACCCAGACTCCTCTGCAAACCTCAAAATATTTTAAAAAGCATATTTTCTTCACTTTTCTTTGTAGGATCACCGCTCTGGCACAAATTTCCTACCACCCAGCGTTCACCTCAGACTCCCAATTAAAATGATACCTCACTTGTGTGGGACCCCAAAGCAAAGTCAGCCTGAAGATGTATAAAAGAAAAATATGTGCTTTTAAACTCGCTGTGCTATCCCCGCAATCTCTACAGGTTTTTGGTCTTTCTCTGTTGCTGGCACCTGGGCCAGCCACACAAGTGAGGTATCATTTGTGTTGGGAAACTTGGGGGAACACTGGGTGGAAGGAAATTGTGGCTCCTCTCACATTCCACAACTTTCTGTCACTGAAATATGAGGAATAGGTGTTTTTTGCCAAATTTTGAAGTTTGCACTGGATTCTGGGTAACAGAACCTGGCGAGAGCCCCACAACTCACCCCATCTTGGATTCCCCTCGGTGTCTAGTTTTATGAAATGCACAGGTTTGGTAGGTTTCCCTGAGCTAGAGGCCAAAGTCCACAGCTAGGCACTTTGCAAAAAACACGTCAGTTTCCTTGGGAAAATGTGATGTATTCATGTTGTGTTTTGGGGCATTTCCTGTTGCGGGCACTAGGCCTCCCCACACAAGTGAGGCACCATTTTTATCGGGAAACTAGGGGAGAATGCTGAGAGGAAGGAATTTGTGGCTTCTCTCAGATTCCAGAACTAGCTATCACCGAAATGTGAAGAAAAAGGTTTTTTGTTTTTTTTGGCCAAATTTTGAGGTTTGCACAAGATTCTGGGTAACAGAACCTGGTGAGAGCCCCACAAGTCATCCCATCTTAGATTCCCCTAGGTGTTTAGTTTTCAAAAATGCACAGGTTTGGTAGGTTTCCCTAGGTGCCGGCTGAGCTAGAGGCCAAAATCTACAGGTAGGCACTTTGCAAAAAATAGCTCTGTTTTCTTTTGGAAAATGATGTGTTCACGTTATGTTTTGGGGCATTTCCTGTCACGAGCCCTAGGCCTAACCACACAAGTGAGGTACCATTTTTATCGGGAGACTTGGGGGAATGCTAGGTGGAAGGAAATGTGTGGCTCCTCTCAGATGCCAGAACTTTCTGTCACCGAAATGAGTGTAAAAAGTTTTTTTTTTGGCCAAATGTAATGTTTGTAAAGGATTCTGGTTAACAGAACCTGGTGAGAGCCCCACAAGTCACCCCATCTTGGATTGCCCTAGGTGTCTAGTTTTAGGAAATGCACAGGTTTGGTAGGTTTCCCTAGGTGCCGGCTGAGCTAGAGATCAAAATCCACAGCTATGCACTTTCCAAAAAACACGTCAGATTTCAATGTAAAAATGTGATGTGTCCATGTTGCATTTCCTGTCGTGGGCATTAGGCCTACGCACACAAGTGAGGTATTATTTTTATCGGGAGACTTGGAGGAACTCAGAATAGCAGGTGTTATTGCCTCTTGTCTCTATATTTTTTCCTTCTAAATGTAAGGCAGTGTGTAAAAAAGCCATCCATTAGTGAAATGCCCTGTAATTCACATGCTAGTATGAGGACCCCGGAATTCAGAGATGTGAAAATAACCACTGCTTCTCAACACCTTATCTTGTGCCCATTTTAGAAATACAAAGGTTTCCTTGATACTTATTTTTCACTTTTTATATGTCACCAAATGAATTGCTTTATACCCGGTATAGAATGAAAACCCATTGCAAGGTGCAGCTCATTTTTTGGCTCTGTGTACCTTGGGTTCTTGATGAACCTACAAGCCCTATACATCCCCGCAACCAGAAGAGTCCTGCAGATGTAACAGTATATTTCTTTCAAAAATCTCACATTGCAGAAAAAAGTTACAGAGTAAAACGTGGAGAAAAATTGCTGATTTTTTACCTCAAGTTTAATATTTTTTTATTTCAGCTATTATTTTCAGAAGACCTTGTAGGATCTACACTAATTCTGAATTCAGAATTGTGTCTACTTTTCAGAAATGCTTCTCTTTCCGGGATCCAGCATTTGTTTCACACTAATTTCTGTCACTAACTGGAAGGAGGCAGAAAGCACACAAAAATAGTAAAAATTGGTATGTCCCAGTAAAATGCCAAAATTGTGTTGAAAAGTGTGGTTTTCTGATCCAAATCTGCCTGTTCCCAAAAGCTGTGAAGATGGCGATTTTAGCACTGCAAACCCATTGTTGATTCCATTTTCAGGGAAAAAAACACAAGCCTTCTTCTGCAGCCTTTTTTCCCATTTTACTGAAAAGAACAACGTTTTCGCTGTATTTTGGCTAATTTCTTGGTCTCCTCCAGGTGAACCCACAAACTCTGGATACCTCTAGATTGCATAGGATGTTGGAAAAAAAAGGACACACATTTAAAGTGGGTAGTGTATATGTGGACAAAAGGTTATAATGGCCTAAGCGCAAACTACCCCAAATAGCAAAAAAAAGGCTTGCCACCTGAGGGGGAAAAGGCCTGACAGCGAAGGGGTTAAGAGGTAGCATGTTTCATGTCCGACCTGCGAGGTAGGAGAAGGACCTTCCTCCTGCTGTGCCATTCGGGATCTTGGGAACGGCTGAAATGGTGAGCTGAGAAGAATGAAGTTGTCTGTTGGGTACGTAGAAGGCGAGGTGGTGGTTGAGGTGTGCCGGTCCTATGTTGACCCTGCCTTGATGATGATGATGCCGCACTACACATTGTGGCATCAAAGCTCTTGGGAACCAATGTATCGCCCCACTGTGAATCACATCCCAATCACCAGATTTCCTATTGCAAGCCCCAATTGTCAGGAACCTTGATGCAACAGGACCTCCCACTGCAGTCTTGCTGCATCTAGGAACTGATACATTGCCTTAGCTGTGCAATGCATCTTCGATGTGTATTCACGCAATGCTCAGCAACTAGAATTGGAGGTACTTCTGTTCAGCTGGCCTAACTGGATCCCTGTAGGTGGCCCGCACTGCATCGGGGTGCAGCTGAGCTTGCAACTTTGTCTGTGTCTGGATCGACCAGATAGGCAGAGTTGGAACGTCATCCCTTTTGACACTCTTTTTACCTAAAACGTTAAATTCAGTATCTCTAGTTCTACTAATTGGGTTTTTGACATTCTGGTCTTGTTTTATTTATTGCAAAATTACTCTATTTTTTAACTCTAGTGTGGGTCACATTTGTGGTGTGTTTTCACTAGGTTACTTACTATTTGTAGTGTTGCACATTTCCTTTACACATTGCCTCTTTTTATGCCTGACTGCTCTCTTCCTAGGTACCAAGGGGTTGAGCACATGTTAATTTGGGGTTGCTTGTGACTTACCCTGATTCGGACAGTGGTTGCTGCTTGACCAAGTTCCACACCCCAGTCAGTCAGTAACCCAATTTCTTAAAATCACTCTCTGCATGTGCCACTCTCCACAAGTGCATTGTCCTCCTCCTGACATCTATTCCTTTCTCAAATGTGAGCATCAGTCTCTTACTATCTAACCATTCCTCTAATGTGAAGCTGCTACATTTGTCAACTGGGTGCCATACCTTTCCCTTTGACCATCGTTCCCACCCAATGTAGGGTAGTGGTGTACATTTATACACATTGTTATAGGCACATATGTGCATTTGTTATGTTATGTCATGCAGATTTGTAGAGCTCATTACCATGGACAATGGTATTGTGGTGCTGAGCAGTTGTGAGTTTAGGCACACCTAGGACCTTGTGAGACTACCTGAAAGGCAGGTCTTCAACTTTTTGCAGAACTCAAGAAGTGAGGAGGAGGCCCTTACATGTAGCTGCAGGTCGTTCCATGCTTTAGGAGCGATATAAGAGAGGGCTCAACCCCTGGATTTTTAAGTGCATGGGATTTCTGCTTCAGGGAATCTGGATGAGTTGTCTGGAAAGTTTGTGAAAGCAGATGCAATTGTTGAAGTACAATGGCCATTGTTATGTAATTCCTTGAAAGTGTGGGTGAGGATGTTAAATTGTGCTTGTTTGTTAATGTGAAGCCAGTGGAGCTCCTTTGGGTGTTGTGTGATGTGAGTACAGTGTGGGAGGTTGAGAATGATTCTGGCTGCTGAGTTCTGAATGGTCTGGTGCTTTCAACCTTCTGAGTTGTTTGTTGATCCTGGACTAGAGCATGTGTGAAAGGGTTCCGGGTGATGATTGGGAGGCAATTTGGAAATCTTCCTCAGCTTCTTCAGGGTATTTAAGCATAAAGCTGTGATGGCATTGACTTAGGAGGTCATATTGATTTTCATGTTAATGACAATACCAAGGTTCTTGGTGTGGGTGGATGTCTGCCCCAGCTCTGTTGGCCACCAGGCTGAGTTCCACTGTATTGTGCTCTTTCCGAAGATCATAATTTCAGTCTTGTCAATGTTCATCTTCATAAAGTTGGTCTTCATCCAGTAGGCGATTTCAGTCATGCAAGCTTTGAACTTGATCTGGGTACTGGGTGTCTTGTCCATGAGGTAGATAATGAGTTGTATGTCGTCAGTGTAGGAGAGGACGTCCAATTTATTTTAGTATAGGTTTCTCTGGAGTGCATTCCTAGTTTGATCTCTTGGAAAAGGTTTTGCCAATTTGTGAATTTGATAACTCTGCTGAGAGTCTACGGTGTGCTAAAATGTACCAGACGCTGTAACTCATTCAAAAGAGATGCATGCAAGTCAGGAGTGAGTTAGGGTTTCTGGATGCTGTCTAACTTCTGAATGTGAAATGTATATATATATGCTGATAATGACTGAGGCAGACTGTATATTCCCATATTTTGAATCATTCTGTACTTGTGTGAACATTCCCCATACACCATTCTCCAGTGTCTATTCTCCCATGTGCACCATTCTCCTCTACAGTCATCAATGTCACCTATGCATTACCCTACCCCTTTCATAACCACTCCTTTCTGTTTGCACATTACTCTCCCCTCCAATTACCACTCTTCAATGTATACATTACTCTCCCATGTTCAGAATTATTCTGATGTATGAACCATTGTAAACAATATTTACCAAAGTCTTCTTGTAATCCCTCATTCCAGTGTGAACCTTTCTTTACTCTGTAATGCTCACTAACTTCAGTGTGCACTACACTCGTCTGTATGAAATAATCTCCATGTACATCATTCAGCCACAGTAATTACTATTCTCGTTTGAGCACCATTCACACCTATAAACACCTGTCCCCAGAGCCATTTTCCAACTGTTGCACTTTGCCTATGTTTCTTCCACTCTCCATGTTTGCTCCATTCTGCCTCAGTGTTATCAGCCCTGACAATGTGCCCCAGTTGAGGAGATAAGTAGGGTATGCTTACATATGAAAGATGGATTAAAACATCAAGGGGCATATTTATACTCTGTTTGGGCTGAATTATCATAATTTTTATTGACGCTAATTCAGTGCGAATTCAACGCCATATTTATATTTTAACACTAGATGGGTCTAGCGTCAAAATATTGGTGTCAACATCATTTTTCGGATGTGCGAAACCTCCTTGCGTCAATGAGATGCAAGATAGGCGTTCCCATCTAAAAAATTACTCTAACCCTCTACTGCCATATTTATCCACCCAGGCAAAACATGACGCACGAGTGAAAGGCGGACCCAAAAAAACAACGTTAACACTGATTTGCGCCAAAATGTAATGCCTGGGACAGACCAGGCATTAAAATCAGGGAAACTCATAACTACTTAAGGAGAACACACAAAAGCAACATTACCAACCCACAGGAGACAATGGAGGTGATACTGATCCAGCTTGTGACACAACGCAGAGGACATCAACAACTACAGCAATCACCACCACCACAATGCGACCCACAAAGGCAACCCAAAAGGCAGGAGAGGCTCTTCAGAACCAGGACAACACTCTTTGGCTTCAGGAACAAGGACATCATTAGGACCTAAAGACTGAACCGGCAAGCCATACTACACCTGCTGCACCACATTGAGCCACTAATCAGAGCTAGCCTGCAGACCCCACACAACATACCACCTGTGACAAAGCTGCTAGCTGTCCTGCACATGCTGGCAAGTGGCTAATTCCAAACAACTGGTACCCTGTTTGCCGGTGTCTCACTGCCGTCATTTTCTGCCCTCCTGCCAAAAATGTTAGAAACTATAATCTCCCTGACACCCTGCCACATCAGCTTCCCCAACACCCAGCAAAAGCAGTAGGATACCAAACAGGAGTTGTATGAAATCCATGGCTTCCTGCATGTGATTGGTACAATTTGCTGTACCCATGTCCGGCACGTACCACCTGCAGCAACAGAGCACCTATACTGGAATCTCAAGCACACTCATTCCATTAATGTGCAGGCCATAGTGGACCACCAGGGACTATTCATAAACATTTTGGCCACGTATCCTGGGAATATCCATCACACCTTCATATTCCGGCACAGTAGGATCAATGAACAATTCCAGGATGGACAATGTCGAAATTGCCTACTTGTGGGTAAGTCAACAAAACTAGCAATATACACACAACACACCAACCATGTAGGACACACAAGACATACACCACTACATTAATACATGGCCATGATAACACAGATGTGCAGGTAACAACACATGTGCATCATGCTGGAGTACAGCACAATCAGTGCACACCACAAACACATACACCCACATGTACATAACACACCCACTGTTTGGCAGGCACACCAAGTAAAGGGCAGGTGCAAACATGTACCCTTTGCTAACAGAAGAACTACACAGACCACTACAAGTGCCCACAGGTTGCCTACATACACTTCACACACAGTACACCAAACAAAGAATGGCACAGCCATGTCAATGGCATACACCATGCTTGTGTTACCTGAGTCTCACATAGGCACAGATCCCTCAAATCATGCCGTGCAAGTTACTACCAGAACAAACATCAAATACCAGACAACTGCTGACTATACCAACTACATCTCATCAACATAACTGAGTTATCTGTAGTGTGCAAATACATCTGCCTGACACATTGGCTCACATACATAGGAATACAAGATCAATGCCCATCACATACCATGTGCCCAATGTGTGATAAGTGGTAACACACCTACTGTAGTGCCACCTCATATGCACCACTTACTGACTCACAACACCATCATGCCTGTACTAGATACAATGAATGGCCCACCATGGGGCAGAGTCACTGTCAGACAGTGCAGATCATGGATGCCATAGTGGGACCCAGTAGGAGTATAGAGGATATCAATGACCTCACATGCACTCTGGTAAGGGACATAGTTGCTAAGTAGCTGAGTTCCATCCCATAGCCTGCACTGTGCATGTGTTGACAGTATAAATGCTTATTAATGTGTTTGAAGATAGGAGAGACACTGGTAGTTATGTTGATCATCCTGTAACAATGGATACACACCCTTGGAAACCTCATGACTGCCACAAACATTAGCTGCCACTCTGGATCAGCAAGGGACCCATGTAAAAGCCCATAGTGCCATTGTCATGGCCTGCACTGTATGTAAAACTTGGAAGATGACCATTTTTTAATGACTTGAAACAACACTGTAAATCGACCACCCTCCCATTTCAGAGACGTGTTGGGCATTTTCACTTACCCATTTCAAAGGCCCTAAGTGTCGCACATCATCTGCAATGACATATGTAAAAATGGATGGGATGTCCTGGCTCTGTAGTGCTACCATGTGGCCACCACATCTGACCCCATTGTGTTGTGAGGATGTGCCATGTTGCCTCTAGTGATAGCAAACTGATACAAAGGTGCACAACACAACGCATGGCACATACATACTGACCATCAGTTAGGAATCCAAATCATATGTCCCAGGTCCTTGAGCCAAACACAAGATTGTCAAGTCCAACAACCCAGTGCAGAGGAGACCTTACACAAGGCCAGAAACTCACACCATACCACAAACATGTATGAGTCACAACCAACTAAAAATATCAACTGCCATGCTACATGACAAACCTGTTTCAAGCCTTAAAAATAACTTACTTCTTCAATCTTTTTCAGCGAATCAGGGTTATGGCATAAAGCCATGGATAATGACCCCATTTCCCAACCCAAGCACAGCAGCAGAGCGTGCATATAATGAGGGACATCTGAGGACTCGGACTATTGTGGAGAGGACATTTAGCATCCTGAAGTCAAAATTCAGGTGCCTGGACATCACAGGAGGCAGCCTCCTATATGCCCCACACATCGTCTGCCAGATAATCATGACATGTGTCATCCTGCACAACATATGTGTGCGGATGAACATCCCCTTATATGAGCAGATTGATGACCTGCCTGAGAAGGAGGAGGAGGATGGTGGGGAAGAAAATGAGGGGGAACAGCACAACACAGCTGCTGGGATACGAGACAGACTGCACATAGTTGAAAAAGTCTTCAATTAATAATCACGTAACTCACCTTGTACATTTTATCAAAAAACTCCTCACTTATTCACACAATCCTGCTTTGGTCTCTCCAATCTCCACAACATATACCTCAGGATTGTGAGTTTAATCTCAGGAAGCATGTTACAAACACAAATCTGAAAAGTACTGTAGCTACATCACATGTGATGCATACAATTGTACTGCTACCATCACACACATCACAAGTAGCCTCATCACTTGAATGTGACAACTGAAGGACACAATTTATGGACCACAACATATTAATTACATCCACTTTGGCAACTTGTGCAACAATAGCTCATCGCACACAACTACAACATGTCCAAATAGGAGGTAAACAAGGGCCCTACACATGAAGCAGTGGATGTCACAATTTGGTAATGCAGTAATGTTTGAACAGACCACTGTCACAACTCAGTGTGAGAGTTTCAATGGCTGCATGGAGCATGGGTGACAGCGGGTGACATAATTGGTAACAATGGCTATCATGATTAGCCCAGGTATGACAAGCAATGGAAACATTTGGGCCTGTGCAGTACATCCATAGTAATCAGTCCTGCCACTGCCATGGGGCCTAATCCTGACACAGGGTACACATGAGCTCACACTTTGCACATACACGTCTGTGGAATGCACATCAGAATGGATGAGAACATATGCAGATAGGACTGCAGGTTCACCAAAAAAAACAACAACCATTGCTAAATGTCATGAGTTAAATCATACATTTGTGGACCAAACATGATATGGGTGGAATGTACGCAGAGTGTGTCAATCACAGTATGTACCAAATATGTACACATGTCAGACGTATGTATAGTCCACACACGTCACCAGAAACTCAAGATCTACATAAGGAGACAGTTGTCGGATGACATTTCCTAGGTAGCATTCATCAGCCATCATCAACAATGCTGTGTATGTCGTTTTAAATGTTATGCTCTGTAAGGCAACTACAAACATCACATAAGTAAACACAATTCACAATCACATACCAGAACTGTTGCATAGTACTGACTGCCATACATTTGTGGAAACACTGTTCTCACACATGCATACATATGCACGACATGCAAATATTTGTATGTTGGTGACTCTGTAACACACACATCGGTGTAACAGACCAATCACACCAAAATCACACTCTTGCAAAAAATACCACATGTGGCCTTACACAATATGCCACACTGCAGCAGAGCCCATTCCATTTGTATGTTGATACAGGGTGCATCCATAGAAAATGGAACAAAAATTAGGAATAGAGTAAAAAAAAATGAGGCAAATGTGTCGAAAACATCCGCAAACGCACAGTGTATGACCCGTGGGCCCTTGGCGTGAATTCCAACTTCGCACTCATCTCAATGCTAATTTTCTGTTAATTTGACGCATAAAAGTAATGTGCCAAAATAAAAAGAATCATGTAGGTCATGCGTCTAAAATACTCTCGCAAATATCACATGCATCAAATAAATACATGTATAACAGAAAAAGTGATGCATGGGGACAGGGAGTGATGTAATAGGAAATCCTATTTACTGGCATGGTACAGTGGGTGTGCTTTCACTTTCTCTTTACAGTCTGTGCCACTTTTGAGTGTGTGGTTGTGTCCTGGAGTTGGTAGTGTGTTTTTGCTCAGTATTGTATCTTGTGGTGTCCCTCCTGTTGTGTTTTTTGTATTTTTGACTGTAGCTTGTCCCAGTGTCACTAAATTTGTGTGTTTTTTGTGTCTATCATTGCACTTGTATTGTGGGGTGTCTGTCAGGGATAGTTGATAAGTTGGGTTACTTAGGATAAATTTTGGGGCCTTAAGTTTCCTTTATTTTCATTTTTGTTATTTTTATTTTTTTGTTAACCTGTACCTGGTCAATTTGTCTGGTAGGCAAGGTCGACAAGGATGGGACAGGAGGAGCTGGGAGGCTTTGTACAGCTGGTAGCCCACTACCTGCCGTTAATGTTGGAGATGGGGGGCTGTGTAATCCAAGGTTACCGGACAGAGGAGAGGCAGCTGCAGTGAGGCAAGGTGCTCCACCACCTTAAGAGGGTGTTTCACAGCACCTGAAATAAGCGATAGCTCAGGCATCGCTGGACATATCTGGCGCCAGGGAGCAGGATCTGCTTGACCATCTTGGTGTGGTGATTGGTGGCTTTGTTGGTGAATCTCCCATTGGCAAACTATTTACTGTTCACCGCTCTTGAATGAGAGTAGCAGATGTGTTGGAGTTCTGCATGTAATGCTTGTGGATAGGTTGCATGCAACCAGAATGAAGTGATCTGCGCCAGTATAGACATGGAGTTCACATGTCCTACCATTTTACCATTGCAGGTCAGATGTTTGGTGAGTCATGCACAACCATCACTAAGCCACACATTTCAGGGGCCATAGCAACACCTGTGCCCTGGCATAGGTTCATGTATGATATGCGAAGACACTGCCAGCATACCATATTCACCTGGATTGTGTCAACGAAGTAGAGGCATCAATGTATAGCACTACATTGTCATCATTTCAAACACACGATCCCTGCCGTTATGATAGCAAAGGGGGCTTACCCGCCTTAGGGGGCACTGTCTATGGGGCATTTGATACCATCAGACTACTTTGCCACATCAGTCATGGATTACTCAATGCATGATCATTGCAGACTAATAATTGAGCCGCATGTCCATCACAAAGTGCCTCTGAGTGCCTTTCAGGACAAGCCAGAATACCTGAGCCAATTGTCTTGCAAAGCACAAGGGTAGTGTCATGTATTTGTCACCTAACTCCCCCTCATACCATGGAGTTCCATCTTCTATAGATTGTCCAAATATGGTTGTTGCAGGGTGTAGCACTACATGAGTCTCAGGCCCAGTGTAAGTGTGCAGATGTGTGACTATCACTCACCTGAGTGTCAGAGTCATTGTGAGTTTGCAGTGGTGTGTCTGTTGCAGTGTTTTACACCAGGATAACTACCAGATTCCTCTAAAATAGTACAGACTGCAATATGTTGTCCACTAGTAGTGACAGTGATATGACAATAAGCATGGTTATCTCTCCATATCTTACAGCTGGACCTGCCCCCTACACCATCGGGGAAGTGGCAAGATTTATCCAGTTAGTGTGATAATGTCTGTCCAGTGTAGTAATTGAGGGTTTGGTGTGAGTGAGTTATGTGTGTTGCATGCAATGCCAGAAGTGATGAGCTGTCAAATGATCAGATACCAAAGTAGGCTGGATGGTGACATTGTGTGCCATTTAAGAGTCACGAGCAGAGAGTCATATCATGTGAGGCTTGTGATGCTCAATGGGCAGCATTGTGTACACAAGGTGATGACAAGCCACATGTAGGTCCATATGTGACTAAGAAGTGCACCGCTGTGAGAATATTGGCACTGGGACACACTGTCGCTCTCACAACACAGTAATACACCATTTTGAACACAATTTGGTTCATCCCTGTATTGTAATGTATGTGTAGGACTGGTGGGCAATTTTCCCCCAGCATGGTGCTCCATATTTTGTATTCCATTAACGTGACACTTATATAGAATGTAATAGGCGTGCATGCAAGTCAAGGCCAGATGTGTGCTGGCATGGATATGGGTGTGTAAGGAATAGTATTGGCAGGTATTAGTGGGTGTCTACACCTGGACACATGAATGTAGATGTGATAGATCAATGGATCCCAGCATTCTAGTTGGCAGCCCTCCTACCATATGGTCCGCTTCCTGAACCATGTATGAGTGGGCATGCCTTGGTGGATGACCTGGACAGTTGAGATGATGGATTACATGGCCATCACCCCTGAGGCACAGGGGTAGAGGAGCAACACATTTGTAGGTAGATGTGATGCTCACAGTGTAGGTGATAGCCATATTAATCAGGCTTGCATGTCTACCTATCAACACCGACCCCTTATGGTTACCAACTGCATCCCATACTCCCAATAACATATTCTAGTGATGTATGGTTGAAAATTGACACATGAGGAATATTGGCCCTGATCTATGTGAAGTTGATGCTGCCTTTGCATTGTTACACATGGCACAAAATCAATGCACATATAAAAAATAGTTTGGTTCCAAATCTTGTTGTGTGTCACTTTGGTGTCAATTAAATGATGGAAAGGCAGCGTTATTGTTGTATGTGTCTGGGCCATTGTTTTATCCGGAAGTGCATGTGCAATTAGACGTAGAGTATGAGCTAATAATCTGTACCTACTCCACATAATGATGACACTGATGGTTGCCTGTCTCAATTTAACAGCTGCCAACATGAACAATGAGGAACTGTGGGCATTTCAGAAGAGGGCAGTCCGCTATAGGCACATCCTGACAGTGGAATCTGGATTCCGGAGAATAGCACACCACTATCGCAGGGAGCGATCCACTGGGGAATGGCGGGCACTCACCCAAGGGGGACCCACACTGGCCACACAGAGAGGACCAAGCTCCGCAGCTGCTGCAGGAGGTCACAGCTGCCACCATCACTACAGCCCCAGCTGCTTCAACATCAACATCTGTGCCACAGCCCACCCCATTTGCTTCCATGGACATGAATGTCATAAAGGAGCTACAGAGGCATGTTACACTGGCCCTTACAAAGTTTGACAGTCTGAAGAAGGAGGTAGAGAAAAACAATAAGGGGGTCATTTCGACCTCGGCGGTTTTTTGACAAGACCGCCGAGGGACCGCCGTGCTGAAGACCACCAGTGGTGGTGGTTTTCCGCTCAGCGTAGTTTGACTGCTGGCAGCCCTCTGTCCTTTTCCGGACGGAGAGCCGCCAGCAGCTATACTGGCGGTCGGCGGGGAAGTGGAGGTTGCTCCACCTCCACCGCCACGTCAACAGAACACCGCCCACTGAATCATGTTCTGTGATTCGGCGTGGCGGTGTTCTGTTGAAGGTGTGGGGGCGGCGGAGCAGCCCCCATGGATCCCGTCCCCTCCCGGAGGATCAACGGACCAGGTAAGTTGATCGTCCGTTAGGGGAGGGGGGTGAGGGGGTGTTGTGTGTTGTGTGCGTGCATGGGGGTGTGCATGTGTGTATGTAGAGGGGGTGTGTGAGTGCGTGTATGCATGCAGGGGTGTTGTGTGTTTGGAAATGAGTGCATGTCTGTCTGTATGTATGTCTGTATGGATGTGTGCGTGTATGTCTGAATGTGGGTGTGTGCGTATGACTGTGTGTGTGGCAGTTGGCATGTATGTTGGTGTGTGTGCGGGTATGTGTGTTGGTGGTGCCTGCGTGCGTGTCGGGTGTGAATGTGTAATGTAATATTGGGGGTAGGGGTGGGGAGGGGGGTCCTGCCACCTTTGGGGTGGCAGGGGTGGTGGGGGTATAGGGGAAGGACTCGGGGAGGGGGGTGGGGGAGACCCCTATCAGTGCCAGGGAAGGAATTCCCTGCCACTGATAGTGCTCACCGCCATGGATTTCATGGCGGTTCCAAACCCCATGAAATCCATGGCGGTTAGCCGGGTCATGATACCGCCAGCAGTATTGTGATGACCGTCGGGTTGGAGACCCAGGTCTCCAGCCCAGCCGTCGTCTCCGCCCTGGCGGTCGGATCAGAGAAGTGGCGGATGACCATGGCGGTAACCGCTATGGTCATAATTCCAAATTTTTTACCGCCAGCCTGTTGGCGGTAAGACCGCCGCTTCTCCGCCGACCGCTAGGGTTGTAATGAGGGCCTAAGAGACTGAAGTTCATTAAAAAAAAACTCAAGAGGGCCAATCTGTAATTGGCTTAATGCCTGTCACCCCCAGTTCTTTCCCCACCCTCCTCATTTGTTTTAATGTTTTATAGTGGGTTTTAGGGGGTTAGTGTCAGGTTAGATTAGGTTAGTAGTTTAATTAGGAAAAGTAGGTTTGGGGGTGGGTTTCTACTTTTTACATGTTACTTAGTGGTTGGGTGGGTAGGGGGAGTAATGTTGGGGCATTTATATGTTGTATTTAAAAAAATAAATGAAACAAATACCCCAAAAATATATATTTGTTTAGATATAGGCAGTACATGTGCAGTTTAGTATATGTTGTCCTGCATGTGTCTCGTAATATAAGGGGGGGAGGAGGCCAATGTTTAGAGTGTGTTGTTAAATGTGTTATGTAAGTGAAGGGTCAGTTGTTGGTTATGTATAGTTGGTATAGGTTAGGTTAGGATAGGTGTTCTTCATTCTTTTTAGTTTAGTTTACTTTCTAATTAAAAAATCTTTGGGTACTCCCTTATTTCATGTGTCATATGATTGGGTGTCAGAACCTTCCCATGAGTGTACAGTAAAAATTGTGTGTTGGCCTAGAGATTTTGTCCTGCCTCCAACTTCCTGTCTTGACATGTTCATCACCTTCTCGGAACTGAGCTGTCACGTTAGCAGCTACAACACATCTACTTGTCTATGCATCTGCCATCCAGTGTACCCACCACTCAAGGTGACAATGTTAACTGTGTATTGGACAGGTAGGTGAGTTAATTCAGCTGTCATTGTTTGGTCTTAGTAGGAATGTTGGGCACTGTGGACATCTGACAACAGCCTACATTTCATATCTATCCTGCTATACTCACCAGTGCCAATTACAGATGAGGTTTAGTATGTCTGTTTCTCACCAATGTGTTCTACTGGTACTCCCAGCTGACAATATTGCCATAGAACTCTTTCACAGCCATCCCTGCTGTATGTAGTGGGAGAAGCATATATGGGTTCAACATTTTTTGACATACCCAGTGAATTACTTGAAGGGGATGAGACCAGCATTGACGTTCATCATGTAGGTACCTTGTGCGTAGATTTGTGCCCCCATATTCCTGCACTCTTGTACTGACACTCTGGCCCTCATTATGACATTGGCGATAAATCCCACTTACCGCCACACTGACTGCCACCATGGCGGATATCCGTTCACCATATAATGACACACATACACCCAATCCGAATGAATACAGCCACAAACACAAAGATGCGAGCCCAGAGGTCAGTGATAAACTGGTGGTATCAAAACACCCACACCGTTATGCCAACAGAACTATGTCCACCACATTATGACCCATGAATCACCACGGCGGACATTCAACGGCGGTAAACCATTGGCGATACATACCGCTCAAAATCGACACACACAAACAAAACAACACCATATTGGACAATTGAAACAATACACACATGACATTCATACACACACCACACCCACACCACTATAAAACACACACCCACATTACCCACAACCCTTTACCATTCCAAACAATTGCCACCAGAGACCACTGACACACCCAGAGCCACACACTACTCACACCTATACACTACTCACACACCTGACTTCACACACCCCAACACTTTATCCAACACACCCTCACCTACACACCTCACACAACAACCATGGCACCATAAGACACCCCCGCTTCACAGAGTAGGAGCTAAGGGTCAATGTGGAGGAAATCATCAGGGGTAGAGCCACAGCTATATGGAGCACAGGTGGAGCAGATATTGATAGCTAAAAAGATGGAGCCATGGTGGAGGATCGTGGACAGGGTTAACGCCGTAGGACAGCACCCAAGAACTAGGGATGATATCAGGAAGAGGTGGAATGGCCTATGGGGGAAGGTGTGTTCCATTGTAGCAAGACACCAGCTCAATGTAAAGAGGACTGGTGGTGGACCCCCACCTCTTCCCCCACAACTAACAACATGGGAAGAGCAAGTCTTGGTAACCCTGCATCCTGAGGGCCTGGCTGGAGTAGAAAGAGGACTGGACCTTAGTAAGTCAATTCTACGCTATTATCACCCCCCTTACCTGCATGCCAACACATACCCCCAACCTAACTCCCATCACTTCACCACTTTCCACGCACCCCACCATCACATCTCACTTATCCCCATGCCAAGTCCTGCATGCTCTACCAATCCATGGACACCACTCACAGCCCTGCATGGACACTCATCACTAAAGCATGCACACTATAGAGAAGTAATCATTTCACCATACACCAACGTACACAAGTAAAAGATGCCAGGGCAAATACAACCAAAGGGGGCAAGTCACAGATGCACAATATGTCAGACACAGAAACCATAACACATCATTTACATCCCCACATGTACCACAGCCAATGTCAGCGGAGAGGAGGTGCCAGCAATGTCCAGTTCCCCAAGAGAAGAGGCCCACAGTGATGACAGCAACCCTGGTCTTCTGGATCTGGATGACCAACCTGGCCCATCAGGGACCTCTGGACAGCCGGTTACCCAGGCCCAGTCACACACCATCACAGAGCTGCCCCCATCAGGAAAAACCACCACAGCACCCACCAAGCGTACCCATACCTCTGTCCCCAGGATACGTCAAACAGCAATGTGTCCACCTCTACAGTGACCGCAGGGCATACCTCACACCAAAGACAATCAGGGACCTGTGGTCAGTGGCAGTGGGCAAACAGTTCAGGGGACAGAGGCACAGGCCAACAGGGAAACTGGGAGGAGTGCTGTGCGCCAGGGGGAGGACAGGCCCAGGGAACTGACTCTCCAGGAGGCACTTGCAGAGATCCTGGGACACGATGGGCCAGATCCTGGACAATGTGCAGGAGAACAGGTGCATTAGGGACAGTATCAGGGAGGACTTGCAGGCCATCAACAACACCCTGATCTCCATAGCAGGGGTGCTGGCAGACATGGCCAAGACATCTGAACAGCCTTCCACCTCTGCTGCCGCTAGTGGCCAGGAGGCCCCACCACAAGACTCACAGGCCACAACACCTCTCCCCCTGCAGAAGGAGAACCATCCTGCAAACATTCCCTGTGAGCCAGACAGAAGCCAGAGACACTTGCCAAGACCCCTGCCAGGAAATTAGACTCTCCTGATTGTCACCCTTGTGTCCCACTCAGTCACCCTGTCCACCTTGAACTGCCATTGCTCCCCTTGGACAATGCACCTGTGCTACAAACAGACTGGAACAATACCCTGGACTTTCCTACATCATAACCCTACCACATTGCACTTGCTCCTCTATATTTTAGCAGTTAAATAAAAACCCTTGAAAAAAAAAGAAGTATGGAGTATGTCATTTGTTTCAAGTATGTATTAATTGATACAGTTACAAACATTTCAATTCAACTGTACAGAAAATGAGCATAGGTTAATGACCTGTAGGTGGCTGCAGTGATCACACCAGGAGCACATGTGAGATCACCAACATCTGCAAAATGAATTGGCAAAGGGTACAGTAAGTGGGCATAGAAGTGTGAAAAACCAGCATGCCAGTGCAACAGATATTCAAACAAATGTCATATAAAACTGAAGTAACACTGTCTTACCTGTGTGTCATTGGAAGTATTGTATGATCACTGATGTTCTGTTGTCCTCATCCTCTGCCTCCTCATCCTCACTGTCCACAAGGTCCACTGTTGCCACAGGGGTACTCCATCATCCTCTCCTGCAGAAAAGGCACATGGCATCTGAGGGCAAGGTTGTGCAACATGCAGCATGACACTACTATCTGGCAGACCTTCTTGGGTGAGTAGCACAGGGATCCACCTGTCAGATGGAGGCATCTGAACCTGGCCTTCAGGAGGCCGAAGGTTCTTTCAATTATCCTTCTGGTTCAGCCATCTGCCTCATTATAACGTTCTTCTGCCCTTGTCCTGGCATTCCTCACAGGGGTCAGCAGCCCCGATAGGTTGGGGTAACCAGAGTCACCTGCAAATTTTGAGGGACAACATTTAGCCTCACACTATCCCATATGGCCCACATCATACCCATACCCCAACCTCTCCTGGGTGGGAACCAGGGCTCACCTATTAGCCACACACTGTGCCTCTGTAGTTGGTCCATCACATTTGGGATGCTGCTATTCCTCAGGACAAAGGCATCATGCACCGACCCAGAATACTTAGCATTGACGTGGGAGATGTAGTGGTCCACCAAGCAGACCATCTGTACATTCATAGAATGGAAACCTTTCCGATTTCTGAACACCTGTTCATTCTGATAGGGGGGGGGGGACAAATGCAATATGTGTTCCATCAATCACCCCAATCATGTTGGGGATGTGTCCCAATTGCATAGAACTCGGCCTTCACTGTGGGCAAATCTTCAACCTGGGGAAATACAATGTAGCTGGACATGTGTTTAATCAGGGCAGACAACACTCTTGTTAGCACTATTGAGAAAATTGGCTGTGACATTCCTGCTGCCAAGCCCACTGTCAGCAGATAACGGGGTCAGGCTCCAATTGGGCGCACAGCTCTGTGATTGCAGCCTTGTCCAGTTTATAGGTGAGGATAATGTGCCTGTCCTCCATTGTTGCCAAGTCCACCAGGGGTCTGTAAACGGGGGTATGTCTCCATTTCCCATTCGTTCTCAGTGGTAGCAATCTGTGGGACAAAGAGCAAGGAGCCAGTCAAAAACTGAACAATGGGACTACAACAGAACTTTGCATGCTGTTAACTTGTAATGGGTCAGTGTGATTTGTACAGATTATCCTAATCTCACCTGTGATTCAGCAATTATCTAGGGCCTGACCCCCCACTCTGAAATGGCGTCCACCTGTCCTGTGTGGAGGGACAGGTGGAAGTGAGGTAATTCCGCTGACTTTGTGCACCATTGAGGGAGGTGGTTGGGAACAGCTGTGCAACTCCTCATTGGTTAACATTGGGCCCTATATGATACAGTGGCCAATGGTGATCTACGCCAGCGGTGAGGGTGTGCACCGCTGTGGATGGTACCACCATTTTCTATCTGATCCCTCACTTGCTACCTGATCTTCAACAGGAGAGGACCTACACTGCATGTGCTGCTGTGACCTGTGTCTGGAACCTGCCATGGCCTGTGTGACTGGGGAAAGGGCCCCAGCCTTCACTTCGGCAGAGTTGGAGAGACTGGTGGATGGGGTCCTACTCAGTATGGACTGCTGTATGGGCCTCCAGACCAACAGGTGAGTACACTGTGGGGACAATGCATGTGGCATGAATGCATGGAGTGGCGTGTGTGAAGGCCTTGTGTAAGGGGGTGGGTGGATGTCCTGTGTAGGGGGGTGGGTGGATGTCCTCTGGGCGGTGTATTGGTTGTGTGCTGTGCCATGTGTGTGTAAATGGTGATGTGAAGGGGTATGGTGGGTCATACGTGTAACATGCAGGACTGCTTGACTAATTCCATTTCCCTGTGTGAACTGCCTCTGCAGGTCAACGCCCATCAAAAGAAGGGTATATGGCGTGCCATCGCCAAGGATGTGCAGACCCTGGGGGTCTATGGCAGGTGGAGCACCCACTGTCAGAAATGGTGGGAGGACCTGAGACGCTGGGCAAGGAAGACAGCGGAGGCCCAGCTGGGAATGGCCTTCCAATGAGGAAGGGGTGCCCGTCAAACCCTGCCCCCCCTGATGGCCCGCATACTGGCGGTGGCCTATCCTGAGCTGGATGGGCAACACAGCAGCCACAAGGGGGTGAGTACACTGCCCATCATTTCAACTTGCACATGGTAAGGTGGTATCCAGGTGTGGGATGTGTGTCAGTGGGTGCCACTAGCCCAGGCCTGACATTGCAGCATATGTCCCCTGAGGGCTAGGGATCAGAGGGGAAGAATCTTGCTTCCTAGCTCGTAGGCATCCACAACTGCTCAGGGCTGGGTGGGTCCCAGGTGTGCTGCAATTGGCGGTGTGTGCCCCTCCCCATGGCTTGACTGCTAACTAATACTCTACCAATGCTATGGCATATTGCCTATGGCTGTTCCCTGTGTGTGAGGGTGCTGTGTACGCCAACGGTGGTGTTGGTGCAGCCACTGACCAAGTGTATCCTTTGTCTCTTCCCCCCTTTTTGTTTTGTCATTCTGTCCTTATGTTCATTAGCATCATCTGGCGGAGAAGCAGAAGTACCGCGACAGAGGGAGCTGCATCCCAGGGGACTCAGGAGGCAGAGTCCACCGACGCTGAGGGCACTAATGGGATGGAGGGCGAGGGGAGCACCAAGGCGGAGACTGGAGGGGACAGTTCTGAAACAGGTACCTCCTCCAAAGGAAGCTCCCTGGTGGTGGTGGACACCTCTGTGACCAACCCAGGTACAGGTACAGCCATCACCCCCAGACCAGCACCGCCCTCCCAGCAGCCCCTCATCGAGTTGCATGTGCCCACTCACCCAGGAGGGTGTGTATCTCCTTCGCCCCAGGCACCTCAGGCCCTGCCCCAGTGAGCCCTCCTGTCCTGAGTGAGGAGACTATTGACCTCTTGAGATCCATCTCTGTAGGGCAGTCAACCATTGTGAATGCCATCCTGGGGCTGGAAGCCCAGATGCAACAGACTAATTCATTCCTGGAGGGCATTCACACTGGCTTGGCGACCCAACACAGATCGATTTAGGCTCTGACCTCCTCTCTGATGGCAGCCATTGTCCCTGTTTCTACACTCCCCCCTCCAACTTCCTTTTCCCAGTCCCATTCTCCTCAACCCCAACGGATCCCAAGAACAGAGGCAGATGAGCATGGACACAAAACAATACAGAAGAGTGATTCAGGCAAACAAAAGTACCTCACTTCATCTCACAGGCACTCACGCGAACACAATCCAGATGCAGAAACAACAACATCCTCTATTTCCACTGTCTCCCGCCTCCGTCTCCTCCTCCATCTCCCTCCCAGTTCCGTCTACACTCACACCCGCTGCACTACATCATCATCCACTACCAGCATCATTATCACACGAAGCAGAACACACACCTCACTGGCAGACAACACAACAGCAGCCATGCACACATCCCGTGTGTCCTCTCCCACTGTGTCTGTCCCCCCTCCTAAAGTACACAAACGCAAGCACTCAGACACCCAACAGCCATCCACCTCACAACAGCATCCAGCCAATGCACATGCACCCAAAATCAGCAGACAAACACCTCCAACAACCACTCCCTCTTCCTCCACTCCCATTCCTTCTCCCTCTTCCTGTCCCACTGTCCCCAAAAAACTGTTCCTATCCACCATTGACCTCTTGCTTACCCCTCATCCCCATCCTGCATGGATGGCCAAGGTAGGGAGAACCCAGCCAAGCACCTCAGCCACCCAGTCAACAGGCCCAGTCGTCACCCCACCCACTTGTGGTGGAAAATGATCCAGGTCACATGTCCTGAAGGTGAAGGCGCCTGCACCAGGGAGCCTCAAGACAAAGGAGCCTGCCCCTGCTGCCAGAAAGACCAAGGAGCCTGCACCAGCAAGCAGGAAGAGCAAGGGGCCTGGGGCAGGAGGCAGGAAGAACTAGGGGCCTGGGACAGGAGGCAGGACAAGCAAGGGGCCTAGGGCAGGAATTGCTGCAGAGCCCCCCCACCAACCTTGTTTTTGCAGCTGTCTAAGGTTGCAGGGGATTGGCAGGAGCCTCCCCCCACCAGCAGCACCACCACTTCCAGTGGGCAACGGTCCGAGGTTGCAGGGGATGGGCAGGAGCCTCCCCCCACCAGCAGCAGCACCACCACTGAGCAGCCGTCCCCGCCCATGGACAGTATGTAATCCTGCCTCCATGTCCTGCTGTGCAGCCGGCCCCTGCAAATCCAGTGGGTATTACACCCACCTGAGATACTGTGACCTTGTATTCCCCAGGTTCAAAAGCACAGGCACAATGCCCCCTCGAGAACCAGTGGGTATGACACCCACATCGCCAAAACTTCAGGATCAAGAACACAGGGCTTGGTGCCCCCTCCAGAACCAGTGGGAAAGACACTCACTTGAGAGAGTGTGGCCTTACACTCCCCAGGACTCCCCATGGAGCCCCCTCCAGAACACGTGATGTTGTTCCATCTCCCGGCTGAGGTGACCCCTGTCCCCTGTCCACCTGAGGTGCCTGGCTATTTACCAGCTGATGCCCCTGCAGTGTTCTCTCTGTATTGACACAGGTGACATGTGTGGCCTTGGACTTTGGCCTGTGGTCATTTAGCCTACGAACATTGTGGACTGGGCTGTGTCCCTTTTTGTGTACATATGTGCATATCTATTATCTTGCCTAAGTTATTTATCTTGATGTGTTGCTCTCATTACTTTTGCTTTTTCAAAATCGTTTTGTCCTTGCATTATTCATCTGAATTACGGGGTAAAAATGTTTTTGTGATGCAGCTGATTGTGTGCATGGTGTTGGGAGTGTGTGTATGGTTTATGTGTGGTACCTGTGTGTGCCACTGTCGTTTTCCTCCCTCCCTCCCTTGTCTGCTAGGCGTCTGTACTCACTGTTGTTGTCTTCGCTGGTGTTGATGTTCGTGGTGGAGCAGCACGTTGAAGATAATGGGGAAGACATGCAGCTCAGGCTCCATGGAGGTGTGGTTGTTCTCTGTATCTTCAATGGTGAGTCCTTTCCCTTCTGAGCTCTGTTTCCACCAGGCTTTTGATGTTGTTGGTACCGCTCAGGAAAAGGTGGCAGTTTCCTGTGTCTTAACATGGTAGACAGAACATTGACTTCCGTCTGGCTGCAGGTGGCTACTGCTGTGGTGGCTGTTGTTTCCGCCCTGGCGGTTGGTGTGGTACATTGGCTGTCTATCAGAGATCTTTCTGCCATGGTCATAATTTGGCAGTAATTACTTCCGGCCTGTTGGCGGCATTACTGCCACTTTAACACCACCTGCCAGGGTTGTAACGAGGGCCTCTGTGACTAAAGACATGTTACACACATCACAATTCCTAAGCATAGTAGATGTGTCACAATATACAAAGACATGCTGGCTGTGTAGGTGGTGTCCTAGTGCAATTTTTACAATGTCCAGGTCTGTGACCCCCATCAATGAAATCCATCCAATTGTGACACAAGTCCAGGGTTGGGGACATGTCATGGGACATGCTTGGGTAAAGTGTTGTTCCGTGCAGGGGAACATAAATTGTCAATTGAAAAGTGAGAGACAATTGCAGTCCATAGCAGAAAGGTCAACAGTGTGTCGCAGAAAAGTGCATATCTCCAACTGTGCTAACACTGGCATGATGTCAAGCACAGGACAAAGGAAAATCACTGCCCATGTGGCATGGTCTGGTGCTACCGGGAACTCCTTTGGGTGGAGATAATCTGTTCCACATCTTCATCCTCCGAAGTGTGTGGTGTCTCCTCTGCCCTTGATGTTGGTGTTGGGGAGTTAGAGTGGGCCACACACACTTCAGTGGTTGGAGATGTGGACTCACAAATCCTGGCAGCTGCCATCTGTGGAACTATATATGGCATCACTGGAGCAAGGAGGAGCTGCTGATTTTTGAGGATAGCAGCAACATTCCTGTGGTAGGCAGCCATGTCTGCTTCCCGGTGCACGGAGTCCAGCGTGTCCTCAATCCCGCTGCTGCCAGTTTGGGAGGGCAGTTGTTGTGGCCACTTCCTCATGGCAGCAGCTATGTCCCTCAGACACCGCTGGACTCCATGCATTGGGGACTGTGTGCCTTGTTTGGCTGCTGTCTGTTCAGTGGCCGTAATGATTAACATGCGCATACCCTTTAGGCTGGCTGCCATAGTTTGAATCCCCACCCCCTTGGCCAGCTCCCACTGGACTCCTACCACTGTCCTCTCAAAGCTGGTCCCTGGGTCCTCGAAGTCCTCAGCTGTGTTGGTGCTGGCAGGTCGTTCTATCGGGGTGTTGGGTGGGGCCTTTGGGATGGCTGCTACATTAATATTCCTCCTTGCGACTGGAGGTGGTGTCTGGAGGGATACGAGGACTTTCTGGAAGGTCTCTTGGCTGATGGTTGTCATCTGGTCATTTAGGTCATCGGGGTACTCCAGGACAGGCAGATCCTCAGGAGAGCCATCATCCTCTGCAATGTCATGGTGTAAAATCAGCGTTGTGGCAATTGATATGTCACACGCCTGTCTTGCTTCTGGAGGCTCATTGTCATATTTGTACCCAAACACTGTTCCTGTACATAATGGTTGCATTTATCAAGCCCTATGCCCCACCTGCGTGCACATGAATGGAAGCCCAGTTGGCGCAATTGGCTGTGTCATATCTTCTAAGTGTGATGCATATCCGTTTTTGTGGCTTGACACCATTGTGTCGTTGTCAACCCTACCTATGCATCCATTTGCATGGTGAGGCCTTGCAATGGGTGTTGCTGTGCTCAGGCCACAGCAGCACACCATGGTAATATTCCCCTGTCCCAGTCTTATATGTTTCACTTACACACATGCGGTGCTGAGACCTTGCACCACCCCAGGGATGGAATTACCAGGACACTATGCTCTTACCACTGATAGCTCCTCATGTTGATGTTTGTGTATGTGTGCTACATTGCATAGCACCCATGGACCTAGCAGAGTTCAATTTCATCTTCAGTCTGTGCAGGCGGGTTTGCCTTCCAACACACCTATGTCCTCCCCCTCAATGCAGCCCTCCTTGCACTATTATACATGAGATGCAGCATGGTGGCAGTGCAGCTAATTTGACACAGGCACAGGGGTTGACCCAGGGATGGCCAGCATGGGTATAAGATTTCTGCTCTGTACGTCATTATGCATGTGACAGTGCCTGATAGTAAATGAGTCTATGTACAAAACAAGTTAACAGGAGTTGAACTCAGGTCAGGGCCTGAATCTAGTTTGGTGATTGTGCAGGTAGACATACTGGTCCCTCATTTCAAATGCGTCAATCCTATGGGCACCTGACTGCCATTGTCTGTTTGCCCAGCCCCTACAGCACAGGTGATAGTGGCAACTGTTGTCAATGGGGAATGCCACATGGACCAATGGCCTAGCACTGGCAGGTTTCCAGCAGCTTACAGAATGCCAATGCTAGCTGTCCTGTGACACCAGACCAGACTGTTTGCATTCAATGCTAAACTCCAGGTCTGTTTCCACATTTCCACTAGCCTTTGCATGGTGGTGAAACCCACATGCAAAGGTTGGTGGTGATGTGGTGTGGTGTGCTCCTGGGTGCCCATGCACAGCCCATGCACCTGGCACGGGCAGTGCAGGGGGTCCATTGCCTTGGACCTTTGCACTTTCTGCTGCCTGATTTGGTTAAGTTCGGCGTGTCTTGTCACACCCAGTGCACCCCAAGACTGGCACTGACTCTATTTGATCCATCAACAATGTTGTGCTAAGTAACCCACAGAGCTATCATGAGCAGACAGATTTCAAGCCGTCATCCCAACGTATGTCTCATACTGTCAACCACAAAGGGTACACCACATTGGCAGTCTTACCAACACCAGAACTGCCCATGCACCATCCCCCACCCTTTGATGCGGAATTATGCGCCATTATGTTCACAATCATACCCCATGTGTCGTATGTGTGTGTTTATTTGCCCATTCATATGTGTCCCACATGGTTGTGTCAGAGTAATTGTAGGCTCAGCCTGTGACTGTTGTGACCTACTGTTTGCTATCAGTGGTACATATTTTCTGTGGTGGCACATTTCAGTTCAGCATCAAGATGTGTGGTTCAACACTACAGCAGTTTAGTTTGTCTGGGTAGTGGCATGTTACAAATGATACAGGACCAGCATGCTACTCCCCCAGCACCTATTCAGTTCATTGTTCCCTGAATCCAGGGGGCTTTCTGACTGCATGATGGAGTGGTGGCAGCCTTATGTGGATGTGTTGTCAATGTGCAGGGTGGTGGTGCTACCGGCACGTCTGGGTACTGTTGGGCCAGTTGCAATTACTTTGTGCTGTGAGATGCAGCACACATGTTATTGTACAATGAGGCAAGGCAGTTGCAAGGTGTTCCTGAAAGGGACACCACCATGATGTTACCCCAGGAATGGTGTTGAGTAGCTACCTAGTCTCTAAAGTCTTGTTCATGTTAGTAAGAATTGATATGTTCATATGCAAGGGAGGTTGTGATGACACAACCAGAGGCACGTGATAATACATGCCATCCATCCCATGTGCTGCATATGTACATGTAGGTATTTAGGCCTGGTGATCAACATATGTACAGGTTGTGTATGTGCTATGGTGCATGGCACTCCCAAGGTGTAGGTACATGTGTAGCTTCAGTCAGCATGGTGCAGCTTGCTTCATGTGCAATGTGTCCCTCTGTGCTCGTTTGACATGCATTGTGTGTGTCATGTGTGCCTCCCCTTCTTTCACTTGACATTTTAACATAAAATTCCCCCATGTAACTTACCCTGCATTTGTGGTGTTTCCTGGTAGTCTGTGCTGTCCTGTCTTGCGATTCCTGTGATGATTCCCTCTGGGATGAGCGCTGCAACCATCTCCTCCATCTCATCCAAGTCCTCTTGTGGTTGCTGTACTCCCACCTCCAGTTTGCAGTGCTGCCTTCTTGTTCCTTGCCATTTTTTCCTCTGTCCTTTGCCTGCAGTCATGCCAGCGTTTCTTGCACTCTGTTACGGTTCTCCTGACCTCTGCCACACTGCTAATCTTGTCTACTATCTGCTGCCAAATTGCCTCTCGCCTTCCAATTGGCAATTTTGAGGTGACTTAGAGTTGATTTTGATGCTTCATTATCGCTCTCACCAGTATTTCATGCTCTTCCACACTGAAATGACACTTTCTATTCTTCTTCCCCCTCCCCTGGGTCTTGTCTGTGTCCTCCTGGCTGGTTCTTGGTTTATTAAGATGCCCCTGGGGTCTCCTCTGGCTTCCTGGGCCCATTTTGCCTCTCCTTTGCACTGTTTTTTCTGTTAAAGTCTGTATTGACGCTATTGCGGGCAAAAATGGTGCATTTCCGTTTTGCGACATGTTTACATGTCGTAAAATGGATTAGAGTAATTTTTACAGCATTAACATAATTTTGCCTTACGACAAGGCGCAATGGTTACAATTGAGAACAATGACTCTAAATTATGTTTAGTGCCACCCAGCGTCTTAGTATAAATATGACGCACGGGTGGCATTAAATAATGGTGCTAGTTGACGCTAAACTTTTTAACGCAAAACTGCCCATAAATTTAATTTTCATGACCTGCTTTTTAAGCCTTTCCCTTTTCCGTCGATGCCTCCCTGGCATCTGGGGAGGCCGCTTTGGTGTTTTTTTCCCCACAGGAGTGGGTAGAGGACACTCACCTGCTCCTCAATCATCTGGTGGGGAAAAAGTGTGACGTCAGCGTGCCTTGCTGGGGAGATGCAAATGTTCTTCTGCATCTCCCGGGTAAAAAAAAATAAAAAATCCTTCCTGGTGTTGGGCACTGGTCGTGACCCGCACCAATGGGGTTAAAGCAGGCAAAGCAATAGACCTGTCATTTTGTTTGTTTACATCAAAACAGCTTACCTTTCAGTGCATGCGGACACTCGTGGATCAGCATCCGTTTGCCTCTTATGCATCATCAACGTCTGTGATTGCTTTTTACATGTTTGTACTTTAAAATGTAGCTCGTTTTTTTTAACGACAGGGCTGCATTTAAAAAAAAGGTTTTCAACTTTTTAAAAGTTTACGTAAGAGTAAACATGTGTCCTCCTGGCATGCTGCCTACTTCCCAACACACTTATCTTTACAATCACAAAGTTGAAGGGGTCTCAAGGTGACCCCTTCGCTTTCTCGAATGGGTTACCACCCCATCTTGGGGGTTGGTAACTATTCAATGTTTTACACTACTATTGCAGTCCTGAACCATTGATACATATAGATAGAAATCGCTATTTGAAAGTGATGCCGACAACATGCTTCTTCCAAATAGTAATTCCTTATCCATTGCTAAACCCACTTTAAGGGTCAGAAAAAGGTTACAGACTCCTAAAATGTGTTTAGTACACTACAAAACATTCTTGTCACTGAAAACTAGAAAACGGATTGTGACTACAGAGAAGATTTGTGCATCTGACTGTTGATTTACAAAAAAAACAACATAAATCCCCCGGACCCAGTTGCCGTTTTGTAACCTCGTCAAGCTTTACAAAATGGATGCCATTTCGAATAGTCTAGTTGAACAATATTACCACTATTCCTAGCAGTCAATTTTTAAAGAAACCTTCCTATAGAATAGAGCGGCAAGAATTTTAATGACCCTAGAGCATACCTAAACGTTCACTGTCTTATGGTGGTATAAAAATATCTTAAATGCGGTCTTAAAAGAACCGCCGCAAGCTTTGATGGTGAATTATCCCACCAATTATGTGAATAACTTTTACATTTTACATAAAACTTACTTGCCAAGGAAGAGCGTTTCTTCCTTTCAGTGAAAATAACTTCCTATCAAAAAATGAAACTCAAGTTAATAGGAAATATAATTAGATCGTTATCCAGACAATAGCCACTAAACTGTGATGCCTCCCTAGAGGCTGGGTTGGATTTGTTTGATCTTTTCAGAACTACAAGTTGCCAAGTTGATCCGAAGCAATTTAGATTTTCACTAGATTAGTAATGTGGAGTTGGGCAGAACTGAGATGTGGAAATCATGGCGAATTCTTTTTTCAGCACTCTCAAGGTGCAGCCTGTTTAGTGCATGATATGTGTAATTGATTACTGTAATCAATATTTCTCCTTAAAGATCAATAATCAACGAAAAATTAATCTGTATTTTACCTACGTGGAGGGTGTGTACATTGCGCGTAATTACGAGAAATTGACAGGCAAAATGCAAAGCATGTAAAGTCTCTAAGAATGACAATATCAAAGAAGCAGCTATGGTGTATTTCCAAAAGCAGTTACGCGCGAGAGGAGCTTTTCTTATGAACTTCGCAGATTTCTTGCATAATTTATGAAAATTTTAAATGTTTTGCTCACATTTGGCTTTCGTTGAAAAGCACCACATTCCCTGCCAACCACGTGGAAGTTAACATACCTATGCTTTATGAATGTTCACTCTTTGATGAACAACATTCTTGTAAAAAAACATAACGTTGTACACCTCTATTGTAAATGCCATGAGTCAAGAACTGAATAGAAGTCAGACGGGATGTGAAGGCTTGTATATGGTCATTTGACATCGTATGAAAGAATGTACTGTAATGTGACCTAGGCTCACTTTAGAGGCTGATGGAGGCAGGCAGTTGCCTCTGATGGAGGCAGGCAGTTGCCTTCCACCGCCATGATACCTACCGTCCATCACACAGGCACCGATTACAAAGCAACGGTACAGGAGGGGATATGACCATATAGATGTCATTATGCCTACATCTGCCATATCTAGTAGCCAACTGACCGCATTATGATGTATGCATGCTGAACCCCGACCATGCAACATATTGCTGCTTGCCAGAAGCATGGGGGGGCTGCAATGTTAGCAGTGCATACTCCATCACTGACATGGCCACGGCCAACCGCAGAGCCTATTACAAACACAGTTGTCATGGTGGCCCCCTTGAGGCGGTTAACAGACGGTGATCGTCCGTTGCTGAATGTTCTCAGCAAAGCTCTAGTGCCCATTGGATGGATTCAAAAACAACATAGCTGACATCCATTAGCCAAGTGCCCACACCTGCAAATCACACCATAAGACACACCCCATCCCAGGTCATGATCCTTAGTCTCTCCACTGCAGCACAGCAAGACAGAGAGAATGCACCTTTTTCATTTTTGTGAGCTAAGGCAGCCCTTCTCCACATCCCATTTAACACCTTACACACTTCTCATTTTTTACCAGTATCACTTGTCTTGTTTTGTTAGTCCTTGTCACCCACTTTGATTTACAGTCATGTCAAGTCATGTTCTAAATATTCAAATTTTTCGGAGGATGAGTAAAGATTCATGGTGGCTGAAATCATAAGAGTAGAACCAAAGTTGTTTGGAGCCAAAGTCCATTATACCCCTCTCAGTAGGAAAATGGAAATGTGGCAAAGAATAGTCAACAGATTGAAAGCTGAAGGCACTACCTTGCACACAAAGAAGTATATTAGGAAGATGTGGAATGTCCCGAGGGAGAAGGTGCATTCTCCGGCCTCCAGACAACACATGTCGTCCCAGAAAACTGGTGGTGGTCCTCCCAGCTCTCCATTACAACTCTTTCCCTGGGAGGAGAAGGTCTCGGTTACCCTGCATCCTGAGGGCTTGACAGGAATAAGCTGGGGGAGTGGAGTCTGGTAATTTACACCACAAAAACTGTCACAAAACTTCAATGCCCTGTATGCTCATATCTCAACTTTTGCCATTGTGTTGTCCATCTACTTTCCTAACATGCAATACCCAAAGTATCAGAGATATTAGATTGTCAATGTGTATTGTCGTACATAACATCACATGTATCAATCTCCACTACATTGTATATACTGGAATGGGATCTGTAAGTGTTCAAAATATCATCCCAGGACCTATTATATGTGTCAAAATGTAAATGTATGGTCCAACCTAATTGCAATGTGTCAACAGGTATCGAAGACTAACCATTTGTCAAGTGTTGGGAAGTAGAGATAGTGTCTACCATGAGGCCCTGTGTCTGTAACTCAAAACAAGAGGTAATTGCACTCTTTCCCATATTCACTTGTTTGCCATGTCACAACTGATGTACATTCATCATGGAGTTTACCTTTTGTCTACTGTTGGGAGTCGGAAATGACATGACTACAGCTACCATGAGGCCCTGTTTCTGTAACTCAAAACAAGAGGTCATTGTGCTCTTGCCGATATTCATTTGCTTCCCATATCACAACTGTTATTCACTCATCATGGACTGAGCAATCTATATATAATGCTTAAATCAGAGATATGTCTGCCTACCTAGCTAGTTGTTGTCCTGGTATCCCCAAATTAAACTAATGATGCCATGAATGACACCGTACCAAGTGTGTACATCAAGTATTAGGAAGATGTAAAGCTGCTTCACCCGAATGGAAATGGCAGGTAACCCATTGACCCTGCACTGCTCACGGGGCTGTTGCTAAACTAGTGCATATGGCGGATGCATTATTGCAATGCGCTCCTCTGGCCCGGGGATTTCAATGCTTTACAGAGTGCTGTCAGGGTCAAACGGTGCCACAGAAGGATCAGAGATTACCCATCCGCAGCCCCCGGTTTGGACTGCAAGACTGAGGCAGCCAGAGAGGGCGGTCAGCGACACCTGGGCCTGCGGCACATGGCCGCTCACTGAACATATTTCTCCAATTGAGTCGTAGCCATACGGGGCCGACACAAGTTGAGCGTGGTACTGAGACTGTCAGCAGAGCATGGGAAGAAGGCGCTCTTCCTGCTGCGCTCCTGGAGCCAGAGAAACCTGCAGATTTGCAGTAAGCTAGCCAGCTCTGGGGCTGTTGGACCTATGTGGGAGATTGCCATCACTGGGCCGGCTTCTGGTCATTGTAATCCTGGTGGGGGAGCGGCGCAACCATGTGCTGCCTGCTCTAGTGGACTGGGGGCTGCAGTGTGGAAAACACCTAAGGGGGGAACCCTTGAACAACTACCCTCTCTGCTCTGGTGACTAAGTCCATCTTGGGGGATACCTACCCCCTCCCATCTTTTACCTCCGGCCTGGTCTTGGAGAGCGGTACGACCGGCAGGGGATACAGTTGGTGCCTGGGCTTGCGGTACGAGGGAGCTCACCTGGTGCTTGTCTGGACTGGACCTCGACTTCTGGGGCCCACTGTGAGCCCAATGCATGGCCAGAACTGCAGGTGCAGTGTAGGGGAGGGCTCGCTGCCCACCTCCCTGCTGGGCTGTGAATATCTCCAGCGAGACAGTGATCCTCCAGGCCTAGTTGCTGCTTGGTACACAATAGAAACTAGCACCGGCAGGTTGTCTCCTCCTGATTATACCCCTAAAGAGGACCAGTGCAACCAAGTGCTGGCTGCTTTTGCAGAACAGGGGGTAGCAGTGAAAGCAACAAACAAGGGGGGTGGCCCCCAGAGGGACTACCCCCTCATAGATTGCACCACCATTTAACAGCACAGAGGGCTGGAGAAAAGGACCCAGAGGAATGTCATAATGCCTCAGACTACAATCCTGCTGGCTTGGGGACCGCGACCCAGACAGTTACAAATGATATACCCTGACTATGACAGCGCATCATTGGAGCCTGCCCCAAAATTTATGCTCAAAGTAGTACTTTGGAAGACTGGACACCTCGGCCTGGGAACAGCACTGGATGGGCCGACCACAAACCTGGCCAACTACGAACCTGGCCATTAGTGGATACAAGGCTTACTGAGGGTCTGGCACAAGCAACTACACAGTAACCACAGGTCCATATGCAGTGCTTATAGTAGATCCTCCACATCTCCCCAGAGGGCCCTGGATAGCGATCCTTACATAAACACATAGACTGGTGCACACCTCCACAAAGAAATACTGAACAATAGTGAACATGGAGGAGTCCGGAACCAAATAACATCAGTCCCCACAAGGAATTCAAGACCTGCAGACACATGAATCGGAACTGCCAGAAGGGCAGTTTTGATATTTGGTAAAATACTGGCAGCTATAATGGACTCCAAAACTGCCATCCAGCAGGATTTCAGCGCGGTGTCTGTGGGCCTGGGTCAGCTGCATGCTGAACATCAAAAACTGGTGATAGGTGGAAAGGGGATACGAGGATGTCTGCCCGGCACAGGAAGACCTTGTGCACTAGATCGACTCCCTAGCAGACAGAGTACACATTTTTGAGTGTTGTGCTGAGGACGCTGAAGGGTGCAATAAATAAAAAAGCATCTGCATAGTGGGGCTTCCCTAAGGTCTTGAAGGGGCAGATATGGTGGCATATCTTGAGAATTGGATCAGATTGGTCATGCGGATGACTCACCTCACTCCCTTCTTCCCAATAGAAAGGGCCTACAGAGTACCTGCCAGGCCACCTGCACTTGGTAAACAACCACGCACAGCAGTTGCCAAGTTGCTCTACTTCTGAGACAAGGACACTCCGCTATGAAATGCTGGACTGACGGGACCCAACCAAGTGGGGAATAGTAAGGTGATTATGTTCCCTGATTACACAATGGCTGTCCAGACAAAATGGCCCTCGTATACTGAAGTTAAAATGACACTCAGGGACAATGGTATTCAATAGTCACTACTGTTCCCTGCCACACTGAAAATTATCGTTGACGAGAAGACACACTTCTGTGAAACTCCTCAAGACCAATGGGACTAGTTCGAAAGGTATAAAGCGGAGACCCCACGGAATAGACGGCAACTCAAATCAAGAGGAAAACATCACCACCCCAACAAGAAACCATGAATGCTTAAGGGCGAAAACAAGCTAAGGAAGCTAACTACGGAACAAGAAGATGAGGAGATAGAAGCAGCAATTGGGGCATCAGCGGACCTTGTCACCCACCATGACTCAGGTCATGAGTTGGGAATGGACACTAAAGAAATGGCATTAGATTCAGACCTGGAAGGATCCGCCCTGAAGGAATATGACCTACCAGTGGTAACCCCATAAACAGTTGACAACCTGAATTGACATCCTCTTCCACGCTGTCCCTGGCAGGGATTGACCTTCTGCTGTGGTGCCATCCTGCTCATTGGTCCAAACATAACCCAACCTTACAGATGAGGCACTTGCAGTCAGGTACCCCAAGACAGATACACTCTGTGCCTCTACCCTGAAATGGGAAGCGAGTGGGATGCCGTATGGCTGAGGCCGGAAGGCATGTGGAAATAAATATGGACTTTGATGCCATGGACATCCCATACTCTGGCTACAATTACATTTACTGGGCAAAATTGACACCATGATCAGAGACCATGCATACCACCCCCCCACTACCACACTTACCACTAGGGTGTGCTTGACTTTGTTTTCTTTTTGGAACTTAAGATGTTTGAGCAGTTGCCATTGCCATTCGGCCCTGCGGAGAGGGAGTTTACAGTTGGGGATTTCTCTTTTTTGTTTATTTTCATTCTTAGATCTCTCTGGGCACTGGATAATTAGATATGTGCTATCTTAACATGCTTGGTGGCTGTGGCATCCATGAGATGGAGATCAAAGGCACTTATAACTAGATGGTGGGTCTGCCGCAAGGTATACACTGTATCATGAGGAATGCACGGGGATGGGGTCTTTTATGAAACGCTACAAGATCTACAGTTTTTTTACAACATGGGGGGGTCCACATAGTGATGTTGCAAGAAACTCATATCATGGGGGTAGAAATTGGGCATCTCAGATGGAGGTGGTGTGGGCAAATAAATGCTACCTCCTATTCAGCATATGCACAAGGGGTACTGATTTGGGTTAGGACCAGTACCCCTTTTGAACACAATAGGGAACTGGTTGACAGGGATGGGAGATATGTCCTGCCTCATGGCAAATTAATGGATACAGAGGTGATCCTTTGATCCATTTATGCCCCTAATTAGGATGAGCTGACATTCCTTCACTCCCTGTTGGCACCACTGGGCTTGATGATGGGGATCTTCTACTGTGGGGCGATTTTAACTGTGTGTGAAATGTTACCATGGGCCACTCCACTCCACCACTCAGAGGGGCCACAGCCCATAAGTTTTGGTGGCATTTAGGGAGTGGATATGCCACTGGGCGATTACGGACATGTGGTGGATCTAACATGGCCAGGAGCACAATTTTTCTTATTACTCGCACATACATGATCTGCACAATAGAATAGATGGATTATTGTGTTCTGGGAGGCTTTGTGATTATTTGAAGCTCACTGTATATCTGAGACATACCCTCTCAGATAAAAGTCCTCTTCTCATGGCCTTCCATCCCCTAGCTGATAGACCCGCGACCCCACAGTGGCGACTCCAACCCACCTCACTTGAAGATAATAGCTATAGAGAACTGCTGTGCAAAACAATAGCTGAGTACTTTCAAGGGCCCGTCTCGTCCGCTCTTGTTTGTGAAATGGTAGGCCTTCAAGTTTGTGTTTAGAGGACAATGCCTGAATCACACTGTAGGCGTTTGCTGTGAGCTACTCAAAGAACTACATATGTTGGAGACTTCCATTCACACCTTTAAAACAAGCAAGTGCGCAGACCCCACCATTGGCTTAAATCTCAGTGAGGCCCACAAACAACACAATGACATTTTGTACAGACTGAAGTGTATTGATTACAAAACTGACATAACCAGGGCACATGATGAGGAAGGTAAGTCAGTATGTCTCCTAGCATAGTTGTTGCACCCAAAATCCTGACGTGCACTTATTATCCATTTGACCACTGCCACAGGGTCACATATTAATGTTCCAGGGCCCAATAACAATGAGTTCCAGGACTATTATGAGACCCTGTACGGATGTCCTGACACCCTACCTGCCCAGGCACGATCTAGTTTTTTTGCACATATCCACTTACCGCAGCTGGCCCCTGTGGCTAAAGAAACACAGGTTGGGCCCATCACATTACAGGAGATAAAACAAGCAGCCAAAGAGATGGCCTCTGGCAAAACACCAGGCCCAGATGGCCTCCCAGCTGAACTCTTCTGAGCCTACATAAACCTACTGTCCCCAAAGTTAGTATTTCCATGTACGACTGCACTACATGAGGGGTGCTTGCCTGAATCAACCAGTGATGCTCTGGTAGTGCCGCTTCCCAAGACCAAAATCTCAGGTATGCCAACTACTGCATTTCGGCCTCTATACAAGCTTAACATGGATTTAAAAATTCTCAGCACAATTTTGGCATATAGAATCCTACCCTATATGCAGAAAATGGTGCATGAATGTCAGAAAGGATTGAATCCAAACAGAAGTATGCCCCTTAATTTACGCAGGCTGTTCCATGTCTTATATCACGCAGACATGCAAACCCAAACCTATGCTGTATTCATGTCGGCAGACCTTATATTCAACTCCATCAGATGGGACTTCTTAACCAAGGTCATGCAAAAGATGGACCTCAAGGAGGGATGGATTAGGTGGGTCACGCTACTCTACACAGACCCAACCGCAAGGGCATGGACAAGGAATATGATCTCCTCCAAATATGACATTTATAGCGGTACAAGACAGGGCTGCCCTCTATTGCCCCTGGTGTTTGCCCTGACCATAGAACTCCTAGCAGCCATGTCTTGCCCAGGAGACGGGGAGGGCATAGTTGTAGACGGCTTCCAGCAAATCATATCACTTTATGCTGATAACCTTCTAGTGTATGTAGTAATGGCATGAGGGGGGCAAACAAAGCAGTGGCGCACCTTAAGGAGTTTGTGGAAGTCTTAGGCCTACAACTAAACTGATCCAAGACCTGCCTATTCCCCTGTGCTGCTGGTGTTCCATCCCCCCAAGACAAGCCAGAGGGTCTCAGATCGGAGGCCTTTTCCTTTAAATACTTGGGCATACATGTCTACGACTCAGTGGACAACCTATGCAAAGGAAATTTAGGGAAAGTATATTGGTTCCTTAAGGGTAATGTTTCCTTTGGGAGATCACTGACACTTTGTACTATCCCTGATGGTACGCATTGCTATATCTAAAATGATGGTTCTTCCACGTTTCCTGTATTATTTTGTTAATCTATCAAAAAGTATCCCTGTTACTTGGCTTAAACAAGTGGATGTGCTGCTCGTAGATCTGATCTGGGATTAGGGCAGACATATGGTTTCGCTGTGGACCTTAGAGCTCCCACTGGATGTGGGTGGACTCAGGTTGCCAAACTATGAACTATATTACTTGGCATCACAATTGCAGTGGATCTCAAAATGGTTTGATGACTTCAATCGCAGCCCTTTGGATCACAAGGGTCTTGCCTCTCACAAAAACCTCCTCCTCTGAAAGAGCCTTAGACAGGATGTTAGGATCCCACACCCCACCATTCAATCTAAGGTGGCATTATACACCTGAAAGCACTGCCAAGTGAGAAACCACAGGGCAATTCAATATGCCCTGGGGATCCCCCTGGTGGGTCTACCACACAGTGATCTGACTGCTTAGTAGAATGTATGGCTAGAATCATTAGGCGATTGCTTCCAAATGGGGATGCTTATGCCCCTGGGGGATGGTATGGAGCAGTGTCTGCTTCCTGGGGACTAATTCTTGCATTACAAAGCCTTACGTAGAATGTTTGCAGCTGTATGGCAGTGCCCAAGGGAAGAACCCAGAACACATGATACCCTGCGGTTATTACTGACACTGGGCACTTCTCGCCAACAGGTCACCTGGTTCTATAAAGCATTAAGCAACATGGAGTGCCAACCTCTGAATACGCTGAGGGCCAAGTGGGATAATATATGTGGGAAAAACTTCACAGACAGGGATTGGAACGAATTAATAGCATATCCCCAGAGGGTCTCCCGCAACACAAGGCTCAAGTACACTCAGTTTAACTTTCTCCTCATGACTCACCTCACTCCACATAGGCTCTGAGTATTATATGGAACTGATACAGAGGGGTGCCCGAAGTGCAGACAACTAGACTTAGACTTCTGCCATATGAGCTGGAACTGCCCAGTTCTCTGGGTGTTCTAGACAGAGGTTCTGCATAGGATGTACCTCATACTGGGACAAATTATACGACAAGGTATAGAGACCTGCCTACCGGGTGCCATCCCGAGACCGAAGAAGCGTAGGGTGGGATCTAAGTTCCTGGACCTGGTGCTGGCCCTTGCCAAATGCCATATTGCAATGGTCTGGAAATCAAGTGCTGGTCCTCTATATGACGACTGGGTGCAAGATGTCATAAGGTGGACAGAGGCAGAAGAGGGGGTGTTCCAAACTGAAGACAAAAGGAGGACATGACGGCACCATATGGCTCATCTGTTGAGTGAGGTACTGGGTGCCTGGTTAAACCCTGTTAATACTACTGACTCAGAACAAAGAACTGATGATGATGCAGAGCACTTACACCACAGGGATACCTGGTACAAGAGCCCAGGCTCAGACATGACAGTGAGAAAAAGGAGCTACACACATATTCCCCTCAAAAGACATTTCCACTAATGGTCCGACCCACCCACAGACTCCTTCTCTGGACAGGGAACCAAATATGACACCCATTTAGTCCAACTCAAAACACTCCAAATATATGACGCCTCCTGAGAAAAGTTGCCTGTCCGCTACCATAGTGTTACTTAATTTCCAGATGCCAGGGACTCTAAGGTTAACTCTAACACTATTTAGTTTTGATTTTCTGCTCCTTACAATTTGATTCAGTCACAATGGCTTTGTCACTGGTACCAAGGTTCCCTTTCCTAATAGAGAGCTTTGTACTCCCCATTCATAGGGATGTTCGAAATGGGAAACGACTATAATAAACACACTTATTGATGTTGTCGTCACAAATAAGGGGTCCAAACAAGCTAAACTTAGTGGATTGTAATTACACCTGTCTGTTATCCTTGTTATACCTCATCTGTATATTGTCAAGCACTTACCTGTTTGTTCCACAGAGACACAATGCTGACACAAGTTGCTTGTTCCCAAACTCCACCTAGACGTTGTGTACCACCCACTTACCTTTAGGTGATCGGATGGAAACGTTCCGGGGAAAAGGGAATGGATGAAACAGAGAGAGAAACACAGACATCATCTAGCCGGATAAGGATGGCTAGAGGTCGTCTACCTAGAGCAGATATCGCCTAGGATGAATTAAACGTTTAGTCAAATAACACTTTTCATGTAACAGATGTACTAAAACTACTCTTCGCCTTGTTCCCAAGTCAATGTGGCCCCACTAGAAGACCTACCTAAAGTGCTCCAGAAATTCAGTGTACATCTTGCTCGTTGGGTCTTGATGAGACTTTCTAAAACACAGTCACACTCAAAATCATAGACATATAACAGGCGATAAAGAATGAAAATCCGTTCTTAAGTATTTAGATTTCTCAAATATTCAGGGATTAATCAGTGCAGCATGTCAGTTTTGGAAAGAACACAGTTCAGTGTTTTAACCACACTGAGAGCATAGGGTTAATATACTAAAGCTCACTTTCATAAGTAATTGTTATCATCACTATTACATCACATTGACAATTGAACATGAAAATAATAGACCTTTGACTCACATTTTGAAACTAGCATGTGCCAAGCACTGAGTGTTCTTTATCATAGGCAATGATTGATATCACAATAATGCTACATAAAACTCAAATACAACAACCATGTTCATAGTACATTGTTAAGATAACAATTGCCCAACACACGTTTAAATCTCTAATGTCATTGCAAGTTAACAACAATGAGTGTTATTATTCGGTAGACAGCAAGTATTCAAGTAATCAAGGACAATGATAACATCCCCTTATAGTGCACGCTGCCCGTCTAAACATCTGGCAATCAACTATCAACGGTAACTGGTAAGAAGCCTTTCAAGCGCGTGCAATGCATTATCACCTTTTATGAAGCTAATCTTCTTGATCTCTTCTCTTCTAGGATGAGCATCCATGGTGCTGGGATGTGGAATAGATGATCCAGGAACAAGTGCGGAAGAGCAGAGAATCCCACTCTGCATCTGAAGACCTCTGACAGAAAGCAATCGGGTCAAAACTGGTGTGGCTTTAAATACCTGCTGCAACTGGCCACACCCAGTCTGAGTCATGAGGATGTCACAACCTCAGGCATCAAGTTGACACCTGCTCCAGCTTTCTACGTGATTTCTAAAACAAGCATTGGCTCAAGTAAACATTTCTCAAAGGCAGCAACAATCATTGGCCCATGCCAGGGCCTGTGATTTGCTTAGGAGGACACTTTACTAAATGTCAGATGTGGGTTCTGGAGCATATTTCGGTTTGCAGGCCCAACATATATCTTCTGCAAAAGTTTAATTAATGCATACTTATGACCACCTGCTATACCTCCTATAACCAAAACTTCATTACAGAATAATTGTTAATATGTGGAAAATGTCAATAAAGATATAAAAAAAAAGACTCGGCACTGCTCACATGATGTCTATTGCTACATATGCAACCAAGTTGTGTGTTTACCTGTATCTTACACAACTAGACCTTGGAAAGGTCAAATACACATGTTACGTCTCCACTGTTTGTTAGATGTCATGCTCATTCATTCATCTAAAATCCAACTTATCAGCACATCAAAGTAGCTGTTCAATTCAAATACATTTTTACAACCTCTACAAATGTCTTATCAATAAGTTTAATACCATGGAAATATATATCAATAGGAAACTCTACCTATTAACATTTTCTGAGGTATCTACTTACTGTGGCACAAAACATTTGAATGTAGATTCCACACTTCCACCAATAACAATGTACTCTATTTCACAACAAGTTGAACTGCCACAGCACCTGGGCAGAGATTGTCCACCAAGCAGACTCCCAAACCACCCATGGATGAAGCCCTCAGGAATGACAATACTCCTGAATATTTGGATGTGGATGATGGACCAAAAGCACTGTCAGACACCCCTGCTTTTGCAGCAGCTGAACCCCCTGCCCTCACAAGTGGGGACATCCATGCAAATTTCCAAGAGGAGCATATGACAAGATACCAACCACTGCCAGCAAGAAACCTCAACTCTGATTTCCTCCTTTGTGAATCACACATTCACTCTGATGGACTTATTCTGGAGACTATTCCATTTCTGATGGGAGCAGTAATCTGGACTTTGTTTTTTTAGATAATTTGGCATCTGCAACTATGGTTTTATTCACCATGACTGACTACTTTACTTTTCATGTATGTTTGTTTTTGCACAAAATATGTCTTCATATTTACCATTGTCTGCTGTAGCAAATTTTGCATTTAGCAATGTAGCTATGTAATACGATGTGAACTAAGCAATAACAAAATAAGCTTTTTGTGTAAGCATGGATATGTTGCATGTGCACGATGTTTAGCTAAGGATCACAACCATGCCATACCAACACATATATACAAGTGTCTTGTTCAAGAACATTTTTATTGCATTGTTCAGTCATAGGCTGTCACAATGCCAGAAACATAGAAAATCTTGCATGATTGAATCATACTGTGTAAGTGATCAACTTTACAAGTACAGACCTCCAGAACATGGAAGGAAGGCACATATCAGACATTGCCCTGTCAAATAGGCAAAAATGACATTGGTTGATATCATCAGCTGAAGCCACATCGCCTACCTCACAAAAGATAATACCAGATTCAGACATTACAACAGTTCCTGATCATACGGTCATTACAGTCTAGTGTTTTTGCATCTAGTAGTATGACACATACAAATGTTAGTGATGTGCTACAGTCAATTTGGCCTACAATGATGAAACACATCAACAGCTACATACTGTTCATACAAAAGAAGTGCTTAACCAATGTGAAGGGAAACTAGCATGAACTCAGCCTGCAACTACATATTTTCTGACCACATGATGACACACATAATGCATCATGGCCTTTACACAACAAGGAACAAGTCGAAAGGAGTCTCCTTAACTGTCATCCTATCACTGTGCAAACTGTCTTGGCACGGATATTGTATACCCAAAGTCTGTGACATACATTCCCAGGAACAATCCATGTCCATTTTGTATGTCCCAGCAGGATCATATTCCTGCTAATGTCACAACTATGAAATGTCCAACTGAAGATGAGATGGTGAAGGTACCTAAAAAAACACAAAAAGGAGGATAGTTATGAAACCATATATATGACACAATTCACATAGAAAACATCTGGAGAATGCAGTCCATGACAAAAATCCTAAATAAACAAAGCAACATTAACAAAATGTGAATATCTGAAAACCTTCCACACCTAAAACCCTTTGCCACATTTTGCTGGAGCTTCAGCTTCCTAACATTTTCAACAACTATACTCCTCACATCATCACAACAAGAGTTAATTGTACAGTCAAAGTCATGATATTGCATGATATGCTTATACTAAGAAGCTGGCAATGAAATTTTGTTGCAAGTCAGCTCCTTCTTCTTCACCACTATCATCATTATTTGGTATTTCAGGATTCTCACCAAGTGGCACCTCAGGCTCTCCCTCCTCTGCGATGTTAGATATGTTCCTTTGCAGGGCGATGTTATGGAGCATGCAGAAGGCCACAGTGATTGGACACACGTTCCTTGGTGAGTAGAGGAAGGTTCCCCCAGTCTTCTGCAGACAGCAAGATCTGGCCTTCAGGAGCCTAAAAGCCCGCTCCACTGGCCGCTGTTATCTTTCATGGGCCTCACTGAAGCAAATTTCCCCTGGTGTAGTTGGATTCCTCAGTGGTGTTAACAAAGGACGGTTGGGGTATGCTAAGTCTCCTCTTTTGTAATGAGACATAAGTGCTACAATGAATCACGCACTTAGTGATTAAGGCACATGACATTGCACATACATTAGGACAGATGTTACTTACTGAGAAGCCAGGGCCAGGCCCTCTTCAGTTGTATTTGTGTCATTAGCTCAGGTATGGTGCTGTTCCGCATTACAAAAGAATCATTGGATGTACCTGGATCCGGGTACATACGTTTATGATATACACATCTGGCAAGCAGACAACTTACACGTTGATAGAATGGAAGTGCTTCCTGTTTCAATAGACTTGTTCACTGGCATGCAGTGATATTAATGCAATATGGGGCTGTCAATGACACCCGCCACATGCGGCAGGCAACCAAATCCATAGACGTCTGCCTTCACGTTGGCTAAATCCTCACATCTGGGGAACCTGATATAGCTGTCAATATGTTTCATCACTGTTGATAGCACGTCTTTTAAAACACCAATGAACATAGGTTGTGACATACCACCAGATAGAGCCACTGTATATCGAAAGTGCCCTGTGGTCAGAAAGTGTAATATTGTTATGAGTCTCACAATAAGTGTGAGAAAATGTACATAAAGTTAATCATACACCATAGCTGCTAGGCATCTGTTTATCTTTATTATGTTGCCATGTGCTCAACAAACCTCCTGAACTTTGATGATTGACCTTGTGCTCGCAGCCTTGGGCTGCAATCTGCTTATCGCTGCCATATTACTTTTTCCAATTACAGTTCCGAGAATAGTCGTGCTTAATCAGTAACTGCCAGAACAAGTTTGTACAGGTCGTTGCCACCTCCTGCCAGCTGCATCTGTACCTTCTCCCACCACACGTGTATCCTTGAAATATTCTGAAGACCGCAGAGGACCTTGAATACGATAGGGGTGGAGTTGTCCTCTGACTAAGCAGTTTTGTGTGTGTATTTAAGGTTGGGGGCCCCAGAGTGAAGGGGCAGCCTCCGTAGGATAGTCACTTGACTGTCCTGGGACTCTGTATTAGCTCGAGCTATAATCCATGTAATAAACTTCTCATTATTCCTCCAGTTGGTGACTCCGTCTGATTTGTGAACTCTCTGCTAAATTGACCCTGAGGAAATAAAGCGTGTCCCTCCATCGCTGCTAAGGAGACCCCGGGTGGGGGTCTAATCTTTCCTGGTTCCTCAAGTGGCATACATGTTGTATTAGTGTTTTGTGGCATAAGATCTGGCTCCAACTTACAACATAAATTTAGTGTTGTCTGCCTATTCAGACAAAACTTTTTAATAACATCCCTTACTTCCATGGTCTGAAGGTCTGGAAATGTATGGTACACTGGATGTTGCCATCTCCTCCCTCCCCCAGGGTACCTATGTGTGGAATCAAATAAATTGGAGCCTTAGTCACAGTATCCAGAGCAACGTATATGATGAGTAAGACAAAAGTCATGTAACAAAACATTACTGGCTGAAAAAACATTACACATATTTCACGTTTCAATTGTCTACTATCCAAGATCCAGCTATAATCACCATTGTTGTCTACACATGTGTCTACAACATATATGTGCACACTATTTGGAGAGCTATCGCTCAGAAGGTGTGGTTCCTGGGGGTCTATCACCGGTGCAGTGGCCAATGCCAGCAAAGATGGGAGGACATGAGAAGCTGGACCTGGAAGATCACGGACGTCCAGCTGGGGCTGTCCTCCAAACTTGGACGGGGCATGCGTCAGACCCAGTCACCCCTAATGGCCCTGATACTGGCGATGGCCTACCCAGAGCTGATGGGCAGTTGAGGGAATCACAGTAGCTACAAGGGGTGAGTCCTGGGCAGACTCATACATGTTACTTTGCTGACTTTGGGGGTCATTCCGACCCTGGCGGTCAAGGACCGTCGGGGCCGGGGTTGGCGGGAGCACCGCCAACAGGCTGGCGGTGCCCCGCAGGGCATTCTGACCACGGCGGTTTGGCCGCGGTCAGCAGAGGAAAACCGGCGGTCTCCCGCCAGTTTTCCGCTGCCCTGGGAATCCCCCATGGCGGCGCAGCTTGCTGCGCCGCCATGGGGGATTCCGACCCCCTCACCGCCATCCTGTTCCTGGCGGTTCCGACCGCCAGGAACAGGATGGCGGTGAGGGGTGTCGTGGGGCCCCGGGGGGCCCCTGCAGTGCCCATGCCAATGGCATGGGCACTGCAGGGGCCCCCGTAAGAGGGCCCCACTTTGTATTTCAGTGTCTGCTTTGCAGACACTGAAATACGTGACGGGTGCCACTGCACCCGTCGCACATCCTCCACTCCGCCGGCTTCATTCGGAGCCGGCATCCTCATGGAGGGGTGTTTCCCACTGGGCTGGCGGGCGGCCTTTTGGCGGTCGCCCGCCAGCCCAGTGGGAAACCCAGAATACCCGCGGCGGTCTTTTGACCGTGCAGCGGTATTCTGGCGGTTCCCTCCAGGCGGGCGGCTCCCGCCGCCCGCCGGGGTCAGAATGACCCCCTTTGTGTGTTAGAGGCAGCGATCTCCCAATTAATATTTAAGGTGGCCCATGTGCTATGCACAAGAAGAGTTATTGTTTGTGTAGGTGTGGTAGTAGGTGCATGCTGATGGGCTTTGCCTATTGTCCTAATGACCAGGGACACAACTGAAGACATAACTGAATACAGTCCAATACCAATAAACTATCTTTACTAGACATATTTGTACTCAACAGGCCACTTGTCTTCATTATGTCACGCACAACATTAAACAACATGAGCTGATTGATCACTGTACTCAGCCATGTGTCTGCTCAAGAGAGTATATTGGCATTTGTACCCAACAGGCAACTTGTCTTCACTGTATTGGGTGCTGATTTCTAACTACTGTCTCTCATGTGATGGTGGCCCTCATACATCTGACATAGCATTCAGTGCACTTTGAGTGCAGTCACTGAGCAATACTTTCCTTTGGTAAATGGGGAATGTACAGTTACATGAGTTGGCTAACATCACTGTTGCCATCAGTATTTGTGCCTACATGTTGGTATGTGAGCCTTTCACTTTTGTAGTATCATTTACACTACTGTTTCAAACATGATCAACCTGCTTTCATAGGATGAAGTCTGATTCTATCACATATGTGTGCATACTAAAATGTATTTTAAAATAGCTATATGTGATGGGTATACAGTTCATGTGTTGAGACAGACAGGAGTGTGTCACACATACCCTAAGCCATTACTCAGTGTTATTAGTCATGTCCAACTGCTCAACCAATGAAGGACATGACAGGTAGGCCTGCAATAATTTCTTACAATGTGCATTTCCATGCCATTGATGCAGAATTATTAAGCTAAGTGATGTGCACATATTTATTGGTGAGGGTTCATTAACTGACTGTTGACATGCATCAGGGAGTGACATGCAAATATGTAGAAATAATATGTGAGTGTATACACTCAGTAATACAGTGGAATTGCATTTACATGAAATAAGGTACAGTGATGTGCCTTACCATTGAGAAACACATTAAACCACCTCTTCAGGTAATGGAGATTCACCGAGCCTCAACAACATTCAATGAACTATTGGGTTTTAGCTATGCAATATTAGAATGGTGTTCCCACCAGTATCAATCGATACTGGAGATTTCCCTAGGCCTAGCTGATTTATTGTGCTTCGGCTATTTGTAGACAAATCTCCCAGATATTTTGCCCACATTGTCTCCAGTGAACGTTTCTGAGCAACATGTGTTATATAGCACAGTTACATTAGTAGAACGTCTTAGAGACTATTCTGACGATAGACATATTAGGAAGTTACCATTGGGAAGTTTCCACAGTCTGACATGAGTTTTTCCATGTCACCTTCTTCCGGGTACTGCACATCTTGCTATGACGTAGCTGTATTAGTTGACCATTGCTTCATCATGATGAGATAGTAGGTATCTGAACATTTGTTATTTGCATAGCCTTACGTGGAATCTGTAGGAATACATTTGGAATTGCCATACAATTTAATGACATCAGGTTAATGAGGTATGGCGCAAGAGACAATCCATTCATGGTGACAAGATTGCCTATTTGATGCATGGGTATTGTGATTGCACAACTTCAGTCATGCAATTGGAGTTGTCTGTGATTCTGACTTAACTGTAGGGCAACTATTTACAGGTCATGTAGTATGCATGCATGTGACCTTGCTGATGTTGGATCCACTTTAGTGGACCTTATAGCTGGGGTCTACTGTACATTACAGTAAGGTTCTGTGATCCAAGCTGTTGGTCAAGTATGTACTGGCACTTTCAATGACCCTGAAGTAGCGGGCCTTGGTACCTCCGGTTGTGACACTACAGACACAGAGGACCTAGTGGCCCAGAAGGTGAGGGGAGTGCCATGGAGGACACAGACTCTACATTGTCGTCAACCGAATCAAGCTCCAGTGGACACTCCCTAGTGGTGGTGGGACATACAGGACCAGTCCCTACAATACCTTCTCCGCCAATCACACTACCATCTGTACCCTCCCTGTTGTTGCCCACTTAGTTGGCTGGGCCCACTTACCCAATAGGAGCCATCTCCTTCGCTCCAGGCACCTTACCCCCGCCCCTGTTCCCCGTGCTGTCCTGAGTGAGGAGGCTATTGACCTCCTGAGAACCTTCCAGGTGCAGGACAGCCATCAGCAACAGATGGTGGCCTACCTGGAAGGTATCTACAGTTCTACGCCTGACTTACAGAGAACTTTTCAGACTCAGGCTCTGGATGGAAGTTTCACCCATCCCAAACTTCAACCCCACCACCTGAGTCTTCCCCATCCTATTTCCTTTTTCCCATACCTGTCCCAATCACACTCACACACAAGCAGGCACACACCTCAGCAGCCCCAAGCAGCACATGAAAACACAACACCACAAAAGACACAAGTGTGCAACCACTCACCATAAACCCACCCTCTTACAATCATCACCACCCCACCATACCCCCAGATACTGCACCCAAGCCCACAGACCCATCCACCACCCTACTATACCCTCCAATACCACCCCCACAGACCCATTCACCACCCCACCATACCCTCAAATGCCACACCTATAAACACAGACCCATCTACCCCACCGTACCCCCAGACACCACAACCACAGATCCATCGACCACCACAAAATACCCCAAACTGTAAACGTCGCACTTGTATAGCGCACTACTCACCCGTTAGGGTCTCAAGGCGCTGTACGCATATCGCTATGGAACCCCTCCTGGCTTTTCCCTGTGAGGTGCCCACTCCTGGGCACCCCCAGGGTAAAGCCAGGCATCCAAGCGCTGTTGGGGCGATTAAGCAAGCTATTGCCCAGAGTTACACCCATCAATTAGATTAGGCACTGAGGTGAGAATTATCTGGTTCAAGGGAATTGAGCCCAAGACCTGCCGAGGCGGGACTTGAACCATGGTCCTGGGCTAGGTCTCTGCATCAGGGTCTGCTGCACTAACCATTGTGCCACACTTCTCCACTCCCAAGTCACCACACCTACACCAATAGACCCATCCACCACTCCTAGCATACCCAACACATCCACATCACACACCACTAAAAAGGCAAATGCCCACACTCACCCACACAACCAACACCTACAAAACACAAACCTCATATTTCAGACACAAAGACAGCACAAAGACAAAGACAGCAGCACCAACAATACACACCCCCACACCTGACAATTAAATTTCCTCAACCTCACAACCCCTAATCACTCCTGGACACCCTACCCATTTTCCAAAAGAAAGTTTATTGTTTGCTCTTACCACTGTCAAAGACACCCCAAAGCCAAAGAGACTTTGTCCACACCCCAACCCTCTGCTTCCACATCCAATTCCTTCCTTGTTGGAAATGGCCTTTCTGCAGGGTCACCCCCAAACTTTTTGCCTTCCTTCTTCTTTTTTCTGACCTCATTTCTGCTGGCTTTAGGACTCTGCTCACTTTACCACTGCTATTCAGTGCTAAAGTGCATATGCTCTCTCCTTAAAACATGGTGACCTTGGCTCATACCCAATTGGCTTATTCAATTTACGTGTAAGTCCCTAGTCAAGTGCACTTCATGTGCCCCGGGCCAGTAAATGAAATGCTACTAGTGGGCTGCAGCACTGGTTGTGCCACCCATATAAGTAGCCCCTTAACCATGCCTCAGGCCTGCCATTGCAGGGCCTGTGTGTGCAGTTTCACTGCCACTTCGACTTGGCATTTAAAAGTACTTGCTAAGCCTTAAACTCCCCTTTTTCTACACATGTCACCCCTACCAACTCAGACACTTCTGGACAAGATACCACTGGAGAAGAATCTCTGAACCAGAATCTGCAACCTGCAAAGAGGAACCTAGTCAAGTTCACTACCAACTCAGACACTTCTGGACAAGATACCACTGGAGAAGAATCCCTGAACCAGAATCTGCAACCTGCCAAGAGGAACTCCCTGGCTGCCCAAAGGACTCACATGACTGTTTTTCTGCTAAGGACTGCTGCCTTGCTGCCCTCTGGCTCTGCTGAGAAGTACTTGGAAGTAGGTTGGATAAAGCTTTTCTCCTGTTCCTTGAAGTCTCAGGACCAAAAAGACTTCATCCTGCAAAAGAACTCCTAGTCCGGTGAACATTGCACAGCCTGCAAGAAACGATGCACAGCCTGCATCGCGGTGAGAAAATCACTGCACGCCGAACCGGAACAATTCAGCCCGTCTCCCTGAAGTGGAGATCGACGCAGCACCAGCATTGCGATGGAACTTCGACGCAAGGCTCACGGAATTGACGCAAAGCTGAGCCGGAACGACGCAGCCCGACTTCCTGAGCGGAATCGACGCATCACCAGCCGTGCAGCAGAAATTTCCACACTTCGTCCAGCATGCCCAGGATTTCAATGCATCATCACCGGGGTGTCTGAAAACCCCATAACTCTAAGAGGATCACAGTCTACATGCCGGAAATTGACGCAAAGCCTGCCCTGCGTGAAAACTCAACGATGCATCGTCTGTGTGCACCAGAAAAATCGACGCACACCTCCCTGTTTTCCACACAACTCCTCAGCGGCCCCTTACGGAGAATGTGTACGCAAACCAGGTGCTTTGATCTTGCAAGAGACATTTGTTGCTTTTTAAAGACTAAAGACTTCTTTTATCATTTCCAACAGTGATAATTCAAAGTGTACTTATCAAATCTTAATCGTTTTGACCTGCATTTAACCAGATACATATCATATATTTTTCTTAACATTGTTTATTGTATTTTTGTGGTGTTATACTGTGTTATTGCATGATTTATTGCACAAATACTTTACACATCGCCTTCTAAGTTAAGCCTGACTGCTCAGTGCCAAGCTACCAGAGGGTGGGTGCAGGATAACTTGGATTGTGTGTGACTTACACTGACTAGATTGAGGGACCTTGCTTGGACAGGGGGTAACCTGACTGCCAACCAAAGACCCCATTTCTAGCATTCCTTGTGAAACCTGATCCCCCCACTGAACCCTGCCATACCCCAATTAAAGAAAGAAATGACACCCTTCTCAGAGTCAGGACCATCCCCCCTCCAAACAAAAACCTAAATCCACCCATCCCTAAAATGATCCCAGCCCCTGAAGGGCATCATTGAGGTGCCTGGACTGCCCACTAGATGGTCCTTCCTATGGAGGTTCCCATGGCAGTGTTCTCTGAGACATGTTTAGTGGCACATCAGTGTGCTGAATTACATTTAGATTATTGGACTGGCCATTGGCCTTGACTATATGTGTTTATTTTTCAATCAAAAAGAAGTAGTTAGTTTTCATAGACATTGGTCCTGCCATTACTTTTCTACTATTTTGGTGTTCATAGATACTTTGGGATGTATGGCTACAGTTGTGTTTGTTTAACCATGATTGATGATCCATTTTATGTAATTGGTAGTTGGTTTGATCTGACCGTGGAAAAAGTGCTGGAGTCACCCAGGACAAGGGGAAATGTTCAATGGATGGATATGTGGGATGTAATCCAGTCCGGGCTGACATTGCATTGAATGGTGTTTCATATGGTGATTATGTCATCTTGGCCAATGTCAACATCTATTGGGTTACTTTTCTCCCCGTGATGTAGGTTGGACATTTGTTTAATGTGTGCAAGCTAAAGATTTGTTTCTCCATACAAGGGAGATGTTCAATTGTCATATCTTTGTGTACATTTATCTAAATGTGTGACACAGGCTGTTACTGCTGTATTTGCTTTCATGACTTCCACTTACCCCTTTCAAGCATACGCATGACACTTGGTTATACTATAGGTTGTCCCTGAAATACATTAAGCCACATTTCCTATGCAAATAGTGGCTTTGAAGCATTTGCAAAGTTGAATGAGGCCCAGGAGACCAGCCTTCTTGGTGTGCACCTCGTAGAGGCATATTTATTCTGCAGGGTTTTTTATGGATTGTGATCTTTGTTTCTGACAATAATTATTTTGCATCCCAGTTACCTTACATTATTTTGACATGTGGGTGTTATGTGGAAGTCCATTACAGAGATTTAGCAGAGAAGGTGTGTTTCAGTTCAATGACACATCAATACAGATTTATCTTTTGTAGCACAACAGGCAGTGATGTGCGAGTAATGAGAAAATGCCATTTAGATTAATTGATATTGATGAGGAGTTGCTGTTTTGTGACACAATGTAATAAACACATCGCTTTCCCTAATTATGGGATGTACACAGATATCAACTTTTGTAGAGTGTGGCTGTGCAGTGTCAGTGACCTGGCCAAAGAGCTGTGATGGGGTCATACATTGAGTTCAACTCCGAACAGGAGCCTACAAAATATGTTTGGCCCACAGGCTCCAAAAACCATACCAGGTCCGTGGCGGGCATCTATTTGCTGTGTAACTGATGGAAATGGGTGTTTAGCTTACCACTGGTTGCATCCATGATGGTGTCCATTTTGGGCATAATCGAACAGCACAAGCCTCAGAAGTGAGAGTACGATTGGCTCCATGGGAGCACAGGATGTGTGAAGCTGAATACAGGTGACTTTCAGGCTTATATCCCTCCCTTTCTGCCAGCTCAGATGTGGTGGTTGGACTGCCACTTCTCTGATAATGTGAACATTGCAATTTAGGACATTTAAAAAACGTTTTTTCACAAATGCTTCTTCCTTTAAAATTGTAACTTTTACAAATAGAATGCAAGACAGCCAGCTTGAAGCCTGCAGCATAATTATTTATTGATGAAGGCCCATATGTGTCCACGTTTGGCAATCAATAGTAAATCTTGTGACATGCATGACCGCAGGACATGTCTTCAATTAATCACCATATTTTTAGGCTCTTTAAAAGTTCAGCATTTAAAGGTCGATATTATACCAAACACAACTCAGCTAATAATATGTCACATTTAAAATAATTTGAGCATTTTCTGTTTTTATGAACGAAGGAGGGAATAGCGAAGAAAAAACAGAGACAAATAAAAATTTTTGATGAGGACAGAAACAGAACATTTAATCTGTGGATCATGTTGTGTATTAATGCATATAATATAAAAATTCTGGGAAATAGCTTGATATCATAAATAATAGAATTAAACGTCATTGTAGATGGAAAAGAAAGCATTACAAAGCTACTAAGGGGGCAAAGCAATATTTCAGAAAGTAAGTTATTAATCTTGGAACAAAGTACCCATACCAATTTAACAAACATGTCCTAGTTAGGTTTCAACAGGTTCCAGGAAAACTCTGCTCAACCCTGGTATCTGTGGCAGATGTAGCTGGCAATCTCCAAAACAAATGTGTATAAAGATCAAGCAGAACTGACATCTTACATTCAAGAAAACAACACAATAAAGCTTAAAAAGGACACAAAAGCAATCAAAATAGGGTAAGGAGAACCAGAAATATGGATTTTTTTAAGGGAAATGGTCAAAATGTGCCAATTGGAACAACAGACAATAAAAGTTCGGTTTCAGTCTATGTACATTGTCAGAAAAAGACAAACACAGACTGCTCTTGCACCAGAACTGAAAATAAGGAACATTTACCATCAAACTGTCCTGCCTTACAGAGGCCCAGAATTAGTGACAAAGGCAGTAATCTTCCACCCTGGTAGATTCCAATTTTCTTGATGGTCTTCTGAGGGCCCACAGACCCAGATCCTTGTGTGAAGGGGGTCTCTGAGCCTTTGCTTCCTGCTATACCAATAATCTGAAATGTTTCTTTAAAAACTACTCCTGTTCTCTCAGCACCATATTCCATAGAGTTGTTTTGCAGGCACCAGGTATCGCCCCAGGCAGTGCCCTCTCAGAGTTCAGTATCAGGTATTAACTTGGCCTTCTTCAGGACAATTCTGCTTTTATGCCCCTGTAGCAACACCAGACGTCCAACAACTTGAGCCAAAAGAGCAAAATCCCCTTGATGCCTGCAGAAGTCTGGAGTCTTCCTTTCTTCCAGAGGTTTTCTCCCAGGTCAAGGAATGGTGGCGGTGAGGTGACAGTCTCATCCTGTACAGTAGCCAGTGATTGGATAATTCCTAATCCTCAATCCATGCCATGTCAATTTTTAGCACTTCCTCTGTGGTTTCACTGTAAAACATCCCAGTAGCTATACCATAAAATGTCTCTCACCTCCAACAGCTGGAGTAGCAAGTTTTCTCACCTCTGACAAGGCCAGAACTGGATTTCCTTCCTTTATAGGTTTGGAGCTAGACACTTAAGTGCAGCAATGAGACTGAATGTCAGCATTTCCTGACAGCTTCATCCCAAAACCTGCACTTTGGCAGCCCAAATGTTCCTGTCCCAGTTCCAAGGGGTAACGTACGTTCTTGTGAACAAGAGCTCTGATGTGTTTGCTGACACCTAAGTGTAAAATTGGATTATTGTGAAGAGTGAGTGACTGCAAAAATAAAGCAACAATCACAACCATTGTTGGGTTGAATCCTAATGTGCCAAAGGAACCTAAGTTCAACCTCCTGGTAGCTATGGCAGACAGACTTAACTTAGGGCAATGTGTACAGTATTTATGCAGTACCAAAACAGTAAAAAAAAGTTAACATAAAAAATCCCAAACCAAATTTGAAAACGAAAGTAAACTTTAACAAACAAAATGACACAGAAATCAAAAATGTGTTTGAAGTTCTAAGAGGAACAGACCACCAACAAGCACAAATCACCAATGGGACAGTGACCATTTGAAAAACTTTAAATGTGGCTTTACCAATATTAACATTTATTCAATTTTGCAAAATATCTTATTTTCTGCAACCTAGGTAAAATTTGGAAAACAAAAATGATGAGAATTGTTAATAACAAATACTATTCTATGTTCCCACATATCGTCCAATAAAAATGGTACCCCACTTATGTGGCTGGGCTTAATGCCTCTGAAAAAATATCTCAAAAAGTAACCTTAATACATCATATTTTACCCAGTAAAATTACATTTGTTTTCTCAATGTTGATAGCTGCAGAACCTAGGAGCTATCTCACCCACCACCTGGAGAAACCTACCAAGCTCACACATTTCTGAAAAACTATGGTAGTTTAGGTGGTGTGACTCATGACAAGACATGATGTTTTCTTACCCATTTGGGATTGGAAACCACAAACGTTGGCTAAAAACACACATCTCACTCACACTTCTGTGAGAGAAAGTTCCAGAGGCTGCAGGGATCCACCTAATCCCTCCCACCCAGCAGTCCACAATTCTCTCAATAAAAGGAGTACCCCACCTTGTGTGGCTGGGCTAAGCTCCATGATAGGAAAGGCCTTAAAACACAGCATTAACAGATCAAAAAGCTTCACTGAAATTATTTTAAGGCAATCTGGTACTTGTGGAGTTTGGGCCTTGGCTCTGTTGCTTTCTGAAAACTATGCATCCAGGAGTGTCTAGGATTCACATAGATCCCTCTTTTATTGGCCACAGTGCCCAAACAACAAACTTTGGTAAAACATATATTTTCCTTACATTTCTGCGAAATGATGTTCTAGAATCTATTTAGATGCACAAAGTTCCTACCAAATAATTCCCCACTGGTGTGGGTGTGCCAACCATCTGCAGCAGGAAGAGCTCTAAAATGCAACATAGACAGCATGGATCTGAATAGTGCAGTCATTCCACATGGCAATTACAAAGAAGTTTGGATTCACCCTCACTTTGCTGGCCCATATGTCAAAACTACACTCATAATATTCAAAATTACCTCTCACTTGCCATCGAGATGGGGATGATCTGCACCACAGATGAGTAGAAAGTCTTTAAGGGTGGGGGAAAGGTGATGAATAGGCCCAGAATCTACAGGGCTGCCCACCCTCACCCCAATTTGTTTCTCCTAAAAAAAAAGGTATCCATAGTGTACAATGTGCTTTTTGCAGGAATGTGGTGAATCCCTAATCAAACTACAGTGGGGCAGAAAGACTGTTGGGCTCATTCTGGGGTGGGAACACAGTCAGCCCCCTACACCTTTTGTAAACCACATTTCTCTGGTGACTAGTTCACTTTCTACTCACTGAGGATCAGATTAGGGGCAAACAACCCATTTTGGCATACCTATCTCCAAAAGGGGCAGACAACCACTGCACATTCTGAGGTGGAAATAATGCCCTGTGCCATCTTGAAATCCTTGCTGTCTAGTGAGCTTTGTGCCTCCCATCTGAAAAGTGGATCTCTGGCTGGGGTTAGCCCTCTCAAGCAGGGTTCCGCTAGGGAGAGACTGCAGTAAGGGGGTAATTCTCCCATTCCCATCATTGCCACACTGATTAGTGAAGGGAAGGCAGAGTTATGCTGTCGAGCACCAATCAGGAAGTGAAACCAGTGGTCACTATTGGCACAAACGGATTTTCACTTTCCCATCTATGATATCAGTGTGCTGCATTGCATGTGGGCATCACCGGTAGAGAGGAGAGGGGTTGAGGGCTGAAGAGGAAGCAATGCGTCTTTGACCCTCACAAAGAAGTAGGTAGAAGAAAGCCTCCATTACTTGCACCAGAGTTTCTCCTGAAACACGCTCCAGCAGTGGCCACTAGCTGATGGCAGCACTGAAGGGATGAAATTATCAGAATAAATATCAATCATTTGAAATACTGTGTTTTTATGTGGTCTATGCTGTGAACATATTCCAGAAAAAAGCCACAAACGACATTTATAATTGTGAAGACTTATGGCCTGACTTAAATATTGCCGGAGGGGTTACTCCATCACAGCAGTGATACATATCCCGTCCTCTGAAATCCAAATCCCATTATTTCCTATGGGATTTAGCTTTCGGCAGAAGGGATATCCGTCACCACTGTGAAGGTGTAACCTATCTGCCAATATCTAAATCAGGCCCTTATTCTCAAAGATATTCAATAATTTACAGAGGAAATATTGAATTATCACAATTCAATTTGTTATATCTTTCCAACCTTAAAGATCTTATTTCTTATCTCTGTGCCATTTTTGTATTGCTTCCAACATCACATTCCCCATGCTAAACAAATGAGAGGCTAGGGTAACTTTTTTGCATTTGGATTAAGGATGTATTAGTATCTGGCAGTGTCTCTAGAAGAAACTGTACAAAATGTCAATGCATAGTCCACATTTTGGGGGGCTCAGTAGATTAAGTACATACAACAAGTTTGTAGAAGAGAGGGCAGTGGGACAGTGATTTAGTATGAACTAAATATTTAGATATCTGCAAAAGATCAAATGGTTTTGTATGAATGTTCAGAGCTTTCACCACACAGCTATACCTGGATGTTCTTGGTCTATTATGCAGGCACTGAAGACACTTTTGAAAAGCAGTGAGGCAGATATGTGTATTAAGACACAAATGAAGGCTGGTTCAGTGTAGGGGTACCCCAAGAGCCAAGGATCTGAATCTACATGGAAATCAAAAAAAGCAATGGACAGCATGAAAAACAACGGTAAGCATCTGAAAATGGATCTAATTTGCACAAGAACCCATCCATCAGCAGTACAAGATGTTGATAGCTGTGGACAGGTCAAAGTGGTCATAAGTGATAAAATGAAAGACATTTTCCAGTGTCATAAGTACCACTATTGGCCGTCAAGGATGAGGGTTTTTGAGTAGTCACATTATTTTCGAAACTAACGTTCTGATCCATGTATTGGGCAAGTTGCATGAAGGTTTTGACAGGCAGTGTAAATTATGAGGATTTGGAAAATAACGATTATTGTTGTGTACGTAATAAAGAGGAATGTTGGATTTAGTCACCAAATTAGCTGTGAAGTTCCTGGTTGACTGTGAATGACATGCGTTAGCAAGGAACACAGAGATACACATAGTAATGAGTGTGGTTGCAGTTGGAATTGAAAATAGATAATTTGTCTATTTGTACATTGTAATTTCTACATTTTCATTGCTATTCATAATGGAGTGGGTGGCCACACACTACCAGAATACGGGAGATGAAGTGCGAAGGAAAAAAACACTGATTGTTGCCACTGAAAATGTGTTTGTCAGACACAGCCAATCATGCGATGTTGCTTGAGCTGGTAATATAAAGTGAAAAGAGCCAGCAATAAAGGACAAAGCCTTATTGGCTCCTATACGAAGGGCAGTTGAAATTACAGGGAGCTGAACCAAAATTGTTTGTGTTTGAACAGAATATGGGTGAAATGCTAGAATACAGTTTCATATAGATGTGAATGTAAAATCACAGACTAAGTAAAAGAATACATAATTTAAATACAGCATAACAATTGAAAAAACAATGAAGGGCAGGTAAAAAATAATGTACATTTATTAAAAACACATATATAGAAAGCTAAAAAATGATGACCTCAGAACAGATTTATTAGGAAAAAGGGAAACAGAAGTAAGAAGACAAGGTCATATTAATTAAAACAAGGTAGGAAAGGGTTGGTTTGCATAGGGGCTTGACCACAAAATTGGAAATGTGAAATATACGGGAGTGAGAAATACACTAATTTTGAAAAACAAAGGGTGAAGGATAGTTGAGGGTATACCCCTCCAAAAAACAAGATAGAAATGAGAATAAAAAAGAGGGAAGACCCTGGAAGAGTAAAAGGGATTGGACAAATGGAATGGATTTTGGGGGTCACATCAGTGACCAAACATTTTGAAACATCGACAAGACACGGAAATTAAAAAAAGTGAAGGGAAAGAAAAGTATCTATGACAATCTCTTATAAAAAAAAAAACAGAGTGAAGCAATCATCATGGTAAATGCATTGACATTGTTACAACAATCAGTGGCAAAGCCAATGTGTCAGGTTGACAAGCTGGTGCAATAGTTAACTATATATTGTTTATTGCAAAAAAATGCCAAACAACAAAAAAGGAGCCCAAAAAGCCACTACTTAAACATGACAAGCATATGCTTACATTGTTTTGAATTTCAAAGATTAAACCATTTCATATAATTTAGAGAAGGTACAGAAACTGTTTTTATTACTAATGCACATTACTGGAAAATAAGATTTGATGCAAAGAAAAGATTCTATTGACTTTGAATTGTTCTAGATTGAATACATAGTTTAAACATGCAAGTGGAGACAAAGACAAAGAATGTAAGGAATGGAATAATGGATGAAGAAGTATAACACCAAAGCCCATCTAGGTATGTATTTAGGTATGTATTTTCATTTATGATTTGTTACTATTGGATGAGGCCTGTTGAGATGGCTATAACTATCGTTGGGCCACATATAAAAAAGATTGTAAAAATACATTTAAAAAAAAATATTCTATAAAACGTTTCTGCCAAATGTAAATGCCACTTCAAGAAAATCACAAGTTACCTCTCCCCATTCAGAGGAAGAGGAATGGCAGGGTTTCTGATGCAGGATCCTCAGCACAGCAGGCTCTGCCTTTGGACACCTGTGACCTGGTGGCCGGTGTGCTACAGGGCTGTTAGGGTCATAGTGACTATCACCCCGTTCTTTTTAGTGTCGGGCAACCAGTACTTTTTTTCCCTAAACAGGACCTCCATGTGAGATATGGTAGTGTGTTAGAGAAATCATACAAAGAGACAAAGCTCACTGTATGTCTAAAATCCCCCAAAAATAGTGCTTTAGAAGTTTATCCTTGCAGAACGCAATTCTTTGCTGTGCAGGAGTTTCTAACATTGCAAGCATTCCCCAATGGACGAGTGGCTTCATTAGAACTGCTGCAACTGCAGAGGCTCAAATGAATGCAAAGAGATGTCCGCCAGGCAAGCGATAATTGATTGTACATTTACGTATGAAATTTTCAATAATTTTTACATTGGTTAGTGCTTAGGAAGATATTAGCACCATCACTGTTGTAGTCAATCATTTAACTAAGTTTAAATTGTTCTTGTTAGGGATGTTAATCATACTGTTGTGGGTATTAAGTCAACCTCAATAATTACAGAGCAACTGGCGCTATCCTGCCATTGGATTGTAAATGTCAGATGAATGTGGTTGCGCTGCTAGAAAACGGATAATATATTTAGGATGTACAGAGGTTAAAAGGGAAATCCGTTTTATGATTTAATAAATACTATATCCATCAAGGCTACATCTATGCATATAGTCTCACCCATGAGGCAACTGAAGCAGAAATATAAAGCACTATTCACATTTTAAGACAGTAAGTAAAAATAAATAAAAAACATTGGTTGGTTTTACATACTCCAATTATAAATTGATTTGGAAGTTATTAGGGCTGGCATGTTATTATAATGTTTGCAAACTTGTATTAAATAATATCAGAGTGGGCTCGTAGATGGATCAAATCAAGAAGCTATCTTGTGTTTCACCTGGGGAGACAGGAAGACCTACAGGTGATTACATCACAATGGAATTTCTGAGAGATGCTGGCAATGGAGCACAATGCTGATTACACCTCTTAAGCTAAATGCTGCAAAACCTCTGGGGCTCGGTTATATGGGGCCTCATTACAAGTTTTCTGTTCAGTGGACCGCTTTGGCGGTTTGACAGCTGTCGGGTTGGCAGTGGGACCGCCATATTATGAGTCATGCAGGCCTATGGAGCAAAGACTGCCTCAGTCCTGCCGGGAACTGCCAGGCAGCACAGAACGCCATGGTCACGAGGCAGCACAAACAGGCTGGTGGAGCCTATGTTTCCTCCGACCACACATTATGGAAGGTGGGGGATGACTGGCTGCCATCAATGTGGGGGCCTGAGCTTGGAAAGATCACTGTAGGTCAGATTGTGCACTATGAATGCCTTCCACGAATACATTTGTGTACTGTAGTTGGGTGGACAACACCTGGATGGCATTCAGAATGGCTGTCTGACCCACAGAGATACTTCTCAGGGAGTCAATAGCCTCCTGGGGCTATTGACTCCCTGGGGCAAAGGAGACACCCACCCTCTTAGGTGAACGGGCACAGCCAACTGGGTGGAGAGGAACAGGGAGGGTGGCGATAGCACTAGATGGTACACAGGGACATCTCAATGGATCTACCATCCCTAGGGAGTGGCCACTGGAGGAAGAATTCAATGATGACGAGGCTGAATATATGGTCTGCCCATGGCACTCCCCTCACCCTCAGACCACTGAGTCCCTCTGTGTTGGTGTTGTCTTGACCCGAGGTCCCGTGGCATAATGCTTCCCCACTCTGCTGTGTCCTGTCTCGTTCACTTCCCTGGGCTGATGCCACAAAGACAAAGAGAAATAGGTTCATCAGATGTCCATGATCACACTTGAACAGCAGTTTTGATTGGCAGACATTACCCTGATATAAAGTTGTCCCCAGCAACAAACTCCACTGAAGTGGCCCATACATGTACCATACCATATACTTGCATGCCATCTGGACTGTCAACAGTTGCCCATAGAAAAATCAGGATCTCAGACAACTAAAATGGCATGGCTGAAGTTGTGCAATCAAAGTAACCATTGAACAAGTAGGAGACCTCATCGCCTTCAATGCTTTGCCTCATGGAGCATTCATCACTTACCTGTCATCATACAATCCCACACAAGATCATGCACACATCTATTTGTCACGTACACAACAATGACACAACAATAAGAACTGATGCTCCCGCAACATGTTGCTGACAATAGTACAATAGCCTGGAGGAGGCGACATGGAAATACTCATGTCACACTGGAAACAGTTCTGCAAAGCACATTTCACCAAGTGATATTTGTCCCAGTGGAATCCTGGAGGTAGTACTAATGTTGCTCAGATATGCCATACATTTGGCATGGAAATGTACACTGTAGACAAAATGGGCAAAATGTCAGGGACATATCTCTCTAAAATCCACAACGCAATGAATCAGCAAGTCCCAGGGAAATCACCACTAATGTCTAGCACCCCTTATAATGACATACTCTAAGTGCATCAGTCGACACCATTACTCCCTTGAATGTTGGAGATACCCAGAGATTTGCAAGTACTTGTAGAAGACCCTCATCATATTGCCCAATTGGAAGCTGCACCAATGTCTCCATTTTGGTCATGCTAACCCAGATGTATGTGGATGAATGCTTGTACCCAATCACACGTGTTTCCTTCATAACTGCAAGTCACTCCAGGATGCATGACAACAGTCAGGTTACAAACCTTCCCCATTTTACATGTGCAAATCACTTTGATACATGGTTCTACATCAATGACATGGAAATGCACATTGTGGGTAAAAATCTCTAGGCCTGCCTGTCATGTACCTCACTGGTACTGCAGTTTTACATGCCAAATGTCATGTTTTGATGGGTGAGGGTATGTGTCAGTCAGTGATCAGTCGTGATACACTTCTGTCTGTGGCACAACATGAAATGTACCCCCATTGTAAATGTCTTATCCCACATACATGTTGGCATGCACATACTGAAATTATCCCCTCAACACAGGTAGATCATACGTGAAACAGCAGCTTACAAATGTTTTTCTAAAGAGAAAGGGACTCATGCTGACATGTAGGCACAAGGACTGTTGGCAACAGTGATGGCACATCATTTATGTCAATGGACATTCTACAGTTACCATGGGAAAGTAGTGATCTATAGCTGCACCCCAAAAAAATGTATGCAGTGACAGATGTATGATGGCCATCTTCACATTACATACAGTAGCAAGGCACCAGCACCCGTCAATTGATGACGAAAAGTAGCCTTTGGGTGGCAGAGGCCAATATCCTCATTTTACCAGACACATGGCTGAGGACAGTGATCCATCACTACCTTTGTTTTGGCCTGTACCACTGAGGAGTAGTGGTCTACTGCATAGATATTACACCCACTACAGCAACACACAGAACGTGATTAATCACAGCTATAGGTTGTACATGGAGAACAAGTTGTTTGTGGATTGAACACAACTGCGTCCTAGGTCCCTGGACCAATTGGCAAGGCACATCAGTGTACAACACATGACATGCCTACACAAACAATGCCTCATCTACTGCATTACACATGTCACATCCCTAATCATCAGGGGGAGCTACCAAAACCTAACACATCAGCTTGGCAATGCGACAGGCAAGAATGTGCCCTATACTCACCCCGTCTATCTGCTGTGGTGTCCTCAAACGTCCATCAAGGTCTGGGTAGGCCACCACCAGAATGTGGGCCATTAGTGGGGTCATGGTGCGACGGGCACCTCGCCCACGTTGAGAGGACATCCCAGCTGGACCTCAGCCATCTTCTGGGTCCAGCATCTCAGTTCCTCCCACCTCTTGTGACATTGAGCGCTCTGCCGACCTGTGGACCCCCAGGGTCTGCACGTTCTTGGCGATGGCTCTCCATAGCTCCTTTCTTTGATGGGTGTTGTCCAGCATGGATGAAAACGACAAAACAAGAGATTACAATCATTATTTTTGTCACAAATGGTTGAGTCACATGCATGTCAGAAACACCAAGCTAGAACTTTTCCATTTGTTAACACTCCACAATTGTGAAACACACAAGCCCATAACTACAGGGAAATGACTACAGACATATGTATTTTCATCTGCAGACTAATCCACTAACCTGCTCATGGCCTACAATGACTAAGCAAGCTTACTGACATCAAGGTAGCACCGCCTCCAGCAAGTTGTACTGCTTTGTGAGTTACAATGAAACACTATATGCCTGTGTGGCTTCTCCTCTCATTAGGCCTGACTGGACCAACACACTCACACTCTGTGAGATTGACTCACTGCATACAGTCCCTACAAGCAACTGCCACAGTATAAACTTCATTACACTTGAGTAACAATCAAGGGGCTTGCATGGTGGGAACAGAAAGTGTTCTCGTCCTTGTCCATGTGTAGACATGTGGAATAACAAATGTAGACTTATGGCACTTCAAGGGGTGAATTCTGTAGTATGCACCTTTACCACATAGCAGTGTCTATACAACAGAGATGGCATCCAACATACAACAATGTGAATTGTACAGTTTCTGCTATGTGACCAAGCTTCTGAGTCACATTATATGGAATCAACACACTGTCTGCACTGTGGGACTGTCATTTATACAATAAGCCTGTACAGGACAACTATGACCTGTGTGAAGGTGACAACAGAGCTCTGGGAGTAAGGGACCTTCATGAGCCTAAGACACACATTGACAATAATGCAAAATGCACATATGGACTAGATTAATTATTTACCTCTTAAACATTCTTAAATTAGTCAAAGGAATGAAGGAATCAGGGCAGGTTTTGCACTAGAGCATCATATTGGCCACATGCAAGGATCTGCTGGGGTACAGGGAGCGGGCAAAGTGTCACAGTTGCATAGCCACAGTGACACTCCTACAGCCTGAACTAGGTCCCATACTGGGAGATGCATTTGACAGGCCCTGGTCTCTGCATGCTGATCATACAGAACCTACATGACTCTCCATTCCCATCACTTCCATGTGTGACAGTACATCATGTGGCCATCAGCATTTTGACATGTGTTGTCTGTGGCAACCTGAAGGGCACAGTGAGTCATGATATGCCTTCCAGAAAACAGTTTACAAACACCAGACGTGGTTTGAAAGATCTCTGGCACTATACACATTACTCAAATGACTCATACAAGGCACACACAGAGCTAATGATGTCATGCCCATACATTTTGTCCAACATTTACAACAATCATGAGGAAAGAGATGTAATGGGATGGCAGTAATATCTCCTTACCTAGTTATGTGCATCCAACACAAGAACAATCTAGGCCCCTAAAACCTCACAAAACACAATGTGACTGAACTTAACATATGGCACTGGCCATCAATACCTGCCCATTCTACATACCAATGATGCCAAGCAGACAACAGGCACACAAGAAGCCTAACTGGCACAAAGGGGCACATATAGCCTGTGAGGGGGAAAAGGATGATGAAGTACATATACAATGGTGCACATGAGGTACCTATCTGCTACTCTGGTGAGCCACTGAGCTGTTCAGACATGGGTGGATCTCATTAACTAGCCTCTACAGCTCCTCTGGAGATAAGGCAGTGGCCCTATCACCTTCTGGATGTGGCATAATTTCTCCCAGAGGCAGCAGACAGCAGCTCAGGTAATAGAGGTGTTGCTGGCAGCAGTGTCAGGAGTCAAGTGAGTGAATCTGCTGAAAAAGGTTGTCACGTCTGCCACGTATGTGGTTATCACCACTGGAAGATACAGCCATTGGCCCGCGACTGCCACTGGCAACAGCGTTAAATTATGACTGTGTCTGCCACGGTTGCAACCGCCTACTGCCATGATGACTTCCATGGGTGTTGCGGGTGGTTCCTAATGTCCAGTGGAGTATGTCAGGCATCCACCATTTTGGCAGCCTGAAATGCTGCATTGAAGTTTATAAAATGTATCACACCTACAAAACACTTTTTTGTACCTCACAAACATCCTTATCCTGTCTTGTCATGTAGGTCCTACTGCTCAACAAACCATTGTAGTATGCTGCAGGGTGCAGAAGTTATTTAACAGCAGGGCACAGTACACCACTGCCAGCGGTCATTTTGGTGGGTGGGATATACAGTCACATTTTGAGGGGCAATTGTGTAGTAGATCTTTGAATTTCATCTAAATCCATGTTGTGGACACATGTGCTAAAATCCATGGGGGTCACATGGGACCCTTGTGTAGCTGGCAGGTGTCATGTTCACTGTGTGTCGTGTCTATACAGTCAGAAATGCTTTGTCACATTGTGTCATTGACATGCATCATGTATGTTGCTGTGGACACACTGACTAATGTTAGAAAGCATGTCTTGCAATACATAGGTACCCAGTGAGAGGGAGGATTCAATAACCTTCTGTCTACAGTGCAGTGCAAGACCTTCAGACAATGGAACAAAGGCACATCATCATGTACTGCCACCTGGATAGTCAAACACCAGTGGACTTATGTTGTTAGTTGGAGCCAGATCTGATACCAGCTATTAGTTATCCAATGAGCGTACCACCCATTGTACAAGTCATGTCAGTATTACACCTCCTAGTTACAGGGTCCTTCCGACACATAGTGGCCCTATCTGCTGGTATGTCACAACCTATGTTCAGTCCAATGTTGAAGGATGTCTTCTCAGCAATGTTGAAACACCTTGACATCTAAATCCAGTTTCTCTGACGTGAGGATTTTGTCCATGTGAAGGCTGACTTTTATGGTTTTGCGCAGCTTCCACATGTGGTGGGAACCATTGATGGCACACATGTTGGCTTGGTGCTACCACAGGCCAATAAACAGATTTATGTTAACTGAAAAAACTTCCATTCCATCAAAGTTCAAGTTGTCTGTTTGGTAGATCTCTACATTTCACTTACTGTGCCTGTTATCCGGGCTCAGTTCATGATTCTTTCATAATGCAAAACAGCACCATACCCCTGCAGATGTCAAAACTGTACCCAGAGAGGGCCTGGCTCGTTGGTAAGTCTCATCTGTCCTGATTGTATGTGTGCCATGTCAGGTGAGGCAACCATGAAGTCATTGACTCATTGTTGCACATATGTCCCATTCCTTAACAGGAGACTCAGCATATCCAAACTGACCTTTGCTGTTGATGCCACTAAGGAATCTGAAGGTCAGATTTTGGTGTCTGGACAGGACTGTTAGAGCCCTCCTACACTCTCCTGGAAAGGTGTGTCAGATCACCATGTTATGCTACATGCTCTATAACATCATCCTGTGGAGGAATATCCCGTACATCCTAGAGGAGAGTGAGCCTGCAGTACCACTGGGTGAGACTACTGAAATGTCAAGTGAGGATGACAGTGGTGAAGAGAAATCAGCTGACTTGTGGCTACTTTTCATGAGTGTAATTATGTCATGTGATTTTATGACTGTGACTGTACATTGAATTGCAGTTATGAGAATGTGTGGAGCTGAGTGTATTAGAAACAACTAGGGAGCCGATACTCTGCAATATTTAGCCAAAGGCTGCTTGATGAGGTAGCTCTTGACATATCCCCACCTTGATGATTTTGCTCAGTTTCCTTGCAATGTAATTTCACTTCCACGTGCTTGCTATGTGATTTGTGTAATAGGTGTTGTTTCAAGCCTATACTCCTTGATTTGTCTTTGTACAAGAACCTTTACCATGACATGCTCATGTGGGCATTTCAAAATTGGACTGTCCTAGTTAAAGTAGGTGACAGATTTAGGGTGTATGAGACCTGTGCAAGACAGCCCGAACAGTGTTTGGATGGAAGGTCAGAAGTGCACAATGGACTTGTTTTGTGTGCTGTGGTGGGCCAATTGCATCATGTGTGTCAATATGTGGGCATGAAATATGTAGTCATAGATTGTGAACAAGTCATTTTCCCTTCACATTGGCTAAACACTATTCTTGTGTGACCTGTATGTAGCTATAGATTTGTTTAATCCCTGTAGGCCACAGTGCCTGTATCACGACAATGCCATGCTTGTATCATACCACCAGATGCATGGTCATTGGATTAAGAAGGGCCTGTGATCAGGTACTGTTGTACTGCCATCTGTCTGTATCTTGGATTATGTGATGTTGAATTACTTTGCTGTGGTATGTGATAAGGCTCAAGCTGCTGAGATCAACCACTCCAATGTTTGCTTGTTCTACAGGACAATGTCTGACAAATCCCTTCCATCCGTGGTCTGGGGGGCTGTTCCCTGTAATGTGTACTTTGACTCAGTATGAATCACACATTTGTGTTTCAAGACGCCCAGACATATAGGCAGCCTATGTGCTGTACACCGGAATAAAATGCTTGGTGTGACCAGACACATACTAATTTGTTGCGTGTAATGATTGTAATTCTAAGGAGGACACTGTATACCTATATTATTTTCCTCCTTGCACAAGTAGCTTGTGTCTTCATCATAAGGTTCACATGGTCTTACATCTCTAATTTTTCAAAATTTAAAAATTAAGTAAGCAAACAATGAGTTTGTGATGGGTGAATTTATTACACTGTTGATGTAAGAAATACAATTTGGACAGAAAGGAACAAAAAAGTTAAGTGGAGGTGTCAGTCGTGGTGAATTAAACAATTGGAGGAGATGCAACACGATTGGGAGTCCAAAGTCCAGAGCACTCCTTCCATTGGAACTGGTCGATGGTTGACGATTAGTCAACAGTATGAATATGTGGCACACAAAGAAGTTCCTTTAGGAAGAGGTCACTGCTGGCAGTTTTAGGTGTCTTGCCATTTGCTCCGCCTGGATTCTTTGCTGGATGTCTCTGCTTGCGTGTGGTGGGATCTGCTGCTACAGAAGCAATAATGTCTGGGACTTTTTCACCCTCTGGCACGGCCTCCCTTCCAGTGGCTGGCACCAATGTTAATGTGCCTGGTGTTGATGAGCCAAAGGAAGGGGAAGATTGGTTTTCAAAAGCCCTGCTCAGGACTGTGTGTATGTCCCACATCACCCCTGTTAGGAATGCTATGCTAGTATTGTGGGCCTCCATCTGTTCTTATATGTCTCTGTGTATGTCCCTCTGTAGCTGCTTTATTTCCTGGAGTTCGGTCAAGACCTATCCCATCACACCTTGGGTCTCCTAATAGACTCCCAAGATGTAGGTTATAGTGTCCTGACAGGAGAAGCCCCATTGGCCTCACCTCGCTGGCCCACATCATTCCTCCCACACCGTACACCCATGGCCCCATGACCTTGCCACAGGGTGTCCTTCCCCACTGGGTCCTGGAACGTCATTGTCTGATGTGTTGCAGGATCCAGGGATAGGGGGCACAGGATAGTAGGCACTGTGCTTAGTACACTGTTTGAGGGACAATTGGTTGCCTGTGATGTTTAGGCAACTGGGCTGGGACATGTTGATGTGGACACAATGAGACTCACTGTGGGTGTCTGACCAGGTTGCTCAGATGGGCCAGAACTGTCCTCCACATCCAGATGTCCAGGAGTGTCTTCTTCACTGAAGGCTTCATCCAGGGGGTAGTGGCAGTCTCTTCTATGGCCTCTGTGTGCCCTGTGGCAGTTTGACCTGCTGATATGAAAGATACAATTTTACCGGTTATATCATAACATCTACCCCCCAACAGTTTAGTGTTACACTAAGTAGAGACATTGTACAAAGTTTAGTTGCAGTTAGTCCTACTGTGGCAAATGCCCATGGTATTGGTTTATTGACATGACATTTGTGTTGCCTGCTAGAGTTTTTTGACTGAATCAGCTGCTGAAATGTACAGATCATTAGCCCTTGGGAGGATGGCCTGAGAATGCCATCTTGCCACCAGTGCATGCAAGACAGTGGCTAAGCCATATTGAGGCCTAGTTGATTGTGATGCAGGCAGACCCAGGGGTTTGTTGTATTTGTGACTAGAGTCATCATGTGGTCAGTGCAGTGTGAATGTGTCTGCTGCCAATACCATTCTGTTTATGCATCTTTAGGCCTTTGGGAGAATTATTTCGCACACTGGTAAGTGTTCTTCCTATACTCAATAGTTTCATCTTGGATTAACAGGTCAAGATGGAGCTAGGTAGCCATACACATTGCAGAGTTAAGCATGATTTGTGTTTTGGTCGCTCCCAGGTGACACATTAAACAAATGGTATCCTCCCAGCTGAGTAAACCAACAATAATAGTTGCCAAACAGTGGTCTTCAATGAATGAACACTGTTCTGGTGTTTGTAGTCAGGAAAAACTGTGCCCCCTGTAAGTTGCAGTCAGGTTATTCCCCCTACTTTACACACCAGACCAATGTTGTTTACACAGGTGAGCAAGTTTAATTTGGGAGTTGACACACAGGGGTCTTGGACAAGGGAACACTGAGCTGGTTATTTGGGTTATATAAACAGTGTCTGCTGGGAGTTGCAGTCATGTCATTCTCTCTACTACACACATTTGACCAATGTTCTCCCCCCCCGGGTGAGTACACTGCAATTGATAATTGTGAAACAGATGTTTTGGGGCATATGACCACTCTGCTGGTAATTGGAAGAGTGCCCTTAAATTTATATTAAACAAACAGGGGTATTTGGACAAGTGAACACTGTTCTGGTGATTGAAGTTAAAGGAACAGTGCCTGCTTGGAGTGGGAGTCATGTCAGTGCACGTACTACATGCACTATACTAATGCCATCTCCTCAGATGAGTACACTTCAATTGTGAGGTGTCCAATAGAGGTCTCTGGACACGTGAACACTGGGGTAGTGAGTGAAGTACCAGTAAATGAGGCAAAAGGTAAGCTATAAGCATGCATGACATATTGGTGAAATTTTTTGTGTTGTGACTAACCAGACTCCACTCCCCCAGGTATTCCAGTAAAGCCCTCAGGATGCAGGATGGCCAATACCGTCTCCTCTCAGGGAAAGAGATGTAATCGGGCACTGGTAGGACCATTGTCTGTCTTCTTGGCCTGCAGCTGGGGCCTGGAGACCAGAGAATGCACCTTGCCCCTGAGGTCATTCCACCCCTTCCTGATATCTTCCCTTGTGCACAGGGTGGTATCTACAGCATTTACTTTGTCAACAATCCTGTCCCACATTTCCGTTATCCTACTGAGAGTAGTATCCTAGACTTTTGCTCCAAACAATTGTGGCTCTAATCTTATAATTTCATCCACCATGACTCTTAACTCATCTTCAGAAAAATTGGGATTTTTTTAATGTGACATGGTGAAACAAACAAAAAAGGGTGACAGTTACTTACTAAACAGAGGAAGTGCAATAAGGTGTAATAGACAAAAGTGTGTGGGATGGTGAAAAAAGGGTCCCTAATCTATGTATTCTACAAAATGAGGTGCTCAGGCCTTATTGTCTTGTGTAAATGCAAAGGACTGTGGTCTGTGGAGGGGTGTGTTTTCTAGTGTCCTTGCAGGTGTGTCTAATGTGGCAATGTCTGTCAGCTGTACACAGTTTTTTCATATATAAATTCACTGCAAATATTACATTGATATTATCAATGATGTTATCAGACATGCCATGAGTACCCCAAATTGTGGGGTAGTTAGCACTGCATGGCGAGCGAGCGAGTTATAGTTACTTTCGGGCACAAGTTATAGTTATTTGAGATACCTATAAATGGTGAATTTCCATGCTTTTGTCGAGTAAATTCAGAACCTAACTATAACGTCCCTGGAACATTTGTATTTTTTCAGTGAATTTCTATGGGTTTTTTAATGTAAAGTAATTTTAAATACTATACGTTATTCCAAGACCAGCCGTGCATGGCCTTCGGCCAACCAGGCCTTGCAGCCAAGCCCTTATAACCACCCAACCCCATGCTACTCATGGCCTTTGGCCCTGCACAGCACAGGTTGGCCACAGGACCTGTCTCTGTCAGTGAATCTGTGAGTGGGTGCTTGAGTGTCTGAGTAGGTCTGAAAGTGGGTGTGAGTCTATGAGTGGGTCTGAGTGGATGTGTGAGTGGGTGCATGGGTCTCTGATTGCATGTATGAGTGAATTAATTAGTGTATGAATGAGTCAGTGTATTTGTTTTAAACTTTTTTCACATTCGCAAATATTTTGCAAATAATTTGCAAACATTTGTGAATTTTCACGAACACCGCACATGGTAACATGAAGGTATTTTGAATCCATAATGGGCCCCAATATCACACCTCTATAACACCCCTGAGGTCAGGGTACCTTCACCCTGACCCCTTATGCCACTTTCAATTTGAATGTTCACACCCTGGGACCCTGTCCTGTGAAATAAAATGACGGTCACAACTTTCTAGTCAGGTTGCAGTCAGCAAATTGCAACGCTTCTTTTCGCACACATATTTTCCAAAAATCACAACTTTTGTGAATTATTTGTGGCCAGAGGTATCCACATTTATTTGCCCATAAATGTCTCCTAAACTACTGAATGCATTTACACCAAGTAACAAAAATCACAGTCTGCATACTGGCAGCAAGCTTTCTGCTAAGTTCTATGTAATTCCATCCAGTGGTTCGGGCTGTAGATGTGTTGACAGGTCATATGGGAATTAACATGGGAAAAGCAATATTTTTTGAGCCCCCATTTTCTTGGTCCCCACTTGATGGATTACCTCAGAACTTCCTGTGCCCAACAAGATTCACTGAGCCACTTGTTTTGGAAAATGTATTGAAGATTCGTCAAACAATGCCAAACAGACATATCACTGAAAAACCAAAGGTTATAGTGACTTTATAGTTAGGTTCTAAATATACTTGTGCAAAACCAGTGAAATTCTGCAGTTATAGATAGTATTCTTACAAGCAACTATAACTTGTGCCCTAAGATAACTATAACTCGCGCCCTAAACCTAACAACCTCAACCTCCACAAACTACCATCGAATTAACATTTAAAAATGAATCTGAGTTTTTTTCATCCAACAGAAAAGAAAGGACCTGGTCCACATTAGAACACACCTAAAAGAAAAGCAGCAAACTGGAGTGAAACATCTAAAAAGAACATTCATGTAGGTATACAAAATATAAGTAGTTGAAACATTTTGCATGTAAGTAACACACATGCAAAGTTTTAAATATTATTTATGCTGTTACACTACTTTCAAATACAATGACAGAGAGAGCTGAGTATATAACATTGCAGAAAGGAAAGCACTAACTAAGGCAATTATTACGAGCTCAGCAGTTGAACTGCCTGAACTCCAATATGGCGGTGGTGAGGTGAAAGTCTAGCCGGCAGCCTCACCACTGTCATATTACGATGTGTCCACCAGGCTGACTGATGGAAACCTTGTATTAGGACATTTCTGCTTGCCAGCCCGGTGAAAACAGTGCAGCACCATTTGTCTTGGCTTGTGGGAAGTTCAGAACACCCCCGTGGCCCCCAACTCTGTCTTTCCACCAGCCTTTTCATGGCAGGGACCCCGCCATGAAAAGCCTGGCAGAAAGGAAAGTCATGATCAGCACAGCAGTGCCGAACTCAGCACCCCCTTCGCTGACAAGGACTTTTACTGCAGCCAACTAGTCCAGATCCCTGATCCAAGAAGAGGCAGTGGTCTCCTGGGTATCCCACTGCCAGAATCGCAATCAGGTGGTTGGACTTCCAGGACTGTGGTGGTCTGACAGCCACTGTGAGTTTTGCAGTCCTAGGACTGCCAAACTCATATTTAGGCACTAACGGCCAGATATACAAATTTCCGATATTGCGATTCGGAAATTGCGAGTCGGTGCGACTCGCAATTTCCAAGTCACAATATCGGTTGCAGAACGGTGTCTCAGAAACAGTCTGTGACTCGCTATGGGGTCGCAAAGACCCACCTCATTAATATTAATGAGGTGGGTCGCATTTTGTGACCCCATTGCGAGTCCCTGCACTAACAGGGATGGTGGCCTGCTGAAGTCAGCAGACCTCCATTTCTGTGACTGCTTTTTAAGTCAAGCAGTTTTTTTATTTTTTATTTTGCAGCCCGTTTTCCTTAAAAACAAGCTGCAAAATAAAAAGAATAACAAAACCTTTTGGTTTCGGTTTTTCAGAGTAGGCAGTGGTCCATTGGATCACTGCCTGCTCTGAAAAACCCTTTTTAGCAACATTCACAAAGGGGAAGGGGTCCCATGGGGACCCCTTCCCTTTTGCGAATGGGTTACCACCAGTGTGAGACTGGTGGTAACTGCAAATTGCTTTGCGACCACATTCGCGGTCACAAAGCAATTTAGCATAGCGATGCGAGTCGCAAATAGGGAGGGAACACCCCTTCCTATTTGCGAGTCGCATTCACAATTTGCGAGTCGGTACCGACTCGCAAATTGTGAATGTGACTCGCAAAAGGCTTTTTGCATGGCGCAAACTGCGATTTTCGCAGTTTGCATCATGCAAACAGCTTTCTACATCTGGCCCTAAGTTATATGGGTTATACCTACAACCAAGAAAGTGCATCAACAGAAAATGTAAAATGCAAAAGAGGATGTTGTTTCATGTAAGAGAACAGTACCACTCCCTAAATGTTACTGAAAAAAGGGGTGGTATTGCATTATAGAAGAAAGACAAGAACTGGCTCCCAGGAACCCACAACCAAAATCCCAAAGGAAATAATGTCCACAGTGCCTGGACACATCAGAGACCAACTACCACCAGTACCCACTTTAAAATGTTCAATTGCACAAACCTAAAAAAAGGCACCTGTGATACTCCTTCTGGCCCTAGAAGACTCCAAGATGTAGAAATGTCTGAACATTTAATAATGTAACATAATGAGGAACGTTTCATTTTTTCTGACAATCTACACAAAGAAAGATGAATTGTAACAGTCCGTATAGCACATATCTTTGTAAAACTAAGCCATTGTCCAACCTGGATGATGGATTGGACCTTCAAAATGAGTCCCCAAAAATTCACTCAGGTCTATACCATACATGTTGAACACTGAAACAATAATGTAAATGTAAATTAGCACTTGTATAGCGCACTACTCACCCGTTAGGGTCTCAAGGCGCTGTACTCATACCGCTATGGAACCCCTCCTGGCTTTTCCCTGTGAGGCGCCCACTCCTGAGCACCCCCAGGGTGAAGCCAGGCATCCAAGCGCTGTTGGGGCCGTTGTGGAGATTAAGCAAGCTATTGCCCAGAGTTGCAGAGTGGGACCCATGAATTAGATTAGGCACCGAGGCGAGAATTATCTGGTCAAGGGGAATTGAGCCCAAGACCTGCCGAAGCGGGACTTGAACCCTGGTCTTGAGCCAGATCTCTGCTTCAGGGTCTGCCGCTCTAACCATTGAGCCACACTTCTCCACTAATAATGACCCTTCTATATATGCCCTACTACCAAATGAAGAAAGCAGCACTTACTATGAAAGTTTAAATCCTATTAAACATAAAACAAATAACTAATGCCCACAAATAATAATCATAGACGTTGAGCAAGCCGTGGTCCAACTGATTTTAAAAGTTTACCCCTACACAGACATACAAGGCTGTACTGTCATTTCAATCAAAGCATATGGCGACACCTCCAAAAATCAGAGGTAAGTGTAGAATATTCTACAGACAGCAAATTGCCTTTGAAATAAAAACATGATAGTGTGAGCCTTTTCTAAACACTACAATTTACTGATAGAAAGCCAAATCTACCAACAAAATGAATACAAACTAAAGCCCTACTGGATGTTTTTAAGACACTTGGGTTAATAGACTGCATTGCTCTGGATATAGATGACAACCAAAATTCAACATAGCATGGTGGAATGTCGATTACAGCACTTTGGCACAACAAGCCAAGATAAGCAACTCAGTGGAAGGATGACACAATGCTTTCCAACCCACACGAGGCAGAGCAAAGCTACGAATATCTGCACATCTGTTAACCAAATTGCACCTAAACCTAGCTAACAAACCAAAAGAATATAGGACATGCTACAATTTAAAGTCAAACTCTTCATAAACAACAAAGGAGTAGATTACTGTAGCTGCAGATCTTCTTCTGTATCCACTTAATCAAAAATAATAATCCACCAAAAACGAGAGAAATATTGTCCAAAAAAAACAAAGAAAAATGTGAAAAATAAAATGAATCTAATAGAAATCCCACAAAGGAATTCAAAGTATCTAGGGAGGATAAGAAACCCAAAAAGGTTTCTAATAAAAGAAGCACTCTAGGAAACCAGAAAAAAAGGAAATCATAGTAAAAAGCATTGGTTTATTATGAACCAAAGGTGATCTCCTCTTTAAAAAAATGTAACTCCCATTGCCCATGGAACACATTTGTAGACAATACCCTGTAAAGTAAACAAGAAAACCCATCTGCAAAATACACAACATTCTCAGAAATATGTATACATCACACTTAGGGCCTTATTATGAGTCTAGCTGTCACAAGACCGCCAAACTTGTGGTGGTGGTCCGACTGCCGTGGTTTTGACAGTACGATCATTAAATTATTATTTTGGCAGTTAGATCGCCAAAAGACCACTGTCTCCATCAGGGTCAGTGATCCCGATGCTATGACGGCGGTCATGGTTGTAATCAGCCACGACGGCGCTGAAATCAGTGTCACCGTGCTGATTACAACCTTGTTCTTCACCAGCCTTTTCAAGGTGGTTCTCCTGCCATGAAAAAGCTGGCAGAGAACAAGTGCATGGGACTACAGGAGGGCCCCTGCACTGTCCATGACAATGGCATAGGCAGTGCAGGGGTATCCCTGCTCAGCACCTTTGAAATGAGCAGTGACTGCTGTGGAATTTCAAGGGTGCAGGTGCACCCTGGGCACGGCAGCATTTCTGCCAGCTCTATTATGAGTCCGGAACAATGGTGCTGCACCTTTTCCATTGTGTATAGAAGAGGAAAACCCAATCACCCATACCTGACCTGGGTTCAATACATAGTGCAAAACAAGATTGGTCTAGAGGTCGGGATACATTTTTAGGCGTGTTTGCAAAGATAAGTGATTAATACTTTCTTTGTTGTTAAACTACTTTCCAATATTTATTGAAAACAATTTTGCAAGGCAGGAAGTGACTCATCAGTAAATTCTTTTGTGACATTGAATATCTTAGTAACAACACATAGCACATCCATAAATTCATCAAGCATTTACCATCACTTATTGCAACCAGGCAAAATATAAGTAACATAACACAATTTAACATAACACAATGATACATCATCAAAATAGCATATGAAAACTGTTGGACCTGGCTTTTTGACAGGGTCATCCTCACACTTTTTGCCTCCTTCCTCCTATTTTTTCTGACCTGTTGTTGTTGGCTTTTGAACTCTGGGCACTTTACCACTGCTAACCATTGCTAAAGTGCATATGCTCTCTGTGTAAATTGTACTGTTGATTGGTTTATCCATGATTGGCTATTTGATTTACTTGTAAGACCCTAGTAGAATGCACTATGTGTGCCTAGGGCCTGTAGATTAACTGCTACTAGTGGGCCTGCAGCACTGGTTGTGCCACCCACTTAAGTAGCCACTTCACCTTGTCTCAGGCCTGCCATTGCAAGGCCTGTGTGTGCAGTTTCACTGCCACTTCGACTTGGCATTTAAAAGGACTTTCCAAGCCTAAAACTCCCCCTTTTCTACGTATGTCACCCCTAATGTGTGCCCTAGGTAACCCCTAGAGCAGGGTGCTGTGTGGGTAAAAGGCAGGACATGTACCTGTGTAGTTTATATGTCCTGGGAGTGTAAAACTCCTAAATTTGTTTTTACACTACTGTGAGGCCTGCTCCCTTCGTAGGCTAACATTGGGGCTGCCCTCATACATTGTTGAAGTGGCAGCTGTTGATCTGAAAGGAGCAGGAAGGTCATATTTATTATTGCCCGAATGGTAATACAAAATCCTGCTGACTGGTGAAGTCGGATTTAATATTACTATTCTAGAAATGCCACTTTTAGCAAGTGAGCATTTCTTTGCACTTAAATCTTTCTGTGCCTTACAACCCACGTCTGGCTAGGTTTAGTTGACAGCTCCTTGTGCATTCACTCAGACACACCCCAAACACAGGGTACTCAGCCTCACTTGCATACATCTGCATTTTGAATGGGTCTTCCTGGGCTGGGAGGGTGGAAGGCCTGCCCTCACACAAAGGACTGCCACGCCCCCTACTGGGACCCTGGCAGACAGGATTGAACTGAAAGGGGACCTGGTGCATTTCTTAGCCACTCTTTGAAGTCACCCCCACTTCAAAGGCACAATTTAGTATAAAACAGGGCCTCTGCCCTACCTCATCAGACACTTGCTGGAGAAGAAACCTGAACCAGAACCTGCATCCTGCCAAGAAGAACTGCCTGGCTGCTCAAAGGACTCACCTGTCTGCTTTCTACAAAGGGCTGCTGCCTTGCTGTTGGCCTGCTGCCTTGCTGAACTCTTGTCTGGCTGCAAAACTGCTCTCCAAGGGCTTGGATAGAGCTTGCTTCCTGTTCCCTGAAGTCTCAGGACCAAAAAGACTTCTCTTTTTCATTTGGACTCCTCGTGCGCTGAAAATTTCGACGCACAGCTTGCTCCGCGGTGAGAAAATCACTGCACGCCGATCCAGAAAGATGCCACTCAACGCGACACCTGCGGTGCAACCGGAACTTCGACGCACGGCCTCGCATGGACAACGGCCTTCCAGAGAGGAAATCTACGCAACGCCTGCCGTGACGAAGAAAATTCCACGCACAGCCCCCCGGAACGACGCGCAGCTGGATAACAAGCAGAGGAATCCACACACAGACCCTGGGACATCTGGTAATCCTGCGATCCACAGAAGGAGATGGTCTGCATGCCGGAAAACGACGCACGTCTTCCCCGAGTGAAAAATAAAGAGGCAACTGCGTGTGTGAAGGGGCGTAACCAACGCACACACCATTTTTCCACGCATCTCCTCTTCTGAGT